>NC_081571.1:70114085-70414085 GCF_022355385.1 Mustela nigripes | reverse complement strand
GAATGAAACAAGATGAAACCAGAGAGGGAGACAAACTATGAGACTCTTAATCTCAGGAAACAAACCGAGGGTTGCTGGAGTGGAAGGGGTGGGAAGGAGGGGGTGGCGGGTGATGGACACTGGGGAGGGTCTGTGCTATGCGGAGCACTGTGAACTGTGTAAGACTGATGCATCACAGACCTGTACCCCTGAAACAAATAATACGTCACATGTTAATTGAAAAAATAAAAAAAATTACTTAATTTTTTAAAAAGCACTGATGTTATAAAACTGTATATACAATACTATGGACATTTGATAAATAGTCATTGAATTTATATTCAAAAAGGACAACTTACAATATTGGATGGAATGTTAAGCATACTCTCAACTACCTGTAAATGTCTAACTTTTTATTTATTCTTTCAACTAAATAATCTTTAAATGAAGAGAAAGTCATATTCCTTCAAATTATACTCTTGCAGCAAATATGGGGCCTTAGTTTATACTTCAAATGATCAAATTAATTCTCAAATGATTGATCTTTTTGTCTCTCAAAACCCATTTGTACATACATATATAGATAATATATTCGTCATTAAAAAATTTTCCTATACAGCGTTTGGAAGCACACAATATGAAATTAGGAAAATGCAGTATGTTTTTTTCATTTGTTTTGCTGTTTTTTTTGGTTTTGCTTTTTTAAAGTAATCTCTACACCCAACATGGGACTCAAACTCACAGCCGCAAGATCAAGAGTCACATGCCTGGAGAGTCTGGCTGGCTCAGTCTGCAGAGCATGTGACTCTTTTTTTTTTTTTTAAAGATTTTATTTATTTACTTGACAGAGAGAGAGAGAGAGAGATCACAAGTGATCACAAGTGGGCAGAAAGGCAGGCAGAGGGGGAGGGGAAAGTAGGTTCCCTGCAGAACAGAGAGCCCGATGTGGGGCTCCATCCCAGGACCCTGAGATCATGACCTGAGCCGAAGGCAGAGGCTTAATCCTCTGAGCCACCCAGGTGCCCCGAGCATGTGACTCTTGATCTTGGGGTTGTAAGTTCAAACCCCACGTTGCGTACAGAGATTACTTAAGAATGAAAAAATCTTGGGGCACCTGGGTGGCTCAGTCAGTTGAGCCTCTGCCTTCAGCTCAGGTCCTGAACTCAGGGTTCTGGGATTGAGCCCAGCATCTCAGGCTCCCTGCCCAATGGGGAGTCTACTTCTCCCTCCCCTCATACCTCTCCCCCTAGCTGGTGCTCTCTCTCTCTCTCACTCTCAAATAAATAAAATCTTCTTTAAAAATGTAAAAATCTTGGGGTAGCTGGGTGGCTCAGTGGGTTAAGCCTCTGCCTTTAGCCAAGGTCATAATCTCAGGGTCCTGGGATAGAGCCCCACATCGGGCTCTCTGCTCAGTAGGGAGCTGCTTCCCCCTTTCTCTCTGCCTACTTGTGATCTCTGTCTGTCAAGTAAATAAATAACATCTTAAAAAAATTTTTTTAAATCTTGGAAAAGAAGAGTTGCGTGCTCTACCAACTGAGCCCCCAACGTGCCCTTGCTTTGCTCTGTTTGTAAGCTGAGTTAACTACCTGTAGTGTAGTAGGAATTGCCACTTAGCAACTTGACCCACAGATCAGAATCACCACTTTCTTGTATCCTTGTTCCCAACACCCAATTAATTTTGACTTTCATGACACTTGGTTTTACTGATTTAGGGAAAACCAAGCTCAGCTCTAAGTAGCATACATCTCCACAATCCTCCCCAGTTGAAATGGCACTCTTCTCACCACCTGGGAAGCTCTGGCTGACTCTTGGTCTCAGGGCAGGAGACTTCTCCAAAGAGTGGATATGAGACCCCCTTACATATATGCTAGTGCTTGTTTAACCTAACCAGTGAACAGATGTGTAGGGGGTCCTTAGCGATTATGGTTTCTAAAAAATCCAAAAAAACTATGGTTATGATTATGACTCTTAAGTTTACAACTTTTTTTCATTATTGACAGAATATAATATGCATACTTCAAGGAGTACGGTATTTTATTTCAGGCCAAGTAGGGCCAAAGATGAACCACATTTGTGACTACATTTATTTTATTTATCTTTTAAAGATTTTATTTATTTATTTGCCAGAGAGAGAGAGCATAAGCAGGGGGAGAAGCAGGCAGAGGGAGAAGAAGGCTCCTTGCTGAGCAGGAAGCCCAATGTAGGACTTGATCTCAAGACCCCGAGGTCATGACCTGATTTGATGGTAGACACTTAGCCGACTGAGCCACCCAGGCATCCCTGTGACCACATTTTAAAACTAACTTTTAAAGCACATACATTCATATTCTAAATCAAATAATCCTTGCGTAGATGAAATAATGGAGTTGAAACACAATCACGTCTTCCTCCTGTCTGAATTCCCATGATTGTAAAGTAACAAACATAGAATATCATTCTTACATATGAAAAACGGAAAGTCAGTGCAGTGTTGGAAATTTTTTGGTCATGTTTTGTTTTTTTGTCCTCAAATTTGGGTGCGAGGTATGGAAGTAGCCTGGGAGTGGCATTTCAAGGACCTGGCCCCCAGTACCAGCTGTGACTACTTTGTTAATTTACGTTTACTTTGGCCCATTGTGAATGGGTTGAAGAGATTCTGTAGAATTGTTCCTGGCTCTAAACTTAGAAGGAGGAAATAAAAAATTCAAGAGGAGGATATTGTTTCCTCCTCCCCTTCCAACAGTGTTGGCAAAGGGGAAACAGGAAGGAACGGGAGAGGCAGAGGGAAAGAGGGATAAGGAGAGAAAGGAAGGTTCGAACGGAACCCAAGTGACTGGAGTGTAATGTGGTCCATCCACACCGGGAACCCGCAGGTGAGTTAGAAACACCGAGAAATCCCCCTCACCACCTCCAGAGATTTACTCTTCTTTCTCCAATCTTGCTTACCTTTTGCTCATCCCTACCCCAGTTGCCCCACTCCCTCCTACTCATGGCCACTAGCTTATATTTGCCTCTTTTAGTTGGAAGCAAAGAACAGTAGTCAACAGCCCCATCATTCCAAGCTCTTCCCTGTCCCAGATGTTAGGAAGGAAAGACAGAGCGAGTTTTCAGTTTTATGGGCAAACAGCCCGATTCCCTTAGATCTATGCTGGGTATGTGTCAGTGTTTATTCTCGAGGCTGGAATTAAGCAACCTGCGGAAGGTCCCACAGCAGATTACCGCTGGAACCAGGTTTATCATGGACAGCTGCTGAGTTCCCACTGTGAGGGCGGGGCCACAGGGCCATGGGGCCTTTCCAATGGGTGTTCCAAATCCCACACTTGTCAACTGCAAGGAGCTTCCTATGCCCATGGTTGTGAACAAGCCTTATTAAACATAACATTCAAAAGAGCCCAAGTGGGGCACCTGGGTGGCTCAGTGGGTTAAGCATCTGCTTTTGGCTCAGGTCACGATCCCGCGATCCTGGGATCGAGTCCTGCATTTTCTCCCTCTGCCTCTGCCTCTCTCTCTCTCATGAATAAATAAACTTAAAAGAATCTTTAAAAAAAAGCCTAGGTGCCAAAACCTCCAAACTTTACTTTTTTTTTTTTTAAAGATTTTATTTATTTATTTGAGAGAGAGAAAACCTTCAACATTTAGAAGGACTGCATATCACTTTCAGTTCTAAATAAAAAGTGTCATAGGTAGTAAACTGATATTGTTAGTGTCTATGGAAAGCAATATTCCAGCAAACACAAAGTTTAACTCAATTACTCACACTCTTAAGTTATGGTTGATGATATTTTTACAGGTAACAAAGGGAGCCAACTTTAATAATTAATATCATTTCTCACGCAGAAGCACTAGCCAGCACCTAATTTTTGTTTAGCTTTTTCTGATATTTTCAAATATGCCACGTGTTTCCCATCTAATCCAGACTAACAACTAAGAGGTACTCTCTCGTAACTTAATATGTATCCTGCTGGATTTCAGTGGTAGACAATTCTTAAAGATAAATGTTTATTAAACAATCAGATTATCCTTTGAAAGCTGAATAAGAACCAAAAGAATCATAAACACTTGAGCTCAAAACAATGAGTGCCTTATTTTCACAGTTTTCCTTAAAAAAAAAAAAAAAAAAGGAATATGCAAGTGTTGTTATGATAATATACCGGAAAAATAGAAAATATAACATCAATAAAATTAAGCTGTCTCGTGGTTAGCCTTATTGCCCATTTCCCTTTATATATTATTAAAGTCCTTGTCTAATGCGATAGCTTTCTTCCAGCTACATGTTTCTGACTGAAATTTTTAAAAACTTTCATAAAATCAGATCCATTTTCTAAACTAATTGATTTCATCATGGGTTTTATACCAGTGAATGTGGCAAGTCTTTAAGAGTCATGTACCATGGGGCTCCTGGGTGGCTCAGTGGGTTAAAGCCTCTGCCTTCGACTCAGGTCATGATCCCGGGGTCTTGGGATCAAGCCCCTCATTGAGCTCTCTGCTCAGCAGGGAGCCTGCTTCCCCCTCTCTCTCTGCCTGCCTCTTTGCCTACTTGTGATCTCTGTCAAATAAATAAATAAAATCTTTAAAAAAATGCGAACAATTCCAGCTGTGATCAAAACAAGACAAAAAACGCAGATTCACTATTAACCGCCCACAAACAAGGTCTGAACTGTATTCCTCACGAATTGTTCTTTGAGCCGGGGTAGAATGGAAATACACCCTAAAATTAGAAGGTTGTAAACAAACTGGGTTTTTTAAATTCCATTGAATGTTTAATTTTAAAATGCCTATCTTGATTTGATTTGGCTACCCAAAATAGAAAAATGTTGGCTCCAACTTAGCTTGGCTCTTTTCTGAAACGGCTCTTGAAGACGCCAAAGGTTCTTAATTAGCACTCACACAATGGGACTTAATTCATGTGCATATGCCACAGAAATAATGTTTCTGCATTAAATTACAGCAGCTGTGAAATTTAAATACTACTAGGAGCCAGCACATTTTGTGAAATACGGCACTATATTTCATGAGAAATTTGCGCCCTCTTTTGGATAACAATTGTCAAGACATTTCAGTGTGAACTTTAAAAAAATGTAGTCGATGGCTCAAAAATAAATGCAGTTTTGTTTTAAAGACCGTGGGAAAGAAGGCAAAAGAACAGATGTTAGAGGCATGGTAAAGATAATACTAGGAAGCGGCAAAGCAAAGATTTTGCCACCGAGAGGCATAAAAAGGGCCATAGGAAAGACCCAGCGTTAGGAATCTACAGTTTCCTTTTAAATCAAAATCTGTTTAGGATTTTTGCCCAATGTTAGATTACAAAGTAGTGCTTCTTAGGAACAGTCTTCTCTAGACAACAGTAGTAAGCACTTATATTCCTCCTGAGACTGTAATTTTTGTAGGGGTAGGGACAGATTGTCCCTTGGGTGAACTTTCTGCCTGGATGAAGGAGATCTCAGAGGATTTGTTCCTTTCCAATTTAGGGAACTACACAAATATCTTTAAAGATACCTTGGGGCATATTTTGAAAATTTTCTTCTTTTTTCTCCTGAATGGCTCCCGAATGGAATTCCCTTACCCAGCCCCAATTCCCAGGCCCTGCTCGATATCTCCTTTCTCTTGGCGAGCTCCTTGGTACCGCACACTTACTATGTCCAAAATCAAATGCTCATCTTCACTTCCTCTTTCCTCTGCTTCCCAGAGTCTCCTTCTTCCTTCTATATCCTCCATCCTGGCTGATGGAATATCTCTCTGTCTACCCACTCTACCAGCAAGTCACGAGTCATTATTTTTTTTTAAAGATTTAATTATTTTTCGGTGGGGAGGGGCAGAGGGAGAGAGAGACTCCTGAGCAGACTCCACAATGAGTGCGGAGCCTGACGGGGACTCGATCTCACAACCCTGAGAACAGGACCTGAGCTGAAACCAAGAACAAGATGCTTAAGCAACTGAGGCACCCAGGCGCTCCAGTCATGACTCATGGTGAATCACATTGGACCCTTCACATCTCTGTACTCCACGTCACCCCATCTGGCTGACTCTATTCCTGAACCATCTCTTGAATCATTCTCACTTCTCCTGCCTCCAAGACTCTTCCTGATTTAGGCCTTCTTTTCTTCCACTCTCACAATGGCCTTATAACTGGTCTCCCCGCCTCTCGCCTCGCCCCTCTAGGCCATCCACCATATGACTCCCCAGGTGATTTCCTAAAAGATGAATCTGATTGTTTCTCTTGTAAAGCCCTCTACTTGTTCTCCAGCACCCAGAGTGGGAAACCCATGAATTTCATCATGACATACAACATACCCCGGGATCTGCTGCCCATCTTCTGCCACACCTGACTTTTGGAATACTCTGTTGGGATCATACCAAAACCACTTCACAGTGTTCCCCTGCCCAGATTGTCTTTTTTCCTCAATCTGTCTGGAGAATTGCTTTTCATTAACTTTTTAAACAAAAGTCATTCCTCCTCCAGCAGGCCAGGTGAGAGAGCTACTCTCTGTTCTTCTTGGTGGCCTGCTTCCATTGTTGCATCTACTACACAGAATTGGAGTTTTCACCTATTTTTCCACTGGACTGTGAGCTCTTTGCGAGTAAACATAGAATCTGATTTATCCTCACTGTGGTTTTTATTATAACCATATTGACTACCACTCATTGAATGCCAGGAGGAAAAAAAAAAAAAAAGAAACAAGGCTTAGAGATATTAAATGAATTGCTCGAAGCCACGTACCCAGTGAGTTGCAGAGTTGTGGCTTAATCCTGGGGTTTTTAGGTCTGAAGTCTGTGTTCTTTTAAAATAATGCACTGCCAATTGGAGGTTTCCTGGTAACATTGCTCATACCAATAATAAGTACTGTAATTATTACTGTGAATCAAGAATTCTTCTAAATGCTTTATATAATAATCAGCTTCTAAAGAATACAGAGTTGATTTCATTTCAATTCTTTAACAGTTTGATATATATATATATATATATATATATAGTTATTTTTTAAGAGACTTACTAGAGACATTCATAAATTTGACAATATAGCTAAACAGGTAGACCAGATGACCCCAAATCTCCTTTCCAACCCAATATTCTATAATTCTACAAACATTTTCCTTCTTTTTACTTAGAAAAAATCTTTCATAAATTTATTTTATTAACAAGCTATCCTGGCAGTAGTTTATGTGGTTATAGCAATATGTTTTTTTTTCTTTCCTATTGAGAATGGAAAAAACCAAATGAACAATCTAACAGTTTCTATGTGTTTTCCTGTGTTACCTCTTACACAACAGATGCTGTGAATTGCTGGGGATATGAACGGAATTAAAAAGGAAACACAGTTTACGTGTCATTGAGTTTAGAATCTAATAGAGATTACTCATCATTCAAATGATCCCTCCAGTGACCATATAATTATGAACCGAATCCCATACTCACGAAAAAGAACTACTGTTCTCTGAAGCTATATAACAAAGAAGCTGATCTGTGCTCCGTGTCAGGGAGAATGTCTCTGAGGAAGGAAGCTGGGTCTGGGGCTTGCTGAATGAGGGGGGATACTCAGGCATGTGGAAGGGGAAAGGCTTGCAGACACAGCCCGCAGACTGTGTAGGGACCTGTAGTAGGAGGGAGTTAGAGGGAAGTGAGTATGGAGGGAAGCATCACACTGGGGCTCGCCATCAGCATGGCTGGGCCCTGGATATTTATCCTTCACTTGGATTGCCTATAGACCTGAACTTTTCTCCATTTGTTGGAGCTGCCCAAAGACAGTATGGCCCCTACAGGTAAGACCTTTTTAAAGAGACTTAGGTCTTCCATGTCTTTGTATCTCATAGGGTGCACAGATCATGAGTGCTCAATGAATACTTTTTTTTTTTTTTTGACCTAAGGCTCTTCCCTTCTTCTTCCTTTTTTTTTTTTTTTTGAGATTTTATTTATTTATTTGACAGACAGAGATCACAAGTAGGCAGAGAGACAGGCAGAGAGAGAGAGGGGGAAGCAGGCTCCCTGCGGAGCAGAGAGCTCGATGTGGGGCTCGATTCCAGGACTCTGGGATCATGACCTGAGCTGAAAGCAGAGGCTTTAACCCACTGAGCCACCCAGGCACCCCAAGGCTCTTCCCTTCTACCTTATACCTCTGTACCCGGAAGATGCTCAAAAGTACCAACCTGATTTATTTTTTAATGGATTGAACAAATTAAAAATAATCCCAGCAGACAACAACTCTGAAAAATAGTGTTAGGAAAATGGTGTATCTAAAGATCACTGGAAGACCAACTCTTTCTCTTAATGTCTTCCTTTTTCTCCACATTTTCTTATGAAAAGGTATAAATATAGAGCAATGTTGCAAGAATTTTATAGTGAACACCCTTTGCTATGAATTGAATTGTGTCCCCTTCTAAAATTTATTTTAAAGCTTTCACCTTCAATGTGACTATTATTTGGAGAAAGGGCTTTTAGGTGGTAATAAAGTTTAAAAGGGGTCATAAAAGTGGGTCCTAATCTGATGGCATTGGTGGCCTTAAAAGAAGATGAAGAGTGATTTCTCTCTCTTTCATGTAAGCACACAGTGAGACGGTGGCCGTCTGCAACCCAAGGATGGAACTCACAAACACTGATCATGCTGGCTCCTAATCTTGGACTTCCAGTCTCCAGAATGGTTAGAAAATAAACTTTGGATACTTAAGTCATCTGGTATATGGAATTTTGTTATAGCAGCACAAGCTGACTCATATACCTGTATATTGCACCCACCATCTAGAGTCTACCATTAACATTTTACTTGCTCCTCTCCCTTTGGTTATTGCTTTTTGTGACCTATTTGAAACAACTTTGCCAACCTCCAAGTTATGAAAATATGCCCCTATAACTTCTGCTAAATCTTCATGATTTTAGCTGTTATATTTAAGCCGATGATGTACCTCTAATTAATGTTGTGTTTGGTGAGAGTTAGGGATCAGGGCTCATTTTTTCATAGACTCTGAGGTATTTTGCACCATTTGTTTAAATTCCCCTTAAATTGCATTGGTGCCTTTGCTGGATATACACTTGTGTACGTGCAGGTCCATCTATCGGGACAAAAAATATGTCAGTACAGAGCAATTGACATCCAGAAGTTTGTTTGTTTGTTTGTTTGTTTGTTTTAAAAAATTGTATCCATTTACTTGAGAGACAGAAGGCACAATGAGGGAGAGGGGGAAGCAGACCCCCTGCTGAACAGAGAGCCCAACACCAACACCAGGCTTAATCCCATGACCCTGGGATCATGACCTGAACTGAAGACAGATGCCTAGCTGAATGAGCCACCCAGCAGCCCCTAGAAGTTTCTTTCTGGAAGATCATCTCCTTATTTAACCTTTACACATCATACTCTGGATGAGACTTTCATAAGGAGGATATAATGGGATATAATGGGTTCTAATAGCCCATTAGGAAAAAGGAGAACTTGTAACTTTAAAGTATCAATCAACTTCTCTCTCTTTCAAGGATTTTACATTTATCTTGCTACCTGAATAAATTGGATTTCTTATTTGAACATGAAGGGGGCTTCAAAAGTGCAAAATAAAGAGCTATGTTACTGCTATTATATCCCAATTTGAAGTTCACTATATTTTAATAAAGATAACCCATTTCCTCTTAATGGAGTCTAAAGTGGCTGAATGGCAAGAGGTATTTCAGGGACTTTAGAACATGAACTTAGATTAATGATTTCCTTCCTTCCTGCTTTCCTTCCTTCACTTATTTATTTCATAAAGAAAGAGAAATATGAAAGAGAAGAAGAAAAGAAAACCATTTATGGAGGCAAATGTTAACTAGATTTGTGGTGATAATTTCACCCTTGAATAATGCTGGAGTTAGGGTTTCCAATGCCTGTGCAGTCAAAAATCTGTTTACAACTTTTGATCCCTGAAAAACTTCACAGCCTACTGTTAACAGGAAGCCTTATTGATAACAAAACAGTTGATTAACACATATTTTGTATGTTATGTATATTATATACCATATTCTTATAAAATAAGCTAGAGAAATGAAAACGTTGTTAAGAGAATCATAAGGGGGACTCCTGGATGGGTCAGTTGGTTAAGCATACAACTCTTGATTTCCACTCAGGTCGTGAGGTCAGCGGGGTCCTAGATCAAGCTCTGAGTCAGGCTCTACCCTCAGCATGGAGTCCGCTTGAGTTTCTCTCCTCGGCCCCATCCCTGCCCTGCCACTGGCGCAGGTTGATCACTTGATACTGCTTCTAATTCTAATTCTTTCTAATTCTATCTATCTACCTAGATAAGATATAGATAGATAGATAAGATATAGATAGATAGATTATATATATATACAAGATCATAGATAGATAGATCGATTAAATCTTATCTATCTATTTATATGGCTAGATATCTTAAAGAGAGAGAGAGAGCATCATAGGGGGGAGAAAATACATTGACAGTACTATATTGTGTTTATTGAAAAAATCCTACCTATTTATGGACCTGCACAGTTTAAACTCCTGTTGTTCAAGGGTCAACTGCACAAACACATATTGAATTATTACATTGTACACCTGAAACTCTCATAATGTTCATGTCAAATACAACTGAGTGAAAAAAGAAGCAAGGAAGAAAAAGAGAAAGAAGGAAGAAAAGTCATTTTTAGACTGTTTTTATGACGATAGGATGTTGTCAAGATTAGTGAATTTCAAGGAAACACTTCAGTAAAAACAGACAGTCAAAACATATATGGTGTGGGCTAGCTGACAAACACAAGGTGTTTTCCTTGAGCATCTGTGAAGCCGGTGTTCCTCTCGGTGGGCAAGCCGACAACCAGCGTATCAACATTCTCCTTTGTGTGATTTGGTGTTTGGTCTGTGCACTTCATGAAGGTAGCGAGAGAGAAAACTGCTGCTGTAGACCAAATCCACTCAAGCCGGTGAGAGGAACAATGGGTGTCAGTCTTCTTCGCAGCCTCCCCTGAGCTTGCCAACCCCTGCGAACTTGCCTGCTCCCGGTAATTCAATAGCTTCTTTCCTTCCGGTAGGGATCCTCCGGACACTTACTGCCCGCCTTGAGTCTTTGTCCCACGCCACTCATCAATGTTGTGGTTTAAGCACAAAGAATTTTAACATCCTTCACATCCCAAAATAAACAGCAGCTCTGGAAATGTCATAGGGATTTCACGGCACAGGAAATGGATTTAAATAATTCATGGGGCATCGTGGAAACTTTTTGATGCTCTCTCCTCCCTCTAGTTTCAAGAATAAACAAGTATGAGTGTTTAGAAATGTGAACAGAGTGACGATCTTTCTTTCTAGTTGGTGTCGGTGTACGTTAAATATCATTATATGAATGTGGCCTGGTGTTTCAGTACATGAAGTTTATATACTCTGAGTATCTTTTTTTTTTTTTAAATTAAGTATAACAAACTCAGTGTTTTAAATACTAAAGTGACTTTCCATAACACTTATATTGGGTTTGACTGGCTCTAGGACAATTTACAATGGTTTCTTTACCATAATTATTAGAAGCAGTATCAAGTGATCGGATATATAAGAAGTTAGTTTTGAGGGAGAGCAATCTTTGCTAAACCAAGAAACCATAATGTTAAACAAAAAAATAGAAAAATATCAAATGTATCCGTTACTTGTATATCAGCCCTGAGTACAACCAGGGGTTTTGGCACACTTCATGCAGAGAAGTGGAGAAAGAAAAAAGACTCGCAGTGTCCTACAAAAGACTTTTGGGAAATGGAAAAGGACCACTCGCGCATGAATGCCGCCTCATGAAGCCAAAAATAATAAGAGTTACAGGAAAGCCAGGTGACTAAGTCATTCAAGCCTGGGGGCAGACTCACCTAAAAGCTAAGAACTCTGTGCGAAGGACTAGTTCCCTATGCCCTTGACAAAAAAAACAAACAAACAAACAAAAAAAAACATGTTAATAAGGCTAATGGTTCTTAACAATTCCTTTCAAGTCCTGTTTTCTATGTAACGTGGCACATTCTTTGGAAAGAGGCGTGTTTATTCACTTCAATTAGTTGGAAAACTCGCTTGCCATGGGAGAAATATTTCAGGAGCTCTGATGAAAACGTTCCTAATCACTGGAAAAGAAAGTACTCCTGACTTACAGGGAGAAGAAATAAATCCATACCCAAAGCAAGAAGAGATTGCAATAGCATCAGTGGAATGTTCTTCTCCTGATTATTTTTACTATTTTTCGATTTAGAAACCTACAGATAATAGCATGGATTTATATGATCATAGTCACACAAAGATATATCTTAGAAAAAACTAGGTGTGGGTAGGCATATCTCACTGACCCAACCAGTTTCACATTCAAGGTGTGTGTGTGGGGGGGAGGGCAGGAAACTTTGTTTCCAGCTTTGTTTCAAAAAGAAACAAAACATCCACTGGCCATCAATCAACCATGTATGTTGGCACCTTTTCTAATTCTCTGTAAACAATCAATTCAAGCTATGTTCAAGCTCTAGAGATCAGTGTGTGGTGTCTTAATGACCCAGCTAATTCCCCTCTTGAACTCAGAGTTACCAACTTCTTGAATGAACCTTTTTTCCTCTTGCCAACTACCCATTTAATAAAATGGCCCATGAACGCAGTTAAATCTCATTGACTGATTTTTGCTATGGTGTCTGTTCTTGTTTCTGCTGCCATGAGTCTCCACACTGGACTGGTGGGGACATGCTCCCTTTCCTTAGAGTTGGTGTCACTCAATTTGGATATCAGTTCTTTGGGAGAAGCAAGTCCTCATATTTATTTCTATTTGATCTTACTCATTGCCAGTATCTTATCTGAAGTTAATTTTTTAGCAGGTAGTTCGTTCATCTAGCTCTTGGCTTCCTTTAGCTGGTACTTTTTTTTTTTTTAAATTTTTGCTCATACTGTATGTGTAAACCAAGAAATATTGGACACCAAAATGTGTGACTCATTTGCATATAATGATACTCGAGAGAAACGGTCACACGGGGGGGGGGCGGCGAAGAAAAAAGATTTTGAACAAAGTATGCAAATAAGTGCTTCATGGAGCCTCCAAACACACTTTTATTTTATTTTAAAGATTTTATTTATTTATTTGACACAGAGAGAGGGATCACAAGGAGGCAGAGAGACAGGCAGAGGCGGGGGGGTGGGGTGGGGTGGGGGTGGAGGGTGGGGAAGCAGGTTCCCCGCTGAGATACAGGGCTCCATCCCTGAGATCATGACCTGAGCCAAAGGCAGAGGCTTAACCCACTGAGCCACCCAGGCGCCCCTCAAACACACTTTGAGATCACAGGACTTGATCACAGAATCTGAAAATCTCCATGTTGCTGCTGAATCTAGAAGTCAGTCTTTCAGCGCACATTCACTTCGAATCCAGTTGATGAGCACCAAACTTTCCCTTATGAATACCCTTTCCTCTTAGAGTGAATGGCTAGAACTGCTACTGGATTAAGATATCCTTTGCCTTTGGAAACACAGAATTGCACACAGCCATATGGTGATAGACACTGACCACAGACTGGCCATGTTAGCTCAGTGCTTGAAACGAGAAGATAGACTTCTGGGTACACATATGATAGACAGGCATATTTACATTCATCTCCTCCTAAAACTCCACTAAAAAAGTTAGTAAACGGGGGTGCCTCAGTGGCTCCGCTGGTTAAGTGTCCAACTGTAGGTTTCAGTTCAGGTCATGATCTCAGGGTTGTGAGATCAAGCCCCATGTCAGGCTCCGTGCTCAGCACACAGCCTGACTGAGATTCTCTCTCCCTAATCCCATGGCTCTTTCCAGCCCTGGCTCCACCTTATGTTGCACCAGGAGGGGAATTTCATGAGCGTATGTGGGTGGGTTTCAGGAGGATACCCTAAGGGCTGTCCAGATCCTAGAAGTGGGTTTGAAGCCATTCGGGCAGGGAATTTCAGGATCCTGATATCCAGTTTGTAGTCTAGAGAGGGAGGGATAGCTCTGAGTGACCTATCCTGTTGACTCAGCAGACTCTAGTCCATGGGAAAGGGGCACAATCCACAGAAAACCTTAAACTGGGGTCCATGGCAGAGACCCCATTTCCCTGAGTCTGAGGATTATACTTATTCATACGTCATGTTCGTTAATTTGAAGATTCAATATTATAAATATTTATTTATATTTATTAATATAAATAAATTCAATATTATAAAGATGGCAATTTCCAATTGTTTCATAAATTCAATTCTATCTTCAATAAAAATTCCGACAGGTTGTTGTGGAAACTGACAAGCTGATTCTAAAATGCATATAGTAACACAGAAGTCCAAAACGGCCGGGATACTCTTAAAGAAGCCCCAAGCTGGGACTCCTTACTCTACAAGGTAACAATATTCATTATAAATACAAAGGAATTAGCACAGAGTGGAATTAGACAAATAGTCCAATAGGAAGGAATGCAGAGCCTAAAAACAGTCCTGCACAGAGAAAGATAGATGGAGATGATGGGGGGAACAAAGGCAAAATAAAATAAAATAAAATGTCTTTTTTTAAATAAAATTTTTAATAAAAACTTTTTATAAATTTTTTAAAAGATTTTGTTTATTTATTTGACAGAGATCGGAAGTAGGCACAGAGGCAGACAGAGAGAGAGGGGGAAGCAGGCTCCCCACCGAGCAGAGAGCCCAACATGGGGCTCGATCCCAGGACCCTGGGATCATGACCTGAGCTGAAGGCAGAGGCTTTACCCACTGAGCCACTCAGGTGCCCCCAAATTATAACCTACAACCCATTAACAAGTGTTGGAGGCAGGCAGAGTAGATGGATCCTCCAGGAAACTCACTCCGTACTGTCTTAATGTTAATGCTTTGCTAAGAGGGAAAAACTACCTCAGCTTCCCAATAGCCAGGTCTCCAGTATCCTGTGAGCCTTCTCTAGCGTATGAGAATCTTTTTGGAACTTCCCCTTTGTCTTTACTTCCCCCCAACCCCAAAGTATATCATTTGTAGTTATAAAAAGTATATAATTTGAGTTGTTCCACATAATCCCAGGGCAGCCGCTCTTTCTGCCCATGGGTCCTGTCCCCGTGCTTTAATAAAATCACCTTTTTGGACCAAAGACAGCTCAAGAATTCGTTCTTGGCCATCAGCTCCCACCCCCAACAACACTACTCCAGAAAACACATCAGATAGATGGTTAGATGGATGGATGGATGGATGGATGGATGGACTGATTGATTCTTGATTCCAGATAGCAAATCTTTAATTTAATTTTATTATTAAAAATATTTTATTTATTTATTTATTTATATGACAGACAAGAGATCACAAGTAGGCAGAGAGGCAGGCAGAGAGAGAGGAGGAAGCAGGCTCCCCGCCGAGCAGAGAGCCCGATGCGGGACTCCACCCCAGCACCCTGAGATCATAACCTGAGCCGAAGGTAGAGGCTTAATCCTCTGAGCCACCCAGGCGCCCCTAGATAGCAAATCTTTTAATAAATGCTGCTGGGGCAATAGGATAGCCACGCAGAAAGAAATGTAATAGCTCTGCATACCACATGACACACATGAACCAGTTCCAAGGGGGTTGTGTAATTTACGTGAATGGCAAAACAATCCAGAATGTGGGATGTTCTAAAAGACAAATGGCCTTATTCAACAAATGAATGCCATTAAAAAAAAAAAAAAAAGTGGGGGAAATGAGTATAAGTTCAAAAAACTTTAAGAGGAATATCCACCAAATGCAGTTTGTGGACGTCTTTGGATCCTGTTATGTATGAATATGGTGTCAGGATGATACAAAAAATAAATTAACTTTCTAAAAAGCTAAAATAAAATGGTAGGACAATCATGTGTAATTGTATGGTATCGTAAAGCCCAAACTAGGTCAAAATTATTCCAAGACTTTACCTCCAGCTTTTCCAAATCTTCAAAGGCCTAAGGTTAACCTGTCGCTTCCAGTCCCTTCCTTCGCAGAGGAAGGAGTCTTCCAAAAGAAGAGGAACTGTGCAGCTGCTGGTTCTTGAGGAATTAAGTCTTTCATGTTTGAGCTAAAAGCTTCTGTAGTTTGGGAAGCTTAAAGCTCTGGTGTTTACTATGGAGATTAAAGGAAATCTCTGGAGATGTGACTGTCCCTGGAACAGAATTCCCTCCATTGTATAAAGTAATAGAAATTGGTTGAAGCTTCACATCCACTCAGTTTGAAAAGTTTCTTAGGGACCCTACCACTGTGAGGTCAAGATGGTGGCCCACTGGGTTTAAGCACAGCCAAGCATTGGGACGCAGCCAGCCAAGGTAGGGATAGGGTGTTCAGTCTCATAATGGGAATGAGTCTAGGTTTCTTACTTTTAAAAGATGGACGACAAAGTTTAAATTCTAAAGCCTTTTCTGTACATTAAAATAATTGTATTTTGAAATTTAGACAAATAATGTTGCCCTTTAATTTTATAAGCTAGGTCCGTGAAATTATTTCTCTGCCTAGCATGCTTTCAGTAGTTGTGTGTTTGAGTAAGAAGGTACACGCTTTGGAATTTTAACCTTAATAAAAATGTTAAAGCTTTGAAATAAAAACTCTAATGTCGATATTAGAATTTTTTTTTGCCGGGTGCCTGGGTGGTTCAGTCCGTTAAGTGTCTGCCTTCGGCTCAGGTCATGATCCCAGGGTCCTGGGTTGGAGCCCTGCACTGGGCTGGAGCTGCTTCTCCTGTTGTACCTGTTTGTGCGTTTGTGCGCACGCATGCTCGCTCTCTCTCAAATAAAATATTAAAAAAAAATTTTTTTTTGCCAATACAATAAAGATAAAAGAAGCTAAAATCCAGTTACTGAAATAAGAAAATTTACTAATACTACATGTTCTCTACACGTCAGGCATTGTGTTAAGCACTTTAAGTACCGTATCAAATTTGATATGTTCCCACTTTACAGATGAGGAAACAAAGAAGAGAACCACGACTTTGATCCAGGCAGCTCTCTTGGACTACAAATCCGTAATTCTATCATGCTAGTTGTTTTTATCTTTGAAGAAATGCTTCAATTAAACTTTAATTTCTAATAAGATTAATTTTTATGATGATTTCTAACAATGATGGGCATCTTCCTCCCGCCCCTTTATTTATTTATTTATTTATTTTTAGAAAGATTTTATTTCTTTATTTGACAGAGATCACAAGTAGGCAGAGAGACAGAGGAAGCAGGCTCCCCGCCGAGCAGAGAGCCCAATGTGGGGCTTGATCCCAGGACCCTGGGATCATGACCTGAGCCGAAGGCAGAGGCTTTAACCCACTGAGCCACTCAGGCGCCACTCTCCCACTCCATTTTAAATGCCTCGTGGTGGGTATTAAGGAGGGCATGTATTGCATGGAGCACTGGGTGTGGTGCATAAATAATGAATTTTGGAACACTGAAAAGAAATAAAATAAAATAATACACAAAAATGAGTTTTGTTATTGTCAGGTCCTTTGATAGAAAATAGGTATTTAAACATTAAAAGTTTAAATTATATCAAATGTAGCATATATGTAATATACAATATGGAAAAACCCAATACAGAATTTTTACATAAATTGATCTACATGGTCTGAAAGCTTTTACTGATCTAGAATGCTTAATCTGGGATCATGTCTGAATTTGTTAACTATTGTGTCTCTCACGGCACAAGGATACACTCAACTGAGCCATGTCTGTTCATGTATGTACACACTCATATGGTATATTCCTCAAACGACATCTTGAAGGAAAACACAGTCATAATTATAAGAGGAACTTTCTTTTTTTTTTTTTTTAAAGATTTTATTTATTTATCAGAGAGAGAGAGGGAGAGAGCGAGCACAGGCAGACAGAACGGGAGGCAGAGGCAGAGGGAGAAGCAGGCTCCCTGCTGAGCAAGGAGCCTGATATGGGACTCGATCCCAGGATCCCAGGACGCTGGGATCATGACCTGAGCCGAAGGCAGCTGCTTAACCAACTGAACCACCCAGGCGTCCCAAGAGCAACTCTTTCTTTGCATGTTAGAGTTTCATCTGCTTTTCATATCTGATTTGCACAGAGGATTTCCATACACCACTCTTATTTACTTACGTCCCCTCTTACTCTCTAACGTTTCCCCCAGCTTTCCATCTCACCTAGACACTGAGATCCTCTGAATATTTTACAGCACATTATCTTAATTTACATTTAATGATACTGCTTTCTCTTAACCCTTTATTTTCTACCTTAAAACACATTCATGTGCCTCCAACAAACTGTTGTCCCCCGTGGCAGGTTGGTGTTCTGGAGAGAGCGATGAACCAAGAGCAAGAAGCATGGTAGCCTGACTTAGCAGCCTGTTTCTGCCCCTCACTACCATACAGCCCCGGACAAATCTAGCCTCTCTAGCCTCAGTTTTCACATCTGCAAAATGGAGATAATACCTCCCCTCTCTACCTCCGGGGCGATTATGAAGATCTGGTGTGATAAAGTGGAACATGACTAACAGAATGTTAGTCTGAAATAAATACATCTTAAAACAAAACACAACTAACAGAACCCAGACTTTGACGTTCCTGCCTAAAGCGAACAGCCTAGATCAGTGGCTGCAGCAACCCTCTTGGGACAAGACATGAGAGAAAGGCCCAGAGTCACCGAGACCTTGCTTCTGCCTTCTCGAGCCCCTGGACCAGCCCTGGGCTACCAACCTTCAGATTGCTTGTTTGGCAAGAGAAAAATAACTCCCCCAGCCTCTTCCCCTCCAGTGAGCTTGCAGGATGGGCCCAGAGCCGCTCGGAGCACCTGACATGCGTGATACTCTCCAACCCCAGCTCAGCCCTTCTCCAGGAAACTGACTCCTGGAGAAATTAACCAGGTTTCCCAGGGTCACGTGGCTTTACTGATGGCTGTCATACGCTCTCGGAGGCCTCGACCCCTGATCAAGTTATTTAATTATTGTCAGAAATAGGACACAAGAGCATAGCCTATACCCAAATATTTTTCTTGGAACCAACATCAGCCGACAGATCTATAGCTCTGGGAACATCAGTAGAACTGAGTTACGTAGGCTCCGCTGAGTGGATACTTTGTCTCAGAGCAGTCTTTGGCAAGTTGTACTTCCTAAAATCAGACATTCAATGTATAGCACTCCCCGCCCCGCCCCCTCCCCTTAATGGCTGCAATCAGTAAGTGCAGGTTTGGTAAATGTGCTCATGTCAATAATTAGCAATATGATCTAAGACAGAGCTTTGGGACTTAGCTCATTGATTTTTCTGAGTGTTAGACTAGATCCAGGACTCTATGAGTAAAATCTTCCCCTGCCCCCTTCTCCCCCGGCCAGATCCCCAAGGTCAGTAGGTTTTCATCCCACCTCCTTCCTATTATTTGTTTGTTGTGAGAAGAGCCCCCAGAGGGCAAGGGTCACCTCATTTACATCTGTATCTCCAACCCCTGGCTTAGCATGGGAGTAAGTGCTCAGCAGAAGTCCATGCAAGACAAGAAAAAAGCTGGGAAAGGAGAGAGGGAGGAGATCGGGAGGGAGAATGGCTTTAGCACAAGCAACTCTGCCTAAACATTGCCAGTGGTTGGTGGATGCGGTTAGTCCTGTATCTGGCAGGAAGAAACCTCCCCACCCACCGTAAGTCCTGATTAATTTCTTAATTTATGTAGTACAGGATTCATGATGTAAGTGTGAAGACCGTAAGAGAATAGGATTGCTTCCCTCATCATCCCCCTATGCATGCACCGAGATCTAAAGTCATTCTGTTCCCTGCTGCGCAGGTTTTGCTGCCCCCACCCTACCCCAAACAAGTCTTTGGGAAGGCAGAGGAACCAGAAGCTCGGTAGAGCATCTGTTTTCCCTAATAATAGAGGCTTTCAGGGTTTTCGGAAATTGGTTTTCTCCCGGCAATCATTGAAGTTTCCCCGTTTCCTTGTAAATATTTTTAGTGAAAACATTATCCTCTCGGATTTCAGAGGAAGTTTTTTTGTTTGTTTGTTTGTTTGTTTTTTGATTTTAAAGGAAAGCTTGAGAGCATTCACTAAGTAATGTGCTCTTGAAACACAGGCATTTCCTGGAAGGTCCTCTCTGGCTTGGATCCAGATCTCTGGGCAACACAAACCTGAGATCTACTGCTCCTTCTCTGTGAATCCTTTCTGCCTTAAATGATCTTTAAAGTTCTCAGAGGGGAGGACCGGCACAGTGTTTCCTGCATTATATAATACTGTTTAATCTGTCTGAAGGTGTAGACTGGGATGATACTATATTAATATCATGTCCCACACCCTGCCTGAAACACATGAATACTATATTATATTATTGTATATACTATATTATTGTATATATATAGTATATAGTATACTATATTATTGCAACACATGATACTGTATTAATATCATGTCTCACACAGTGCCTGAAACACAAATATCCTATCCCTGTGAGGTTCTCGAACTTTCCTACTGCTTAGTTGTATACGTTTACAACAATTCTTTATTTGGATAGTTCGACACATATTATTTTGAAATTATAAAACATCTTCATTTTTTAAAAAACTTTTAAAAATAGGCCAGCTTGGGATGCCTGCCATGTTCCTTTCCATCCAATAGTTCTGTTTTCTTCATTTTTAATGGGAAGTGTAGTTGGCGTACAATATTATATTAATTTCAGGTGTACAACATAGTGATTTGATAACTCTACACACTACAATGTGTTTACCATGTCAAAGGTAGTTACCATCTGTCACCTTACAAACTTATTCCCATAGTTTGTAAGAATGCACTGATCTGACTCTCAGAAAACTCCATAGTATTCCTGAAAAGAAGAGCCTTATAAAAACACCACTACAGAATCTTCCCCTAAACACCCTGCCAAACCCTCCTCACCCAAAACAAACAAACAACAAAAAAACATCAAACTCCAGGCTCTCCTTGACCTGTTTTTCTTCTGTTGAGCTGAATATTTAAAAATGGGTCAAATACCAATATAGGACCCATGGTCGTCTGCATTATGGCCACTAAGGACCACGAGAATTAAATTGCCAAAGAAATCACTTCGGTTATTGGAGCAAAACGCTCAACATCCGTTTTGCAAGTAAGTCTCCTCACTGTGGGGATTTGAGGGCACCTTGTCAGTGCCTACATTTCAAAGAAAAGAAAGAAAAGAACTGAGTTTCTGTCAGAAAATTGGAAGGAACATAGACTTTTAACTGGGAGCCAAATGGGCACGAGTTCAGTGAAGGACTAGAAAGAACTTCTGTTCTGAAGTGGCCGAGGCCCAGGGCTTCAGTGGGTGGTCCTGTCCCCTGCACGTGGGTGCCCCACAAGCTGGCTTCAGAGGAGTCACACGGGGACCCCCTCTTCTCGGGTGCTTCCAATCCAAAGGACGGGTCTGGTTGACACAATAGAGAAGACAAGCTCTGAGGGGAGCCCAAGGCTTCTGCAGTTCTCCAGGCTCCTCTTCCTCAGGGATGCTGACTCAGAGCCTCATTTCAGGCAATGGAGAGACTCACGTTCCTGCCACAAAAAGTGGCCATTCTGCTCTGGTGTGTGGCCCTTTCCTTTCTTGAAAAGTGCTGTAATGGGTACAAGTTGTCACTCTTCCTCTACAGTCTGTCCCCTGCTGTCTGCTCCCCTCGTCTCGGTGCCTCCCCTGCATGAGTCCATGTGACACACTTCACACCTCAGACACCGGAATGGCCTCCTTGCCGGGATCACGTGATTCGTGGCACCTCGTGGGCTGGGCCCCTCATCACTCTCTTGTCTCTAGCCCTCTTCACTCGCTGACAAGTGATAGAAGACTCTTCGGCTCCCCTGTTTACTGCCTTTGTACTTCTTGAACCTTGGTCTGGAGGGTTTAACTGGACCCTTCTCAAACTTCAGGTTTCCGATTAAATGTTATCACCCAGTTCCTCTACCCCATGATCAATGGCGAGATGTTGGTCAACCACTGGCTCTTGAGGGAAGTGAGGGAATCCCTGACTGCTAGTGTTTGCTCATTTCTGTGGTGTGAAGAGGACAACATTCCTCTCTTTCCTTTCAGCTGCCAGCATGAGTGCTGGAGCTGGCAGAAGTCCTGAGATCAACAGTCAGCTCCTGTCAGCAGACCTGAGCTTGGTCCAGGTTCTAGGGTGTTGTTGTGTGTCGCACATGCCTGCTTGTTCGCTGTCTGGCACCCGAGAAAAGCGGTAATAGTGTGTATTTGTTTGTACATTTGTTGTTTTGTTTGTCTCTAAATTGTATGGACAGAGACCGGAATGTCAGGTCTATGCGGGATGGTCTATCTCAACCTCAGCCTGATTCCTCACAGTGCAGTAAGTTTTTAAAAAGTATTTATGAGCTGTGGTGCCTGACTGGTTCAGTCAGAAGAACATGTGACTCTTGACCTCAGGGTTGTGAGTTTGAGTCCCATACTGGGTGCAGAAATTACTTAAATAAATTTTTAAAAATTTAAAAAGTATTTATGAGTTAGTAGTAAGCGCTTCATTCACACACAAGAGTTCTCTTTTTCAAAGCCCTTTTCTTTTCTTAGGTTTTCTATATTTAAAATTTTGTTTTAATTTCCTTACTTCGGGGGGAAAAAAACCCCCTCATATGCACTGTTTTTAAAATTCAGAAGGCCAAGAAAGAGACAAGGTATTGGCTAAGGAGGGCACAGAGGAAGAGAGAGCTGGACGGGGTATGGTACGAACGGGAATGAGTTTATAGCTCGAACTCCTTCAGTGAAAGGATTTCTAGCCTTTGTGTTACTTAGAAAATAAGCAGATCCTGCTTTTTGTTATGTAAAATGTAAATTTCTCCTTCCCCCCACCCCCCGCTGTGTGCCCACTGCCCAGCACAGTGCCTGGCAAATAGCGGGTAGGCAAATGCTTATTGAGTAATGAACAACGTAGAAGCTCTTGACTTTGGATTATAAGGGTCTTTCTACTGAAGAAAAATTCCAAATTGACAGAAATTCCAAATGACAGAAAAATTCCAAATTCAAGTTAATAAAAGATTTCTTGAGTGAGAAGGAGGCATTGGTAAAAACCTGGATGTGCAGGGAGCTAAAGTTTTTGCGTTGTGGTTCAGCACATTCTTCCAAGTAAGCCTGTAAGGACATGAAACCCAGGTGTAGGGACACCACGTCCCAGCTCACCTGAAATCACAGGTGGCAGAGAGAAGATGGCACCAGGTGTCCGGGAGTGGACGGCACAGGGTTGTTGCTGCCCTGGGCCCCGGGGGGATATTTCCAGGACAGCAATCTGAGTGGCAGAAATGAAGTGATCGTTTTTGGATGAAATCGCCTACCTCAAAGGAAGGGAAAACACTCACCAGGCCTTGGTTTACCCATCTCTCTTCCTCCAGACCTTGTGATGGGTTGACCCAACACATTGCTCCCATTTACAAGAGAGCAAGAAGAGAGAGGGAGAGAAGGAGAGAATCTTGACATTAAATGGCTTTTCCTCTTTATACCCCTGGCCTGGGTCTGAACACCACGGAGAGGAATCCTCAGCTCTTCTTCTCACCCAGGCCTCCGGCAGAAAACTCCTACACAAAGGAACGCTTCTCTGGGAAGCCAGTTCCCTTCAGATGACGCAAGTTTCTCAACACTTGTTTCTGTTAATAAACAGACGTAGGTTTGGAAGACCTAAATCTTGTTTCAGGCGTCTTTTTTTCTTTCCTTTTTGTTCTCTGCCCCTCTGTTGTAGGTTTTGCTGTTTTTACCTCAAGAAAATCCCCCAGTAGCTTGGACAAATGATACTAATCTGTATTTGTAGTATCTTATTTTACTTAATGCTGTTTTTGGTTTTTACAGCTGACTGACTTTCGGATGTATGAAAAGATTGGACAAGGTTCTTGCAAAACTGGTTGTCAAATGCTAAATTTTGTAGATGTTCCAAGAATCTTAGAGCTTTAAAAAGTGAACCGTGCAGTGCAAAATGCTTTATTTTCTAAAAAATTCTTAGGCTTGACAAATACGTCACACTCATAGGGTATTTTTATTTTAGAGTTTGACTGCTTTAAGTTTTTTGGCTGATGCGGCCTTTCCAATGTCCTGAAAGCTTTCTTACTACCCTTGTTTTATACTTAAAGGCCTGAGGTTTGAATAACTTGCCTCTGAGAGCAGGGAAGTCGGTCACAGAGGCTCATTTCCAACACACTTGCGTATCTTATCACATAAATTTCCTAGCCGCATAATTTATGAGTTTATCAATATTGAAAGAGTTCTTGACTGGGTAAAGACTTTTTACGTTACTATAAACATAGTTGAATTTTCATAACCTATCACAGATAATATGTATACGTTCTCACACATATTGTTATTATTATTAAGCCACAAAAATAATATTCTAAATGCAGGGCGTAGTAAAGATTAGGACAGGGCAAAGCAGGAAAGGGCTTAACAAATAAAAAGTCAATCAAATGTTCCAGAATCAGTTGTGTGTAGAGATAAGATCCTTTTTTTTTTTTTTTTTAAGATTTTTATTTACTTATTTGACAGACAGATCACAAGTAGTCAGAGAGGCAGGCAGAGGCGGGGCGGGGGGTGGGGGAAGCAGGCTCCCCGCCAAACAGAGAGCCCGACGCGGGGCTCGATCCCAGGACCCTGAGACCGTGACCTGAGCTGAAAGCAGAGGCTTAAACCCACCGAGCCCCCCAGGCACCCCTTAGAGATAAGATCCTTACCCTTAAGAGGTTTACCACCAACCTGGGAAGACAGGGAACAAACATTCTCTAATCGAGGATAGCACCAAGAATTAGACTCTTGGAGCAAAATACAAAGATCTGCCAAACGGCAAAGTGAGGAAGGAATTCACACACCTGCTCAGAGGCAGGACGACCCCAGAAGGGGTAGGAATTTCCCAACCTCATCTGTTGAGAGATGCCGTCACTTGTAAGCCAGACCATCCATTTCGGCAGCTGTGAGCTGAAGCCCACTGCAAAGGCTTTCCTGTTGCTAAAATTTTAGGGGTTTTGAGAGGCCATTCACAACATGTTTATGGGGGGGTTTGCAACGTGCCCAACTGGGAGCTTTTACACCCCAGAAATGACAGATGCTACTGCTCAGACGCCCTCTCCCCCAACCTGAAAACCCACAACGACTTTCCAGAAAGATACGTGCAGGACCTAGGAAGCAGCAGGAGAGCACCATGGCTGCACAAAGCATGGAACTTTATATCTTCAGGTGAGGGTAGAGTCGCTCAGAGCTGTGTATTATAAGAGGGGTTGAATTAAGATTTCTTTAAACATCTGGTAATAGTCTGCCTTACTCCTAATGTTTTTATGAAACTAAAATTACTATGGTTTTGCTCTGTGGCTTGACCCCTTGGTTCATATGTCTTTGGAGTAGATTCTGAACAATTCCTAAAGAATTCTGGCCTCGCCTACAGATACTCCTGCTGGTCCCCTCTGTCTTGAGGTAGACATGATCTCATTACACTCAATTTTCTTTAAACATCTGGTAATAGTCTGCCTTACTCCTACTGCCTTACTCCTGACAGCAAGGCTGTCAGCTGCGTCCCCTCAGCCTGATTCCTGTAGGGTGTACATGTCCAGATTTGACTGGCCACAAGGTGTGGCAGACCTTCATATACTTGCCACCATCGGACAGACCTAGCCCATCCAGTATGGACTTCGTGGTCTCTCCCCCAACCCTTGCCTCTTCTCCTGCACTCCAAACTTGTTTATCATCCTCTAAGTAATTAGCCCAAATAAAAACTTTGGTATTGTTGGGCTGGCGGAAAGGGCTACTTAAGATGGCGAAAGTTCCTGCCACAAGACCTGAGCTCGGACAGGAGAACAAAGATCCAAGCAGGAATCTGAAAACCCTCCCGCCCTGGGCTCCCATGGACCAATGGGACCCTGACAAGCAGGAATCTGAGACCCCTGCCCTGGGCTCCAGTGGACCAATGGGATCCCGAGGAGCAGGCGAGATATCCGAATAAGGGAAACTTTCAAAAGACCCCTGAGCTCCCCTCGAGACCCCTTAAAAGCCCCCTCCTCCCTGCCTTGGGCGCGACTCCCGCCACTCTGCCTTCCAGAGTCGAGGAACCTCACCCGAGGGTGCCCACCTCCTCCCGGCACATCTTTCCTGGCTCCCCTTCTCCTGAGCCCTGAAACTTCGCCGGAGAGTGTTTTTAATAAATCTTGCCTTGCACCCACTTTGCCTGGTGTTGTGTTTGTCTCGCGGGAAAGAACTTTACAGGTATCATCTTGGTTCTTTCTCTTTCCCTCACTGTCGACATCGCATCTGTCGACTTACTGTCATTAGCACCTGTTCCCCATTTCCACAGCCGCTGCCTTACATCCGGTTCTTACCCCTTTTTCTCTGGAGTCCCACAGAAACTTCCTACCTATCTGGGGTCTGGGCCTTTAGCCTGCCTGCTCTCCAACCTCTGCTCCACAGTGGGGTCGTATTTAGAAAGCCCAAATCCGATCATGTCATTTCCGCATTCCTTCAAAAGTTTTCTAGAATTTTTCACAATAAAGTTTAAGTTCCTCATATCAGTCCGCAGAACCTCGGCAAACAGGCTCTTTCACTCTTCCGGTCTCAGGATTTCTCTTGTAAGAGTGGGTTAGCGTAAGAATGGCCATCCTGAAGGCCGGGAAGCCAATTTTACTGAGCATCCCTAACCAGCCCGCACGGCTATGTGACTTGAGATAAGAGAAACTAGCTAAAACCTAAAAAACAACTTAATCATATACCACCAGGGCAGGTAGGCGATGGTGCCACAGGGACCAGATGTTAAAGAAAAACAAATAGTTCACTTGCAGAGATCACAATCCTGCTAGACCGGAGTCTCCCTTGGTTTGCAAATGTCCTGGTGATTTACAACAAAAAGGCTCTCTTTTTCAATGGCCCAATTTCCAGAGACGAATGGCTCAGTTCCTCAAGGCCTAAGGTCGCCCTCCCCACCATAAAACTGAAGGAGACTGAGGCAGAAGGAAATGTAAATAAAGTTAAATTTCTTCTAAACCTGAATCTCACTTAACCGCCAGGGTGACGCCGGGGTGGCAAAAAGTTAAACAAAGTTAAACTGTCAAAGTGGGGTGCAAGATATGTATGTCGCTATGAAAAAGTGCCTTGAAAATGCTATATAAACCCTTGGCTTTGAGTGCTCAGGGTCCTTGTTGAAACCTGCTGCGCCGGGCAGATACTCGGACCCCAGCTAGTTGGAAATAAACCTTGTTGCGTGACTCGCATTATCGAGAGTGTTCTCTGTCTAATTGAGGGGTGGTTGACTCCGTACCACAACACTTTCAGCTCCCGCACAGCCACCCTTCAGTCCTGCTCTTTGGACAGTCAGCTTTGCCGCCCTGTGCTGCGCCCCAGTGCATTTGCACGGCCTGTGCCTTAGCCTGGAACTCCACCAGACTCCCCTAAGCTCTGCACCTGCTTCATGATTTTGTTCAATCCTACTCATTCTGAATATGGCTCAGAATCACCTCTCAAAAGAAATTGTCCATGACACCAGACGGATCCAGGGGTCTGTTCCCGACCCCTCTCTGGGCTCCCTGCTTCTGCACTTGGGTACATTTGAATCACTGTGCTGTCATACAATCGGGTACCCATCAGCATTTCTTTCTTTCTTTCTTTCTTTTTAAAAAGATTTATTATTTATTTGACAGATCACAAGTAGGCAGAGAGGCAGGCAGAGAGAGAGGAGGAAGCAGGCTCCCTGCTGAGCAGAGAGCCTGATGTGGCCCTAGATCCCAGGAGCCTGGGATCAATGACCTGAGCCAAAGGCAGAGGCTTTAACCCACTAAGCCACCCAGGCGCCCCGCCCCGTCAGCATTTCTTATTACACGGCAGGAACCATGTCCTCTTTGGTCTTGTGTCTCCTTTCCCTGACACTTAGTTGATGTTGAAAATGTATTTGCATAATTATTTGTCCTCAACTTGATTTTCCTTGTAGCTGGGGAAGGTCGCTTGAGTGTGGATGCAGGAGGCATACAATATGGAGTGTAATTAAGTGTAATTAAGCACTTGGCTTAATTGTGTGGCATTGCAGTGTCAGGGTTGGAAAGACAAAGATGACATGTTTCATGGCGATTGCTTCATCAATGGTCCTGACGCAGAGAAGAGCCAAATGGTCCTGACGCAGAGAAGAGGCTGAGAGGGGCAGTAAGGTTGGACGGAGCCACAAGCACGTTCGTGGTGGCTTCAGGCCAGCAGCTTCACAGGAGGAAATGAAACACGTTGGGGGGCTAGGAAGTGGGGACGAGGCTGCCCATTTGTAGTTCTGGGTGTGCCAGACGCTTGACACACATCATTTAAGTCATTCTCACAACCTCTTTATGGAATAGGTTTATCTCTAAGAAACTGAGGATAATTGCCAAGGGCACCGAAAGTGAAAGACCAAAAGAACCCCCCTGGCTAGAAGTGCATTTTTATCCTGTTAACCAGCTAGTTTCACGCGCGGGCTAACTGGCCGCTTCTGCTTCTGTAAGACTGCTTTGCTTGTTTCGCGCGCGGGCCCCCTGAACCAATCCGCTGGCGCCAGGTGTGCCTGAGCAAACTGTCAGCCAATTGTGGGGCTGAGCTGATTGGTTGACAGTTTGAACAGACATACTTGGCCAGCCCCACTTACCCGAAACTTGTTTGTATCAGTCTATAAAAACCCTGTACCAACCCAGCTCTAGACCTCTGGGCGTTATCAGCAACGAGCAGCGCAGAGATCCAGGTTCGAACCTGCAATAAACGACCCCTGCTGCTTGGCTTTGACTCACGTCTCTGGTGGTCTTTTAAGGTGGGAGTAATACTCTGGTGGCATTTCATTTGGAGGTCCCACCGAGATCTCCCCTTCAAGCTCACCAGACAACTAGTCAACGGGTCGCTGCCACCGATCGGTAAGAAAGCCGGCTTTGTCTTTTGTCTCTATGTTTTTCGTATGCTTTGTTCTTATGTCCTGACTGTGTGTTTTGTCCTTTCTGTGATTATTCCTGGGTTAGAATCCCAGGACCTGGGTTAGAGTCCCAGGGCGGTGACTGGCAAATACGCCCTGGCGGACGCGCTATAGGGTTGCCAGCTGGCCGACGGAGACGTCCCTCGTGCGCGGCGGGAACGGCCCCTCAGAGATCGTGGGTTTGAGTCCCACCTCGGGGGCCGGCAGGGCCTCTCAGAGATCATGGGTTCGAGTCCCACCTCGGAAGTCAACAATGTATGTCTTCATGTATGTCTTCATGTTATGTCTTTAAATGTGGTTATATGTTCCTTGTACTGGTTATGAAGGTTCCATTCTGTTTAAGGGGAGGGTGTCTAACCCGTTTGAATCTGAGGAATGCCTGACTGTATGAATGTGTTTGTGTGGCTCCACCGCCTTTGGCTACGGAGTCTGACTGGGCTGCACCCTGAGTCTCACGGAGCATCATACGGCGTAACAGTCATCTACTGCATGGAGTAGCCTGGTCCGGGGTTTATACGGATAGACCTTAGCTAAGACGCTCCTAAGTTCCCGCGAGGGACGGGAGCAGGACAGCACCTGAAAGGTCCCCCTCCCCTTGTCTGCGACATCGTACATATTGGGAGGGAATATAAGAGATAGGTATTAAGAGCTAAAACCAGATTCAATGAGCCAATAATATGAGAGTAAACAAATTATGAGAATCCTAACGTTCTGAACACCCCTGGTCCCTTGTACCTTAACAGTTGCCCCTCCAGGTTGGAGGAAATTCTTTCCCTAATTATCCTGCCCACACTCTCCTAACCCATGTCACTTTCAGGTTCACCCTGGCGGACAGAGGAAAAGAATTCCTCCTCTCGCCTTCCGAGGATGAAACTTGCCTAGCTCCTACCCCCAGGCCACCAAAAGCTTTCATCCACCCCTTCGGACTGGTTGAACTGGAACACCCACCCTCAATTCGCCCTTTCGAATTCCTCACCTGCTCGTTCGTCTCGCACCCCTTACACCGGTGTCTCTGTCGCTTTCTGCCTATTCTAGGCGCCTTCCTTTTCTTCTCAACTATTATCTTGATCTGGGAACAACCTAGTCTAATGGGGCAAACTCAGTACCCCGCTCTCCCTCCTCCTAGCTAACTTTAAGGATGTTCGGGCGAGAGGCAATAACCTGAGCCTGGATATCCAGAGATCAAGACTTATCCCTTTCTGCCACTCCGAATGGCCAACTTTTGGAGTAGGATGGCCCACCCAAGGCACTTTTTGCCTTCCCATAATTCTTAAGGTTAAGGCTCAGGTATATCTCCCAGGTAAAGAGGGACATCCAGACCAAGTCCCTTACATTACAGTCTGGCAGGATCTTGTGGAAACCGCCCCCCCTTGGTTGGCCCCCTTTCTGTTCCCAGAAAGCTGCAAGGTTCTCGCAGCCAGGCGGACAGAAGCACGAGGACCTCGTGTCCCCTCTGCACCCCCTCCGCCCATCCTCCCTGATAGTCAAGACTTACTTAGCCTAGATCCGCCCCCTTATCCAACCCCTCCCCTAGCCGCCACTGCGGCTGAGCTTCCTCCCCCTGTGCCCGCCCCGGTTGAAGTCGCCAGGACGGGCCCTGAAGCAGAAGGTCCAGAAGCAATTGCTGCGGTCCCTGCCGCTCGTGGAGGGACTGACGGCCCTGCCGGGCACACTAGGGAGCGCACTCAGAGAGAAAATCCATTTCGCCGGCAGATTCAACTGTGGCTTTGCCCCTTAGAGAGATTGGCCCCCCCCCATGATACTGGTAATCCCCGACTCCGATATTGGCCCTTCTCAACTAGTGATCTCTACAACTGGAAAGCCCAAAACACGCGCTTTTCAGATAATCCAAAAGATCTCATAGCCCTTCTAGATAGCGTCATGTTCACCCACCAGCCCACCTGGGATGATTGTCAACAGCTCTTGCGTATCCTATTCACTACCGAAGAAAGGGAGAGGATCCAGGTGGAAGCAAGGAAGCTGGTTCCCGGAGACGATGGCAGACCAACCGTGAATCCAGACCTCATCAATGCGAGTTTCCCTTTAACCAGGCCCAACTGGGACTACAACACGGCAGAAGGTAGGGGATGGCTACTCATTTATCGCCAGACTCTAATGGCGGGTCTCAGGGCTGCTGCCGGCAAGCCCACCAATCTGGCCAAGGTATATGCAGTTTTGCAAGGTAAGACAGAGAGTCAGCAGCATTTCTAGAGATATTAATGGAAGCCTTTAGGCAGTTTACCCCTATGGATCCTGAAGCCCCTGAGAATCAGGCAGCAGTAGTCATGTCTTTTGTAAATCAGGCAGCACCAGACATTAAAAAGAAAGTACAGAAACTAGAGGACCTAGAGGGCAAACAGATTCAAGACCTACTCCGCATTGCACAACGGGTTTATAATGCCCGAGATACCCCAGAGGATAAGCAACTCAAAGTAACAAAAGAAATGTCCAAAGTCCTAGCTGCCTTTGTCCAGGAAGAATCAACCCCTCGAGGGGAACCTCAAAAAGCCCAAGGGTTCCTACGCAATCTGGACCCAGATCAATGTGCATATTGTAGAGAAAAGGGACAATGGGCACGTAATTGCCCCAGAAAGAATAAGCGTAGACCTCAACCATGGGGAACGAAACCCAACCCCACTCTGGTTACCCGAGATTCAGAATAGAGGGGACTGGGTTCGGATCCCCTCCCCGAGCCCAGGGTAACCCTACAAGTGGAGGGAAATCCTGTACAATTTCTGGTTGACACCGGAGCCCAACATTCAGTGTTGACCAGACCCCATGGAGAAGTTTCAGACAAATTTTCCTGGGTCCAGGGAGCCACTAGGACTAAAATGTACCCTTGGACAACTCAACGGACTGTTAACTTAGGTACAGGAGGAGTAACTCATTCATTCCTCATCATCACTGATAGCCCTTGCCCTCTGTTGGGAAGAGATTTACTCACCAAGATGGGAGCGCACATTTATTTTCAACCCGACGGCCCCACGGTAACTAGCTCTCAGACCTTGCTATTATCAATACTCACAATGCGTTTGGAGGACGAACATCTACTCCACCAAACCACCCCCCCTTCCCAGGAACTCAACATCAAGTCCTGGCTTCACCGATTCCCTAAAGCCTGGGCAGAAACAGGAGGCATGGGGCTGGCTAGGCATCGGCCGGCCCTCTTCATAGCGCTAAAGCCTGGGGCTGACCCCGTCCGAGTCAAACAGTACCCCATGCCCATGGAAGCCAAATCGCGCATCACCCCACATATTAGACATCTCCTGGACTCAGGGGTGCTACGCCCCTGTCACTTGCCCTGGAACACACCTTTGTTACCGGTGCGTAAACCCAATAGCGGGGACTACCGACCTGTACAAGACCTAAGGGAAGTTAATAAACAGGTTATGGACATACACCCTACTGTCCCTAACCCCTATACTCTCCTCAGTGCCCTGGGGCCCACCAGAATATGGTAAACAGTTCTTGACTTAAAGGATGCTTTTTTTTTTAGCTTGCCCTTGGCCCCCAAGAGCCAGGATCTTTTCGCCTTTGAATGGACAGACCCTGAGAGAGGTATATGTGGACAGTTGACATGGACTCGCCTCCCACAAGGGTTCAAAAACTCGCCCACCCTGTTTGATGAGGCCCTCCATGAGGATTTAAGTGAATATAGAAAGCAAAACCCTGATATAACACTCTTGCAATATGTGGATCATCTCTTAATAGCTGCAGATTCCCAACAGGCCTGCCTCCAAGGAACTGAAAACCTCCTCCAGGCTCTCGGCGACCTGGGGTACCGGGCCTCAGCGAAAAAGGCCCAAATTTGCAAGTCTGAGGTAATGTACCTGGGATACTTATTGAAAGGGGGACACCTTATTGAAAGGGGCTCACCGATGCCCGCAAGAGCACTGTACTCCGCATTCCCCGACCTGCTATACCACGGCAGGTAAGAGAATTCTTGGGGACGGCAGGGTACTGTCGATTATGGATACCGGGCTTCACTGAGATGGCCAAACCCCTGTACGTAGCCTCTAAAACTCAGCAGACTTTTGAATGGACGGAAGAGGCAGAACGGCCTTTCCAACAGGTGAAAAAGGCCCTCCTCTCAGCCCCGGCACTAAGACTGCCGGATGTATCCAAACCATTCCACCTATACTTGGATGAACATAATGGGATGGCTAAGGCGGTGTTGACCCAACATCTAGGTCCCTGGCCTAGACCCATAGCATACCTGTCAAAGAAACTAGACCCGGAAGCAGCAGGATGGCCCCTGCCTCCGAATGATAGCAGCCACCGCCTTGATGGTAAAGGACGCTGATAAACTGTCACGGGGTCAAGAATTACGAGTGACCACTCCACACACCATTGAAAGCATCCTCAAACAGCCCCCTGACCGATGGATGAGCAACGCTCGCATGGTCCACTACCAGGGACTATTGCTCAATCCTACGAGAATAGTCTATACTTCCCCTCAGGCCCTCAACCCCGCATCACTACTGCCTGACCCAGACCTGGATGCTCCCCTCCATGACTGTATTGACATCTTAGCCCAGGTCCATGGGCTACAGGAAGACCTGCAGGACTATCCCCTAACAGACGCTGAAGTCGTTTGGTTCGCTGACGTCAGCAGTTTCATCCGCGAAGGACAAAGGTATGCGGGGGCCGCAGTCACATCAGAGACAGAAATTATCTGGGCTGGTGCATTGCCTCCGGGCACCTCAGTGCAAAAAGCTGAGCTAATCGCCCTGACACAGGCCCTCAAATTAGGGCAAGGCCTCCGGATGACTGTATATACAGACAGCCGATAGGCCTTCGCTACGGCCCACGTCCATGGGGCAATCTATAGGGAGAGGGGATCACTCACCGCCGAGGGAAAGGACATCAAAGACAAGGACGAAGTTCTGGCCTTACTAGCAGCCATCTGGGCCCCTAAGAAATTGGCCATAGTCCACTGTTCTGGACACCAAAAACCAAGCGATCCAGTCTCTAGGGGAAACAATTTTGCTGATCAGACTGCTTGCCAAGTAGCCTGCAGCAAAGTCCCGATGCTACCAATACAACTACCCAACCCGGGACCCCGAGAACTGCCACCCCATCCGGAATACTCTGAAAAAGACATCGCATGGATGAGTAAACTCTCTATGGCCCAGGTTAAGGATGGCTAGTGGCGTGATGAGAATGAGAAAAATAACATCATCCTCCCCGAAGCCATGGGACAAGAAGTTCTAGAGCGAATTCACCAAACAACTCATTTAGGTTCCAGACGGCTACTGGACGTTATGCGACAATCCAAACTAACTATCAGAAACATCGTTGAAAAATCAGAAAGAATTTCCACCGGATGTGCAGCTTGCCAACTTCAAAACGCCTGCCCACACTCCTCTACAACCGGATCCCGAGAGAGGGGAACCCTGCCGGGAGCCTATTGGGAAATAGACTTTACAGAGGTAAAACCTGGGAAATATGGCTATAAGTACTTACTGGTGTTTATAGATACCTTTTCAGGATGGACTGAGGCTTTTCCAACCAAGCATGAGACTGCACAGGTAGTGGCAAAGAAACTACTCGAAGATATTCTGCCCAGGTATGGCTTTTCTGTTATGATGGGATCAGACAATGGGCCAGCCTTCGTCTCTAAGGTAAGTCAGGGTCTGGCTTTCATACTTGGGGTTAATTGGAAATTACATTGTGCATATAGACCCCAGAGTTCAGGACAGGTAGAAAGAATGAACAGAACCTTAAAAGAGACCCTTGCTAAATTGACCATGGAGACTGGCGCTAACTGGGTGGCTCTGCTCCCCTACGCTCTGTATCGAGTATGCAACACCCCATATAAGCTGGGGTTCACACCTTATGAGATCATGTATGGTAGGCCTCCTCCCATCATACCTAAACTCAGAACTGACCTTATCCAGTCAGATCATGATAACTCCTTTTTATTCTCCCTCCAAGCTTTAAAATGAGTCCATAAACGTATTTGGCCAAGACTAAGGGACTTATATGCAACAGGACCTCCGTCTGTACCCCATCAGTTCCACCCTGGAGATTGGGTTCTTGTCAAGCGACACCGAGCCGAGACCCTCGAGCCTCGTTGGAAGGTACCTTTCCAGGTTATCCTGACTACCCCTACAGCCATCAAGGTAGACAGCATAGCAACCTGGATACACCACACCCACGCGAAGCCAGTCAACCCACTGTCAGATCTCATCAGAAAACCCAACCAGGACGTCAGTTGGACCATGGACCACAGTAAGGACAATCCTCTTAAACTAACCCTACGCCGCAAATCTCCCACTCAGCAATCACCATGAAGAGCCTATCTGTAGTCTTACTTTGCCTATCATTGCCCCACATCCTTATGGCTAACATAGACCCCCCTCATGGCAGTGATAATCCCCATCAGCCCTATAAGCTCACATGGCAAATAACAAGTCTTTCTACAGCAGAGGTTGTATATTCCCTCTCAAAAGTCGCCCCACAGGAGACCTGGTACCCCGACCTTACTTTTGACCTAACCAAATTATTTCCCAACCCTACAAGCCTATGGCACTCATGACTACAACTACACAAACAATTCTTCTATGTCTGCCCAGGATACCACAAGGGGCACAAGGCATACCAATGTGGGGGACCGGCCTACTATTATTGTGCCAGCTGGAGTTGTGTCTCCACTGGTGAGATCTGGTGGACCCCCCCTTACAAAGATGACCTAATTACCCTTAAGAGGAACAAAACCATAGGCTGGGATCGACACAGAGGGGGCATTCAGGTAACTCTAAAATTCACAGAGGCTGGCCGAGCAGATAACAGATGGTCAGTAGGTCTTACATGGGGTCTAAGGCTCTATGACAATTCGAGGCTTAATTACCAAGACCCAGGGGCAATATTCACTGTAAGACTCTCAATCGAGTGTTACCAAGCTACCATAGGGCCCAACCCCGTACTTGCCCCACCACCTCCACCCAGGCCCAGCCCAACAGTTGTCACCCAGAGCCCTGCCACTTACGGGGCAACACAAACGGACCTCAATCGGACCATAATCTTCCCACTCCCCACAAGCCCCACCAAACAGCCCATAATAAGTACTGAAAAACCTAGATCAAGAAACCCCAAAGACCACCTACTTAAATTGATCCAATATGCCTTTCAAGTCCTGTATTATACTAATCTCAATGCCACTGAGTCCTGTTGGCTATGTTATGACATAGCGCCCCCTTTTTACAAGGGACTGGCCACTCCAGGAGGTTATAATCTATCATCTGCACCCTCTATGTGCCGGTGGACAAGTCAAAGCCCCCGCCTCACCTTAGCAGCCGTACGAGGCCGGGGGACATGCGTAGGAAAGATCCCGCCTGAACACATGCACTTATGTAGTCAGAACCTTACTATAAATAACACAGAGCAATATGTAATACCTCCCCAAGATGCCTGGTGGGCCTGCGCCAGTGGGATAACTCCATGCATCCACCCAGGAGCATTAAACCGAAGTGCAGACTACTGTGTGATGGTCCACCTGATTCCTCGCTTAATCTATCATCCTTATGAAGATTTAATGTCATATTGGGAAGAAGGGTTACATAGAACCAAAAGAGAACCCGTGAGCCTAACCCTGGCACTTATGCTAGGCCTAGGGTTAGGTACCGCCGGGGTGGCTACCGGGGCATCAGCCCTAATCTCACAACAACATCACTATCAGTACTTACGAGAAGCCATTGGTATAGATATACAGGAATTAGAATTATCCATTTCTAAACTTCAGGAGTCTGTCAGCTCATTAGCAGAAGTTGTCCTCCAAAATAGACGGGGATTGGACCTCCTATTCCTCCAACAAGGTGGCTTATATGCTGCCCTTAAGGAAGAATGTTGCTTTTATATAGATCACTCAGGAGTAGTTAAAGACTCGGTGGCTACGGTACGGGAAGGATTGGCAAAACGGAAAAGGGACCGTGAAGCTGGGCAAGGTTGGTTCCGGTCACGGTTTAATTCATCCCCTTGGCTGACCACCTTAATATCCTCCTTCCTAGGACCCCTTTGTATTCTGATCCTGTTACTGACCTTTGGCCCATGTATTTTAAATCGTCTGGTGGCCTTTATCAATCAACGCCTTCAGACAGTACAAATCATGCTCCTAAGACAGCAGTATCAGCCCCTAGACTTAGGCAACAATGACGACCTCACTGATGACAACCAAGGACCCAAGATTGGCTCCTCAGGCACCTGAGAGAAGGGGGGAATGAAAGACCAAAAGAACCCCCCTGGCTAGAAGTGCATTTTTATCCTGTTAACCAGCTAGTTTTGCTTCTGTAGGAACATTTGCTTGTTTCGCGCGCGCGGGCCCCCTGAACCAATCCGCTGGCGCCAGGTGTGCCAGAGCAAACTGTCAGCCAATTGTGGGGCTGAGCAGACATACTTGGCCAGCCCCACTTACCCGAAACTTGTTTGTATCAGTCTATAAAAACCCTGTACCAACCCAGCTCTAGACCTCTCAGCGTTATCTGCAACGAGCAGCGCAGAGGTCCAGGTTCGAACCTGCAATAAACGACCCCTGCTGCTTGGCTTTGACTCACGTCTCTGGTGGTCTTTTAAGGTGGGAGTAATACTCTGGTGGCATTTCAAAAGTTGGAGGTTCAAATGCCAAATGCAGAGTCAGACCTTCTTTTTTTTTTTTTTTTTTTTAAGATTTTTATTTACTTATTTATTTGACAGACAAAGATCACAAGTAGGCAGAGAGGCAGGCAGAGAGAGAGGAAGGGAAGCAGGCTCCGGGCTGAACAGAGAGCCCGATGCGGGGCTCGATCCCAGGACTCTGGGACCATGACCTGAGCCGAAGGCCGAAGCGTTAACCCACTGAGCCACCCAGGCGCCCCAGAGTCAGACCTTCTTAACGGCTGCTCTGGGTTCAAGCCCTGGTTCATTCCCTCGTGAGACCACACACCTCCCTGCACCACACTCCTGACTGATGTAGAAAAGGGTGTGGGAATAAAGGGGGTGGAATTTAACATGAGCCCCAACCCTAGCCTTCCCTCGACTCAAACATTCGTCCACAGAAGGTGGCCAGAAATTAGGATAGTTGCTAAGATTCATATCCGGCTTGATGGAGCATTTTTTCCCAATGGAGAGACTTGGGTGTTTTCAAAGGCAAACACATCTCCCTACATGGTTTTTTTTGGTTTGTTTGTTTGTTTTGTTTTTAAAGAAGAAAGTTTTTTTTTTTAAATTTTTATTTTTTAAGATTTTATTTGTTTATTTGACAGAGAGAGATCACAAGTAGGCAGAGAGGCGTCTAGACAGAAGGGAAGGGGGAAGCAGGCTCCCTGCTGAGCAGAGAGCCCGATGTGGGGCTCGATCCCAGGACCCTGGGATCATGACCTGAGCTGAAGGCAGAGGCTTTACCCACTGAGTCACCCAGGCGCCCCCCATACACGTGTTTTTAATGCGCATGGACAGTCTTGCTCACTGGGGTAACTAACGCTGTGATGAGGTTTGCGAGCATACGTGACAGGATGGCATCAGGTCCGGGGCCCATGGGAGAAAATAAGGAGTAGAGTACTCGCCGCTGTCCGGACAGACCTGCCCCCTCCTCCACACCCTGCTGGAAAACTCCATTTCAAGAGCTCTATGGCCTCAGACTTGACCCTACACATCTGTATGAGAGGACAGCTGGGAGAGAACACAGATGTCACCTTCTGGGGGGTGCTGCGTTTGTGGCATAGAAACCCTCCCTTTCCCCTCACCTCCCTTTTGCGGGGAGAGGAGATTTGACCTGGTTTCTCCAGTGAGCTTCTCCTTTTTTTTTTTTTTTTTTTTTTAAGTAGGCTCCATGCCCAGCATGGAGTCCAACATGGGACTTGAACTCATAGCCCTGAGATCAAGATCGAAGCTGAAATCAAGAGTCAGACACTTAACCAACTGAACCACTCAGGCATCCCTCCAGTGATCTTCTAACAAGATTGGTGGAACCTAGCCCATGCCTTTCATCAAGATGAGACCGATGACCATCTCTTCCCATAATGATGCTTGGCATTGGGTGGTCTGGATGTCAGTGCTCCTGGGTGTGGAGAGATGGTGGACCTGGGAGTATATCATAGTGAGGCAGTTTACTGTGCCAAGGAAATGTGAGATTCCCTGCCCAGCTCGTAAGAAACTGGTGTTTCCTTGCTTTGGAAAAGATAAAAGTGTTCCTGTTAGCAAGACATTCTTGTTCCTGGGTAAAACGGGAAAGAAATCAGCTACTGGGAGACTGCACTGGACTTGGCCCACTGACCCTTGTCTTCGCCGACAGGACCAGGTCCATATTCCTCTTTACTGAGCAAGAAGAGCCGCTATTAACCAAGGGCTGAAGCTTGAGACTTTGGGGTTTTTCAGACACCAAGTGGGGCTGAGAAGGCAGAACTTCCCCAGGAGGCAAAGGGAGTGGAGTCTCTTGAGAGAAGCAGCAGATGGGATGTAAAACTTGAGATTTCAGAGATAAGATGAACAGTGAGATTAACGCAAGAAAGATTGGGTGCGAGAGAGAAACATCCATGAGGAGGACACCTTCCTTCCAGAAGCCTGAGTTTTCAAGGACGAAGGTCTACCTTTTAGTCTTCCTATACCGAGTGGGCTTGCTCTTTTGAGATCTGGCCGACCCTTCTGAAGAAAACTCTGTCATAGTTCTTGTGTGTTCAGAAAGGGAAGGTCAATGTGGCAGGAGGGACTTGTGGGGAAGGACAGAGATTATCCTAACATTTTGTAGGCTCCTCATGTGTGCGTGCACACACACCCACACACCCACACCAGCAGCTACAGAGACCCCCTGGGCTGGCTAGCAAGGGAGAACATCCTTTGAAACTCTAGGCAGTGAGGCCGAGTTCCCTGTGCCTTCCCTGCCAAGGATGAACTCAGCCCCCTTTTAAGAGGGTGCCTTGAAAGATGGGGCTGGCCACAAGTGAAGTCACAGATGTGTCAATTATATTTAATTCAAGCATTCATACCGGTCATCCTCACTTTGCAAACATGTGCTTTGCCCACTCCCTCATTAGCGTGTTAAATGTGTTGTGGCTATAATCTACAAATAGTTGAGAGCTTTTGAATGGTATCTGCTTCTCTTGCTGCCAACTGCCATCTTGGTTTCTCTCTAAGCACCAAAAATATCCTTCAGATAAGCCACAAAAAGGACACTGGCCCAGGCTGGAACCAAAATCAACTTCCAAAGACCACAGTATTTATACTAATATGAGCTGATGACAATGCACTGAAGAAAGTGAGTCAGTCAACGATCAGAAGACCTCACAGCGCTCATCACAAGATATCCCTTGTTTAGATTTCTACGCATCAAAGCTGGGAATAAACCACCTGGCTATAACAATGCCTGCTTTTTCAAATTCATGGGTTGTGCTAAATTTCTAGAGAAATGAATCCAGAAAATATGATTTTATATTTTTGGCACCTTGAAATTGGTGAGAATATCTGATGTAACAATATTCAACAGGGATTTACACAGATAAACAAATGGAGGCTTTTAAAGAATGTGTGAAGATCACATCGTGTTCTGGTAAACGTGATTAGTATTTCTTGCAGAGGATTTGTGGGAGAATTAAAAATATAGGCAGACAGAAGAGAATGCTCTTTCTCTTCTGTCTGTAAGTATGCCCACATATGGCCTTCCATATCTTACCATAATACATAGTTCACTCTATTTCCCTTTCTGATAATGCCCCAGTGGGGTAGGCTCTGGTCAACTAGTTTCCACTGAGTGCAGGCTTTGTTAAGAAAAACTCAATGTTGGGCACCTGGGTGGCTCAATCGGTTAAGTATCTGCCTTCAGCTCAGTTCATGATCCTACGGTCCATGGATCGAGTTCCGCATCGGGCTCCCTGCTCAGTGGAGTCTGCTTCTCCCTCTGCCTGCTGCTCCCCATGCTTGTGCTCTCTCTTTCTTTCTTTCTGACAAATTAATAAAAATCTTCAAAAAGAAGGAGAAGAAGAGGAGGAGGAGGAAGGAGAAGGACTAAGTGTTCTGATGTATTTCAAAATGGCTTCTTCTTTCCCCCTCTCTGTACTGGAAGCAAGAGGGGATTTTTCTCCAACATTTACTGTGGGAATGTGGTTAAGCTCCTGGAAGTAAATCTCACAAAACTGCAGGGGCCCTGTCATGAGTGGGTCCCCCTGGAGTTTTCAACTCTCAGACTTGTCTGCGCTGAGCCTCCAGCAAGTCCTCAGTTAAATTTCTGATTTTCCTGCCTGAGTACTGGTTCCTGAAGTGGTTTCTGCTCCTTGAGTGTGTGTTCCAGGAAGCTGGCACTCCCCGCATTGGCCTGCTAGTCTCTCCAGTCTTGCAAGACATAGGATTTGCCCTGTGTAGTCCCGTCTCTTATGGAGCCAAGAAAAATTGTTGATTTTTCAGTGTGTTCAGCTTTTTCCTTGTTAGGAGGAGTGGTGACTTCCAGGCTCTTTACACGTGAACTGGAAATGGAAATCCTCTCTCTCCTTTCGTGGCCATACTTCTTCAAGAACCCTCCTTGTTTACTTTGTTGGTTTTCTTGATAACCTTTCTTTAAGTGTTTTCCCAATTTCTATACCCAGGTGTATTTGAACATGTGCATTTTCCTGTAATTCCATGCAGTTTCCATAACCACCCCTTTTTACAGCGGCCTTTTGTTTGCCTCTATATGAAGATACATTCTTTAAAATCTTATTTATTTATTTGAGAGAGTGTGTGTGCAAGAGCATGAGCTCTTTGTTGAGAGACCCCTTTTACTGACTAGAGTGCACTGGAAAATATGCATCTCCCTGACCTAAAACATGCTCTTAAGCTGGCGCACACTATGAGCATCAGGGCAAATTTCTAGAGAAAGAAAATGCTCCCTGGGGTTGAAATTGGTGAGCAGAGGGAACTTCCAAAAGACAAGACTCTCCATAATCCAGCAGGTGGGAAGCAGAATATTGAGATTTGAAATATTACTGTAATTGTGATCTCATTTATACTGTCAGAGTGATGATTTTTTAAAGCACTTTTTCCTAGATGAATTGCAGACAATGGCACAAGTCAGGAACCCAAGAGTTGAGCTAAACTTCACCTTTCCCTTCATCTCTGAAATTTGGTAAGTACCATGTAAATCTATGCTTTATAATTTCTGCAGAAGAAAAATACTATAGCACAAAGGATGCAGTGGGGAGAGATTACTCTTACGGAGTTCTTGTATTTGGTGACAGGTGCCTGGGTGGCTCAGTTGATTAAGTGTCCTACTCTTGATTTTGCTCAGGTTATGGGATCAAAACCAGCTTTGGGCTCCACATTCAGCTGGAAGTCTTCTTGAGATTCTCTCTCTCGCTCCCCCACCCCTCCTCCTACTTGCACTAAATAAATAAATAGATAAATAAATATTCTTACATTAGGTGATAGAAATTAAAAGTATACTGTAATAAGTTAAGGATATGTACTGTAATTCCTAGAATAAGTGTTAAAAAAAAGTATAGCTAAAAACCCAGTAGAGCCATTAGAATAGACTACTAAAATCTATTCAATTAACCAAAAAGGAGATAGGAAAGGAAGAACAAGAAACAGAAGAAATCAAGAAAACTCCAGCAAGACATACACTTATACCGCACCATATCAGTAATTACATTAAATGTAAATGGACCAAGCATTTGAATTAAAGGCAGAGGTTATTAGACTAGATTTTAAAAAGAATAAGACCCAATTATATGTTGTTTATGAGAGATGCACTTTACATATAAATACACAGACAAGTTGAAAGTGTAAATACGGGGAAAAAAATCCATGCAAACACTAATCATAAGAAAGCTAAGGTAGCTGTATTGATTTCAGACCAAGAAGGTTTCCAGACAAAGGGAATTACTAGAGATGATTAGGGTCATATTATAAGGATAAAGCGTCAATTCCTCAAGAAGACAAACTAAATCTGCCCTTGTTAGGATCTGCCTCACTTCATCTTATCTCTTGGCTTAGGTTGGTTCTTCTGGTTCCCTGGCAGGATGATGTTTATCTTCCATTCTAATCCATCCTGGTTGCAAGTTCACTTTTAAAACAAAAATAGGATCACTCCTTTAATTAAAAATCTCTAATCATTCCTAGTGTTGAGCTGGATAAGGTTCAAATCCGTTCCTTAGCTTGCTACAGTTGTCCCAACCCAACTATCCAGCAGTTTGTCTTTCACTGACCATTGTTCAACCTTGACCCCATTCACAGCAATTACTCCTGTTCCAGAACACACAATGCTTTCCCTCAGAACGTACTTCCTCCACCTGTCAAAGAGCCCCTCCTTTCACTTCCTCCACACATCAATTATGCATCCTTTTGTACTTGGCTACAAACTGTACCTGAACTGGCCCCTGTTATCCCCCCTCCTCCCTCCCTCACCGAACCCCAGCTGCACTGGCCTCAAATACACCACATTAGGGTCTTTGCATTTGTTGTTCCCTCTTTAAGGCATGCTGTCCTTGCTCATTGCACAGTAACCTCTCTGAGCCATTCAGGTTGTTCGTCACAGAGTCCTTCCGCAACCTTCCATTCTTAAGCAGCAACCCCCCACCTCCTCACTCACTACGCATTGTGCTGTCACCTCCACACTTTTCCTTATTGCCTCAAATACCTTTTTCATTTATTCGTTTATTGTGTCTCCCCATTCCCCTTAGAATGTAGACTCCATGAGAATGGGGATCTCATGAGTTTTGTTCACCAGTGTATCCTCAAGTCCTAGAACAGTGCCTGGCACATAGTAGGCAGTCAGTTACAATGAATGAATGAATGGTAGGTGGGTGAGGAGATATTTGGTTCGGGGAAACTTTTTACTAATGTCAAATTTCCTGCAGGTTTCAGGTGTGCTTGTCAGGGCCTTCCAGGGTGCATAGTCACCGTAGGGCTCCTGCTGCTGATGGTGATTTGTGATGCCTTCTTAGCAGGACAGCACACATTTTCATGAACTTGTTAAATAAAATGCTCTGCCCAGTCCATTGAGCAATGAATGGGTAAATGAAGGGAAGTGTGTTCATACAATGGAATATTTTTCAGCTTTTAGAAGGAAGGAAATAGATGAACAGATAAACCTTGAGGACATTATGCTCAGTAAAAGAAGCCATATATGAAAGAGCAGATGTAGTGTGATTCTACTTGCATGGGGTCCCTAGAGCGGTCGAATTCAGAGAGACCTACAGATGGTGATTGGTGGTTGCCACAGCTGGGGGAAGCGGGGGTGGGGAGTGAGGGTGTAACGGGTACAGAGTTTCAGTTTTGCAAGATAAAAAAAAGTTGTAGAGCTGGGTTGCACAAAGGCATGAATACTCAGCACCACTGAGCTGTACACTTAAACATGACTTTTAAAATGGTCATTTTAAAATTTTACATGCTTTTTTTACTCCAACTGATTTTTTTTTTTTTTTATATAAAGGGAAAAAATGTACCACCCATATACATATCAAAGAAGCTTAAATTCTCTTTGGAACATTTTTTTTTTTAAGATTTTATTTATTTATTTGACAGAGATCATAAGTATGCAGAGAGGCAGGCAGAGAGAGAGAGAGAGGAGGAAGCAGGCGCCCCACTGAGCAGAGAGCCCCATGCGGGCTCAATCCCAGGACCCTGGAATCATGACCCGAGCTGAAGGCAGAGGCTTTAACCCACTGAGCCACCCAGGCACCCCTGGAACATTTTCTACTCTGATTCTACTTAAGGAATATTTAAGTATCAAGGATCTCGAGATCGGCTCTGTGCACAGGTGAGATTTCAGTAAAATACTAATGGTCGGGGGCGGGGGAGGCACTGATGATGTCAGGCAATGAGAGCTGGATTGTGAGCTCCAAAGAAGTACCTGCCTCAGACCATCACTCTGACTTTTTAAGTTCTTTCCCGGGAAGAGCCTGACTCCACAATTCCTTGAGTGCTCCCAGGATCTCCAACAAAGAATCTCTTTTTCAGATTGTAAAATTTTCTCTTGGTTGGTTTTTTAAAAATCAGCTTGCCTTCTGTTTCTCTCTTGGGGTGGATTTTTAAAAACATATTCAAGTTCACTATCCTCTCAATTTAAATTCAGCATCGTTTACATTTTCTTAAGATATCGCTTCCCTCGAGGTGCCTGGGTGGCTCAGCGAGTTAAGCATCTGACTTCAGCTCATGTCACTATCTCAGTGTCCTGGGATCCAGCAGGCGCCGGAGCCAGGGTCAGGCTCCGGCTCCCTGCTCAGCAGGGCGTCTGCTTGTCTCTCTCCATCGGCCCCTCCCCCCACTGGTGCACTCTGTCTCTCCCTCTCTCAGATTATTTATAAACTCTTTTAAAAAAAAGAAAAGAGACATCCCTTCCCTCTCTTGATTTTCCTCCCAGAATCTCCTCCATCCCGTATTCATTCGGTGGCCTGTTTTCTTTTGAGAGAAAAAATGTTTGGCAGCTTACTCTTTGGCAGCAAAAATGTTGAACAGGTTTGGAGCACTGGGTTTCCTGGCTGGCACGAGTCCCTTGTTACATAAAGGGTCCCTTACACCCCTGAGACTCTGAGGGAACATTTGCATGGGAGTTTCCCTGTTCTCGGGCGATCGGGTCAGGTACCTACGGCCGGTGACTGCTGTCCCCGATCAAAGACGCGTGAACGGCCCTGTTATTTACAACGAGACCCATGCGTCTGTACAGGGCAGGAGGGTGATGGGGTGGGGGTGATGGGCAGGCCTGCTGCCCCCGTGGTGCCACCGGCCTGTCCTTTGCAGACTCACAGTTCCGTTTCCTGCCAGGGCTGTGGCGGCTGGCACCGAGCCTTGGCCCCAGGATCCGTGGCCCCGTCTCCCTGCCCTCCACTTGAGATGCCTGGCACGGTGCGGTGGCCCCTCTTGTTTCTCCAGCACAGCACTGCCCTCTGGGAGCCCGGGATTTAAAGTAGAGGCTTGACCCAGACTTGACTGTGAAATCCAGCATGCAGCCTAAGCTGAAATCAAATATTGCCTCATAAAAACTGTTCTTCATTATTAGTTATGTTTATTAATTGGGGGCACCGGGGTGGCTCAGTCCGTTAAGCATCTGCCTTGGCCTGGGGTCCTGATCCCAGGGTCCAGGGATGGAGTCCCGCATCCTGGCTCCCTCTCCCGCTCCCCCTGCTTGTGTTCCCTTTCTCTCTGTGTCTCTCTGTCCAAAAAAATATATATATATATCTTAAAAAAAAGATAATATTGGGTGCCTGGGTGGCTCAGTTGGTTAAGTGACTACCTTCAGCTCGGGTCATGATCCTGGAGTCCCAGAATCGAGTCCCGCATGGGGTTCCCTGCTCGGTGGGGAGTCTGCTTCTCCTTCTGACCCTCTCCTCTCTCATACTCTTTCTCTCTCAAATAAATAATATTTTAAAAAGTTAAAAAAAAAAGATAATATAAGAGGAGTTGGAGAAACTCATCCAAAGGCCCCCAGCTAGGAAGTGGAGCCAGGAGGGAAAGCAGGTGGCCTGGCTCCTGACTCCGGGGGTCTGATTCCAAAGCTCGCTGGGGAGTGTGTGTCCCAGGATTTACTCCATACAGTCCACTGTAGACAACATGGCGAGAAACATGAAAGCGGGTGTTACAGACTGAACGTCCCTCAAAATTCCCATGTTGAAGCCCCAACGCTTGGTGTGCAGGTCCTTCAAGATGGGGCTCGAGGGAGCAATTAGGCCTTGAGGAGGCTTGCTTCCCCTCGCTGTCCTGTGAGGACACCCTGAGAAGACAGAGTGGGCCTTCACCGGGAGCCCAAACTGCTGGCACTTTGACTTTGAACTTCCCGGCCTCCAGAACTGCGAAATCAGTGTCAGCTGCTTAAACCACTGGGTCTGCGAGATTTTGTAAGAGTGACCTGAGCTGACTAACCCAGGGGAGCGCGCTCCTTAACCAAATCAATTCGGGAAATGTTCTCTACTTGCTCCCTGTCTGAAAGAACTCACAATGACTATCAGGAAATCACAAGCTCTGGAAAGTCCTGCAGCAAAGAAACTCATTTAATTTGTTTAACCAGTTGCTTCTCAGACTTTATTGACTATGGAAATCCCCCACTTAGGAATACTTCACAGAACACACTGGAAGGTGCTCCTGAGGTAAACGCCTCAGGAACGATGGTGCGCTTGTTTCCAGGTGAATGTAACTTCCCGTGAAGTCGGAAGCTGGTGTAGGGGGGCTCCTGGGGGGCTCAGTTGTTAAGGGTCTGCCTTCGTCTAAGGTCATGATCTCAGGGTCCTGGGATTGAGTCCTGGCATCGGGGTCCCTGCTTAGTGGGGAGCCTGCTTCTCCCTCCCCCACTCCCCCAGCTGTGTTCCCTCTCTTGCTGTCTCTCTCTCTCTCTGTCAAATAAATAAAATCTTTAAAAGAAGAAGAAGCAGCTGGTGTAGGGAAAGTTTAGTAGCACAGACCAAGATGGGAAATCCAGCGCAGGCCGTGAGTGTCTCTTGAAGAGGAAGAAGAGCCTAGCTATTCCAGAAACATCGGGGAAGGTGAGTGGGGAGATCTACTACAAGGTAGTTGTTCTCAGGTAAATCTGGTGAGAGCTAACTTTCAAGAGAAAAGTTTAGGGCCTTCCCTGGACAGAGGATCTGACTTTAAGAACAGAAAGGCCATTACCAAATTGTGTAAATTTGAATATAGGAGAAGAGGAAAACAAATAAATCTCAGAATGATTGTATCATCTGCAGGAAAGAGCCATCAGTGATGCCCATTAGAAACTTAATATGGACGGATGTCCTAACATTGTCTTGATTTCTTTTTTTTTTAAATATTTTATTTATTTATTTGACAGACAGAGATCACAAGTAGGCGGAGAGGCAGGCAGAGAGAGAGGAGGAAGAAGGCTCCCCACTGAGCAGGGAGGCTGATGTGGGGCTCAATCCCAGGACCCTGAGATCATGACCTGAGCCAACAGCAGAGGCCTTAATCCACTGAGCCACCCAGGCGCCCCTGTCTTGATTTCTTTCTAGGGAATTACAAGATGTGACCTCAAAGAGAAGGCCCAGTTGGGCGAGATCTTGCAGTAACTGTGCCCAAGTTACCGAAAGGACAGAAAAGGGGAGGAGTAAGTGCACAATTTGGGGTTTGTGTCCTTAAAGTGAAATGTTAATTAGAATGAGCTGAGTAGTTAGATATTTTTAATAGTTTATGCTTCCTGCAGGGTAGGTAGGGGTGGAGGGAAGAAGGGGAGATTGCGGACGGAATGACGGCACGTGTGCACAGAACACCGTCAAATTGCTGTGTGATTGCCTCGTAAGATCGCACGGCTGAGGGGGCTCTATACATTCCATCCACATAGCACATCCCGATTCCTGGTTCTTCAGAACATTCTAGAGGAAGTTTGGGAAAGAAACTCTTTTGCTCAGAGGTGCGCACACTTAATACAACCCAAGTAGCCCACTGGCAATGAATATTCCATGCACGGATTGACTGTGCAAATAGATTGTTTACTTTTTTTTGTGAGCAGAAGAATATAAAAACATGAGTGGCCTCAATGATTTAACACTGAAAATGTTGACACCGTAGCAATAAGCCTCAATATAGAGCCCTGGGCTCGCCGTTCGCTCTTCATTTAAAACAAATTGAGAGTTTGTTTGACATCAATGATTTTTCCTTCGAATTGGAATATATTGAGGTTTTATACAGGTTACACAGAGCAAACAGCCTATTTTCGATTTTTGTGTGTGTGTTCTTCTATTCACCTGTAATTGTAAATTGCATACAAATGTTTTCTCTCTTTTGTAAATGTCAAGGGAGGTTAGCAAATGTTGCAATTATTAGTGCCATCTATTGGTGAGATTTGGTATGACCACCATGGGTACAAGCCATGGAGTTACTAGGGAGATAAGGTGAAAAGACAGATCAGACAGGCATTCTGTATTTAAGAATGGTGGTAGGGGCGCCTGGGTGGCTCAGTGGGTTAAGCCGCTGCCTTCGGCTCAGGTCATGATCCCAGGGTCCTGGGATCGAGTCCCGCATCGGGCTCTCTGCTCAGCAGGGAGCCTGCTTCCTCCTCTCTCTCTCTGTCTGCCTCTCTGCCTACTTGTAATCTCTCTCTGTCAAATAAATAAATAAATCTTTAAAAAAAAAAAAGAATGGTGGTGAATCTCTCTTTTATGAGACAATTATAAATTCGAACACTTAAAGGGTATTTAATTATTAAATTATCATTGCTAATTGTTGTTAGGTGTGATGTTGGCGTTGGGTTACCTTAAAACATCATGATCGTTCAGAGATTTGGGGCCAAGTTTGACCCACTATCTGTTTAGCCTATGAGCTAAGAAGAGTTTTTACATTTTTGGTTGAAAGAGTCAAAAGAAGAAGGATTTATGCTGTAGGAAAATTACATGAAATTCAAATTACAGTGGCCATAAATAAGGTTTTATTGGAACATGGCCATGAGCCTTCATTTCCATTTTGACTATGGCTGCTTTGTGCTGCAGAGAGAACATGGGGCTCACAAAGCCTAAAGATTTACTCCCTGGCCCTTTACAGAAAAACCTTGCCCAGTCTGCCCTAGAAATCTCCTCTTCTCAGTGTGGCCTATGAGCCAGCAACACTGACTTTGCCTGGAGGCGTTAGGAACACACAGTCCTGGTCTGTGCTCCAGACCCTACAGATCCAAGATCTTCAGACCCCATGCGATTCCTACTCCCATTAAGGTTTGAAGAGCACTGGTTTAGAGAGGTCTGCTTGGGTGGTCCTCTGGCCACACCCTCCCAAGGACAAGGAGATGTGTCTACCTGGAGCTCCCCTCCCCCCTCTAGGCCATACTCTGAGTACCTAGAACTCTCGAATTCCTGCTTCCAGGGCCAAAGCAGACCTTCTCCCTGGGTCCATCTCTTGCCAGATAGGTGGTTGAAATACAGCTGTTTATGGGGTGGGAAGAAGGTAGGTCACCTGGTCATCCTCTTGCTTAAGCAGTAGATTCATCAGAGCACAAAGAGGGTCAGAGCTAGAGGGGGAAGAGATGGGGGGAGTAACAGGCACTGGGGTAGGCTCTCTGTTGCCCACCTTCTGGCTTAGAGCTCCAGACTCCAGGAATCCTAGCCTGCCAGGATTGTGAAGGTACATCTGACTCTTTGTTAGCTTGATGTATAACTTATAAATATTTAAACATATAGTACGGGCCTTCCTTTATGCTCTTGATCTGGGCCCCACAAATGTCAGTGCCAGCTGTGCTGAATGCTTCTCCAAGTGTGCTCTGAGGACCACAACAGGGTTGTTTAAAAAATTCAGATTCCCAGGCCCCACTTGTAACCCTCCCCTGGCCCCCCAAAATCAGAATCTTGGGGCTGGTGTCTGGGATGCTGCATTCCAGCCAGCTCCTCCTGCTGATTCTGATCCACACATGAACTCTAGAAGCGCTCGCTCGTAGTGAAGACAGAGCAGAGAGGAGCTGGCCCGAGTGAGCCAGAAGCTTCAGGGGAGACAAGAGGAAGGAGTGAAAATGCTCCTCAAAATATGACAGGAGACCGCTCCCAGCCCCCATCCCGCTGTAGGCTGTAGGGAGCAGCATTCCGCTAGAATAGTTCAAGGGTGTCCTCCTGCCACACGTGAGGGCTGCCCTGCAAAGGAAAGTATAGGAGTCAAAGCACAGCGCTGAGCAAAAGGAGCTAGGGGCGCCTGGAGGGGCCCTCTGGACCCAAACGGAGTTCGTGCTGAAGCCACGGTGCAAAGGTTTGGGCAGGTGAGACCGCTCGGGTCCTGCAGGGGACCTAGGAGCAGCTGGGGCAGACCACGCAGTCCCGCCCGCGGGCTCAGGTCCTGCTGCGAACCGCCTCGATTTGTACAAAACCCGAGCCGGCGGTGCCATGCCGAAAACCACCACTAGGGGGAAGCAGAAACCAGGCGTCGCGTGAGGAGCGCGGACGGATGGGGTGTGGGGGGGGGGGTGCAGGCGCCAGGAGAGCCCAAGGGCAGGAAGGGCGGCCGGAGCGAGCGCCCCCTTCCCCCCAGCCCCACCCTCTAACACCCAAACACACGCTCCTGGTTCTGCACTGGAGCCGCCGATGATCTGTTTAGTTTCCTCGCCCAGGTGTGGTCCGTTACTTCTTAAACACGGCGGAAGGCAGGGGGTCGCCCCTGGCTGCGCACGTGAGTCCCCCGGGAGCTCTGTAAAATCCCAGCGCCCTGTTCTCTCCACCAAGTCAGAGTCTCGGGCGCGGGGAGGCAGAAATCAGCACTTTCAAAAAAAAATTTTTTTTTTTTTTTTAAATCTTAGTGCCTTCATCTTTATTTGCACTTCTTTAAGTAGGGTCCACGCCCCACATGGGGCTTGAACTCAGGGCTCTGAGATCCAGAATCGCATGCTCCACCAGCTGAGCCAGCCAGGCGCCCCAGGGATCAATTTTTTTTTTTTTTTTTTTTTAAGCACCACAGGTGATTCCCCCCACCCGCAGCCCACCCTGAGAACCGCTATTGTGGACAAAAGATCTCATTGCTTCCCAAGTGGCCGCTGGCTTTCCTTGCCAGAGGCTGCCTCCAAGAAGCCTTGTGCCTAAGGAGCCACACGTTCTTCTCCATCTGTCCAGAGTCTGTCTGCAGGTGGTGCCGGCGCTGCTCATATCTGCACAGGATACGGGTCCCCTGGGGGTACTGGTCCCCAGCAGATTCACATTCACTGAGATTCTGCGCATCTAAGTGCGCTCCCAGGTGCTGGCCCTGCTGGTGCACGGACGACCTGCCTCAGGGTCGGTGGGACCGCGGCCTCTTTCTGCTCATGGGCCTTGGCCACTGTTCCCTGTGTCCCTTCTCCGCCTTTCCTGCTGCAGCGGGAAGAGGGGCTGGCTTCATCTCCCATCCTGGCGTCCCTCCACTCGGGTCCCCACCACGCTGCCCGCGGTGTGGACCGAGACCCTGCACACTCGCAAAAAAAACCCCGTGTGTGACTCCAGGAGGGATCAATGAACCAGTGGAGTGAGAAATGGTCGGAACTTGGCGTTGAAGACTAGGCTCTGCCACCCAGAAGCTAGGAGCGCTTGCCCAAGGTTCGGCCTCCCTGAGACTCCGTCACTTGACCTGCTTCACTGACCTTGTCGTGTCACCGTGAGGACCAAGGAGAGACTCGGCGTTAAAGCTCCTTTTCACCAACACGGTGGCTGGCATCCTCCATTCTCGGTCTCACATTGTCACCATTGTTGGGGGGGGCAGCCCTGCCCCTCACACACTCCCTGGAAAAGCCTAGCTTTCCGAACCTCCCTATCCTGACCCCCAACTCAGACTTCCCTCTTGCGCTCCGAAAGTCCCACCAAATGCCTGCATTTCCTGCAGGAATCCTGCAGGATTCCTGTGTGTCCAGCGTGTGGACCCATCCACATGCCATATTTACCTGGGACAAGTCACTTTATCATTCCTTTGCATCTCCCAAGACACTGCCTTCTCTCCTCTATCTTCCTGCCATCAACTCCCAGAAGGGGAGGGACACGCAGAGATGGGGAGAGGTGACCGAAGGTGGGTGGCTGGGGCCCGGGATAAGCTGGCAGACATTTGCAGTGAGCAGAGAAGACCAATCACCCCCCTCAGAACGTCAGGCATCCAACATTAGTCAAGCTACAGTGAGGTACGGCATTTCTTCCCCCCACTCCCTGGCAGGCAAAACAAACAAACAAAAAATCAGCCTCCCCTGATCTGGACGAGTGGGTTTGGGCTGGCGGGAGCGCGCGAGGACAGTGAGCCGAGACCCCACCCACAGAAATGGCACTGGAAGACGTGAGATGGACAAGGGGCCACCTTCTGGAGCTCCCGTCGGGGTGCCCCTGCCCTACAGGGCAGCAAGCAGCACAGCCTCACAGAGGCCACGAGACCTTTGGGGGCAAAGGGCATCCAAACCCTTTCAAACCCTGCCGGCCCCTCCCCTGGGCTCCCAGAGGAGCAGGGAAGCCCAAGGAGGACACTTGTGCAGAGGGACAGCTGAGATGGGCCTGGCCCGGGTTCTGGCCCCCATCCCTGTGAACGGCTGGGGGGTCTGATGGCGATCGCGGAGGCTCAGGCCCTCCTAACTGTTAGCCGCTCTGCAGAGGGCGGAATCAGCCCATGTGTCAGCTCCCCTTATAGGATGCCTTGTGTTCCCCGCCCCCAGATTCAAACGTTGAATTGCCAATCATTGTTGCCTCAGAATGTGACCTTGAGTGATGCAGATGTCATAAGTTAAGATCAGGTCATTAGCCAGACCCTAACCCAGTATGGCTGGTGTCCTTATAAAACAGGGAAATTTGGGGCGCCCGGGGGGCTCAGTCTGTTAAGCATCTGCCTTCAGTTCCGGTCATGATCTCAGGGTCCTGGGATCGAGTCCCGGCATTGGGGTCCCTGCTTAGTGGGGAGCCTGCTTCTCCCTCTACCACTCCCCCTGCTCATTAACTCTCTCTTTCTCTAATAAACAAATTCAAAAAAAGGGGGGGATTTGGACACGGGGTGACCCCCATGTGAGGAGGATCGCAGAGACGGCGGTGCTGGGTCTACAAGCCAGGGAACACCAGGGCGTCGACAGACCAGCGGACCCTGGGAGAAAGGCACAGAGCAGCGCATCTTCGCAGCCCTCCCGGAGAACTGGTCTCCGGAACTTCAGACTCCGGGTCTCCAGGATGGAGAAAACACATTCCTGTCGCTGATGCCACCCCGTCTGTGGCGTTTGTTATGGCAGCCATAGGAAACTAATACATTCAGCCTCCCAGAAGCCCAGGCTGGAGCGCCCGCCAAGCTACAGACACTCCGTCTTTCTAACCGGGTTACTTCTCCCACTAGGAGTTTCCATAATCACTTGGATAGTCCCTGTCGCCTGTCCCTATGAAGCTGGAGAACGTGAAAGAGCAGGGAATGGGCTGCGGGGTGTGTGTCCTGGACCGCTTAGCCCAAAACTCAGGTGTCCTACAAGCCAATGTTCTTCTCTACCAGGCCTTGGGATTTACCCCCATAATACTTCCCCAGGAGACCAGCAGCCTTACCGTCTCCACCTGCCTGCTCCTGCCCGGCCAGGACTTCTCTCACAACTGCGCCACCAAATGGTCTCCACACCACCCTGTCCCCCAACTCCTTATCCCCTCCACCACCAGAATGCTCTTCCCAAAGGCAATCCGATAGGGTCTCACCCCAGCCCAGAGTCCTGCACGGGTCTCTGATCTCTTTCCTTCTCATCCCTGCTTGCTGTCTACTCGCACCTCCCTCTCCAGTTCCACCGAGACACAGCCCCGGGGGGGGGCTGCTTCCTTTTGTGAACAAGTGGCTCCTTCCCCCTGGTTCTCGCCCATGCCCCTCTGTGCCAGCTAACCTGCCCTCACCTACCCCTTCGTCTTCCGAGTGTCCATCGGAAACCCTGCTACCTTCCACTGGAGACAGTTTCTGTCACATTATGTCATCATTCTTTCTTTTCCTTTGTTTTCTCCATGAATGGGTGAGCCCGTTGAGGGCAGGAACTTGTGTCCTCCAAAGCTGAACAGCACAGAGCAGACCCTTCAACAGTGTTTGTGGGATGAATTCATCAGGAGTTTTCAAAGTGCGGTCCTTGGACCGGCGGCAGCAGTGTCACCTGGGGGCTCATCACGAATGCAGACATTGGCCTCCGCCCGGGCCTCCTGAGTCAGAAACTCAGGGGGGTGGGGTCCAGGTTTCACACACCTTCCAGAGGATTCTGATAGACACTCAAGTTTGCGATCAACGGAATTTAAAAATGAGAACGTAGTGAAACAGGATATGTATGGAATTTGGTATTATTATTCAACCTAGACTGAATCGCGACAGGAGGGCTGATGGTTCCTCATCACTGGGAATCCCTGGGCGTTATGGCAGCCTGGGGTGCCCGTTGTCCACCTCTCCCTCAGCCCTTGTTCTAATGTGTTCTGTTAGATCCCCTTCTGGGGGGAGGGGGCCGTGGGAATACATACTAATGTCTCAGGAGTGTCCCAAGCAGAAGCCCAAGGCACACAGGAAGCCTGGGCTTCCAAGCACCATGATTACCATTGTCAGGCTCAATTCTTGTGGTCATGGTGCCCGGTTTTCTCTCCTCGCATTCTTAACTTAAAAACATTTTGTTAACTTCCCACCCAGGGGGGGGAAAAAAAAAGCCAAAGATCAAAACAAAACTTGTGGATACAGAGAGGTTTGGTGGTTGCTAAAGGTGGGGTTGGGCAAATGGGGTGTATTTGAACGTTGCTAAGATCTTAAAAATTCTTACCATAAAAAATTGTGTACCTGTGTGATGGTACATGTTAATAAGACTCATGGTGATGATCATTTCACAATATATACCAATACTGAATTGTTATGTTTCATACCAGAAACATATTACATGTCAGTTACATCTCAATATTTAAAAATAAGCATTCTGTCAACGGAATTAGAACCCCATTGCTTCAGATTTACCATATTACCTGTAGTAATGAGTATCCTATCTTTTTAAAATTTAGTCTGAAGAAGTTAACGATGTGAGGGGTTTTTAGCCTTTAATCTTTTGTCTCTTGATTCTTGGATGTGTGTGTGTGTGTGTGTGTGTGTGTATTTTTAAAGAGAGAGAAAGAGCATGAGTGGGGGAGGGGCAGAGGGAGAGAGAGAACTCCAAGCAGGCTCCACGCTCAGCACAGAACCTCACATGGGGCTTGATCTCAAGATCCTAAGATCATGACCCGACCCCAAATCAAGAGTCGGACGCTTAATCATCTGAGCCACTCAGGCATCCCATCAAATGTTGGTTTTTAACTTCTCAATAAGAAACCTTGATACACCATTTAAGAAGCTGGAAAAGACTTCCTTTAGGACTGAAGAATATATCCACAGGTCAGGTTGGAAATGCTGTGAACACGCTGAGAGGTGCTGGGAGAAGCCCCTCCACCACCTGGTGCCTGCTTCCCTCTCCTCAAGACACTCTCCCTCTCCAGCCTACGCTCAACAGGTCTCAGCCTCTTTCAGGTCCTTGAATTTACCAAGCTTTCTTTTGTTCTGGACCCTTGGACTAGACTTTGCCCTGCTTGGGAAGTTTCCCTCACCTTTTTTTCTCCCCAAAGACTTTATTTATTTGAGAGTGAGCGCAAGAGAGAGAGAGAGAGAGAGAGAGAGCGCGCAAGCGAGCGAGTGAGAGAGAGCGCATTATTGGGGGAAGAAGAAGCAGAGAAAGAAACAGATTCCAAGCTGCGTGTGGGGCCCATTATGGGGCTTGTCCTGGGACTCGATCCCAGGTCCCTGAGACCTGAGCCGAAATCAAGAGTCAGTCACTTAATGGACAGAGCCACCCATGCAGCCCTCTCTTCTGCTTTTTTTTTTTTTTAAGGATTTTATTTATTTATTTGACAGACAGAGATCACAAGTAGGCAGAGAGGCAGGCAGAGAGAGAGAGGGGGAAGCAGGCTCCCGGCTGAGCAGGGAGCCCGATGCGGGGCTCGATCCCAGGACCCTGGGATCATGACCTGAGCCGAAGGCAGCGGCTTAACCCACTGAGCCACCCAGGCGCCCCTCTTCTGCTTTTTATTGACTAATTCTTTCTTCGCCTTTTGGGAGGAAAGGGAAATACCCCTTTGCCCAGCAAGACTCCTCCTCCTCCTCCATGAGATGAGGAGCCTCCCTTTCCCTGACCTCCCCCTCACCAATTTTCCTTCATCTGCTCCGTTTCCCTCTTCCTTCCCCTGCTAGCCTGGAAGAACACCCCAGAGTCTCCTTCTTGGACCCCCAGCACCTATCTCGGAGCGAGGCACACAGTAGGGACTCAAGTATTTGCTGGAGAAATTTGAAAACTCGCCAGCTTTAGGCAAATAACTTTCCAAGTTCCAAATGAGTCCACTTGCTTCTTTTATCCTTGGGCTAGGAACTATCCTTGAGCTAATAAAACTCAGGGGGAAGGAGGGTATGGAAGAGACGTGTATGATTTCAACAGAAGACAGCTGGAGAGAGAAGGAAGAGAACTTGGCAGCTCAGGAAGTGCATGGCTAACGGCAAGTTGCTGTGATTCCCACAAAGCCTCTCCTTTCATTTGTGAGGAGGGCCCCCAAGATGAGAATGGCATGGAGACTCTCCCCAAAGGGCCCACTTCCTCTTATTCTCTGATATGTTGTCTCTGTGGGCAATGTTGTAAACAGAACTGAGCTTGGAGGGAAACACAGGTTGTGTGTCTTTGTATAAATGGTTACTACTCTCTACCCCAAAACAAGCCATGGTCATTGGGACATCACACAAATTACAGAAGAAAATTTCTCATCCAATCTCAGGGTTAGAAAGGACACTGGATATCAATGCATCCCCTTCTCTGACCTCTGCAGGAATTCCCTCTGTAGATCTCTGATAACAATTCACAACACAGTAACAACATTGGATTCCAATTGTTGGAAAATCCTCTTAAGCCCAGTGCTCTGTATGTGGTCGTGGTTTATGGAATTAGATAAATAAATCCAAAGGAACATTAATAATCAGGACAGTAGAAATTATGTTAAGGTAATGTGTTGTTTTTTGATAAAAGATTGTGGGAAAATCATTTTAAATGTTTGACATTGTCTTCAGTCTTCACGTTGTACCAGATACATGCAGATACATGTTCTCATCAGTTTATTACTGGACAAGTGAAAAAGCAAAAACAAAAAGGGGACCATAAATTCTGTCTCACTATGTACTCCGACCCGATTACTGAATATTTATTTACCAAATGACTGAGCAAATTCTCAAACATTTATTGAGTATCTTGAGTCTTGAGGCTAAACGTTCAGACTAGATCTCCCTTGCTTATTGCAGCAATGACCATAACCTTCGGCATTCACACAGGAGAGCAAGGGAGCGGGGTGCAGCGTCACGGATTTGGGATGGCAGATGGTTTCCAGTCGCACCCTGCTACTAACCAGCTGTGCCACGTTAGCCAGATTACCAGACTCTGTGGATCTTGGTTTCCTCCTCTGCAAACAGAGGTGACTGAATCAGGTGACCTGTAAGGTTCAGTAGCACACTAACACTCCTTGGCTGTAGGACTTTGCTCTTTCCTCCTAAAGACCAGCCTCATGAGTGAAATTAACTCTCAGTCAGCTGGGTAATTGATCATTAGCAAAGGTCAAACTCCTCTTAAATACTGATGGTTAAGTTAAAGGAATTATTGTAAATATAATTATGTACCTATCCTTCCCCGGATAAATAGAAACTTGAGTTAATAGTTGGCTACAGCACTCAGCTCATAAGCTCTCATTTCTGCCTTCAGTATTGGCTAAAACTCCCTGGCTGTCTGCTGAATCTGGACTTCTAAAATATTTCTATTTTTAAACCGCAGCGATGGGACTGTACAGTCCTAGTAGGGCATATACCAAAGAAAAAAAGAAACAACCCCCCAAACTGCAAAGAAATCACAAATGATTTTCAGTAGTTACTTTTTAACATGATTCCCTCCTGATATTATGATATTTTTGGATAATAAGGTATGTTATTATGAAAGAAGAATAGATTTAGTAGCAAAAGAAATTAAGTATTTTTAAATTAGGTGCCAAGATTTTCAGTGAGGGGGGACAAAGATATAAAGCCCTTTAGTTATAAAACCCCAGATCAGAACCCTTTATTCTAAGTTTGAATTAGAAATATTAGTAAGAATATATATGTACTTGTAGTTTTAAAAAATTATTTCTTAGCTCTGTCTGTTGAAAAGACCTAGATGACTTGACTAACTCATAACAATGAACACCCTTAGCACCCAGACAGTGTTTTCTAAATACCATTTCACGAGACAGAACAGAGCTCCTTGGAGAAATGGGTGCCTTAGGGTCAGGGAGGAGCCTGGACTATCTTGTCATTCCAGCAAGCAAGGAAGTTATCAAAGACCACAGAATCATGCCCGAAAGACTTAGGAACCAAGCTGAAGAGACCATAGGCCAGAGAATACATGATTTCAGCACCAAAAAGAATAATGACTGCAAAAGAGTGAAACACATCTGTGAGTTCATACAATTACAACACACACCGCTTTGAAGGAAACTGGGAATCCAACTCATTATTCTGAAAACTGGGAGGGGCACCTGGCTGCCCAGTTGGTAGAGATCTTGATCTCACAGTCCTGACAGGATGGTGAGTTCATGTCCCACGTTGGGTATAGAGATTAGTTAAATTTTTTTTTTTTAATTTTTAAAAAGAGAATACTTTAAAAAATAAATAAAAAATTTAAAAACTGGTAAAGAAAAAGAAAGACAAAATAATTATGTGAAGGGCACCTGGGTGGCTCAGTTGGTTAAGCATCTGCCTTTAGCTCAGGTCATGATCACAGGGTCCTGGGATCGAGCCCCACATCGGGCTCTCTGCTCAGCGGGGAGCCTGCTTTCCTCTCTCTCTCTGCCTGCTGCTCTGCCTACTTGTGATCTCTCTCTCTCTCTGTCAAATAAATAAATAAATCTTTAAACATTTTTTAAAAGAAGAAGAATTCAAACTAATAAGTACAGAGGGATACTAGAATTGGAAAAGCTCTATTTTGCAAACTCTAGTGAAATAATGGATCAAGGCAAATGGTTTTAGGAAATACCTCCCCACAGAAATAGCATCATCAACAACAAAAAAGAGTATGGGACATTCTACAGGCTGGTAGAAATTATTTTTCTGCAACAAATAAATTGCATAAAGAAGAAGGAAGGATGGGGAACCTGTAGATTAAAAGAGATTTAAGAGATATAGTAACTAAATGCAATATAGGAGATTTATCTGGATCCTGATTTAGACAAACTACCTATAAAAAAAAAAAAAAAACCAAACCACTTTCATGAGGGAACTAGCTCTATTCAGAACATTACCTGGATATTTTATAGTGTTATGGAAAAATACTATAAATGTGAAGGCGCTTTTAAAAGTCCTTATTTTTTTCACATAGAGGTTGAAATACTTATGAATAAAATAATTCCAATATCTGATGCTTAAAAATAATTTAGCAGAGGGCATCTGGGTGGCTTAGTCAGTTGAGTGTCTGACTTTTGATTTTGGTTCAGGTGGTGACCTCAGGGTCAGGGGATCGAGCCCCATGTTGGGCTCCATACTGCGCATGGAACCTGCTTGAGATTCACTTTCCCACACCCTCTGCCTTTCTCCCCCCCCTTTCTCCCCACCCCTTTCTCTAAAAAAAAGAAAAAAAATTTAGTAGGGATTGCAGTAAGACTGAGGAGCAGAGAGAGCACAGAAGAAATAAAGTAGTCCTGTATTGATAACTGTTGAAAAATAGATCATTAGAACATGGGGTCTCATTATCCTATTTTCTCCACTTTGTATACTATTTTCATAATAAGTTTTTTTTTATAAGTAAGTGCTTTTTTCAAATGTGATCTCTACCTTGGAGATATATATATATATTATATATATATATGTATATATATAATATATATATATATATTTTTTTTTAAGTTTTATTTTAAAGTAATCTCTACATCCTCACGGGGCTCAAACTCACAACCCTGAGACCAAGAGTCACAGGTTCAAGGCAGCCAGGTGCCCTAGCCTTATTTTCAAGGTGCCCATATCCCTTTTTGTCTATTACAAATGCATTTCCATTTGCTCCTAAACTACAAGATTTTAGCTCTCCTCCTCTATCTCATGAAGAGGGTTCCCATTTGTTTAAAGTCGTATTTCCTTACTGGTAGTGATTTTTAAAAAATAATTATTGAAATGCATATTCGGTAATATAAGGTCCCATGGCTCTTCATCACCTTGGGGTAAAACGCGGAGACACCCTGCTTTGACACCTTAAGCCCATCATAATCAAGTTCCACCCCACCTGTCACATGAACTGTTCCAAAAACCAAAAGGGAGGAAACCCATCTCAACCCATTTTATACAGCCAGATACCAAAACTATACAAAGACATCACAGAAAGAAGAAAGCTAGAGACCAATATCTATATTCAATGGATCCCCAAATTTTCAACAAAATACTAGCAAGTTGAATCCAGCTAATGTATAAGACTTATAAGCTTAAACGTGGCAAATGTTGTATGAGATACATTTTGCCACAATTTAAACATAGTAAAATAATAAAAAGAATTACACACCATGACCAAAAGGATTTATCTCAGGGATGCGACGGTGGTATAACATCAGAAAATCAACTGACGTAACGCATTTTATCAGCAGAATGAAAGACGAAAATCACATTATCACCTCAGTAGATGCAGAAAAAGCATTTGACAAAATCCACATTCATGGACCCCAGATTAAGAACACCTGTTCTACAGGCACCTGGGTGACTCAGTCATTTGAACATCTGACTCCTGATCTCAGCTCAGGTCTTAATCTCAGGATCATGAGTTCAAACCCCTGTTAGGCTACATGCCCATTATATTAAAACATAAATAATAAATAATAAAAAAGAACACCTGTTCTAGATGGTTTCTGACCATAGCTGATGACAAACAGTAGAGAAGGAAGACCCTTAGGCTAGAAGGTGAGTGGATCCCAGGGTTTGAGACTGGGAAGAATGTTTTCCTGAATCTGCCAGCGTCTCCTTGAATCTGCCTTGATCATGAACAATGACAGAAAGAATGACTTTACCAAGATCTTAGAGGAGTGTTGAGAGTAAACTCTTGAAGTTAGGACGTGTATGTGTTCCTTCTTTGCTGCCTATAAAGTCTATAATCATTCACCTGCTACATCATTAATGAGTATTTTGGTGACATATTTCAGAAGCCTTTGGATGGTTTGGAAGTTGAGGGAAAATGTCTCAGACTTCGACTTAATACTAGCTGTGTGATTGTAGGCAAGTTCTTAAAACTTTAAGTCTTGGGAGTGTTAGTTTTTTCACCTCTGAAATTAGGAACCCAACACATAGGATGAGAATTTTAGAAGATAATACCTATGACGTATGTAGCACGGTGCATGGGCCACGGAAGTATTAACCATCTCAAACGACGTCCGAGACTGGTAAATCATGGGGTCTGTCTTTCGACTATTATGTTTGTCACTTACAGGCAAAGGATTTGCCTCTAAAGGATTTCATATAACCAAGTTAAAGGGACAAATATTCTCTTTTAAGAGCTGGATTTGTTGTTGAAAACAGCAGCAGAATGAAATGTCATTCGGACAACTTCAGCCGTTGTGCATCTAGGGTAAACATAGAGTGGGGACTGGATGGCTCGTCAGCTCAGGTTGTCATCTCAGGGTTCTGGGAGTGAGCCCCGTGTTGGGGGCTCCACGCTCAACGTGGAGTCTGCTGGAGATTCTCTCTCTCTCCCTCTGCCCCCACTCACGTGCGCGTGCTCTCTCTCACAAAATAAATAAAATCTTAAAAAAAAAAAAAGTAAACATATAGATGGCACAAAGCAAAGACAGTGCTGTGTGGGAGTTGCCAAAATAAAGGATTTAGCAGAATAAGTCATTGGCCTGTATTCTGGGGTCACTGCCAAAGGGTGACTGTTGAGACAGGAGCAGGGTTTGAACTCAATTCAGCGCCGGCTAACTGCTGTAAATAATGTTACAGCATTAAATCTGTGCCGCTGGTTTCAAAAAGTGCTTGGAGATACAATTATGAGTCAAGGATGCGAACTCAGATGCTTCCATGGACAAAAGAGCCGAGGGAGGCAGTGCGGGCTAGTACAGAGAGGGGCCTATTATTGGAGGCCATGGCCTGTCTGAAGACCATTTTTTTTTTTTAAGATTTTATTTATTTATATGACAGAGAGAGATCACAAGTGGCAGTGAGGCAGGCAGAGAGAGAGGAGGAAGCAGGCTCCCCGCTGAGCAGAGAGCCCGATGCGGGACTCGATCCCAGGACCCCGAGATCATGACCCGAGCTGAAAGCAGTGGCTTAACCCACTGAGCCACCCAGGCGCCCGTGAAGACCATTTTGAGTCCCATCATTTCAGAAGCACCAGCTAGCCAGACAAAAAGACTGGGGAGGCCCCATCCTCAGCAGGCAGTCCACCCTCCATGATTAGGGCAACAGGCATCGATTAGGAATTTCCCTTTTGTATCCCCGAACCCATGCATTGTTTTTTTCCGTTCAGTCAGAGGCACACCTCGCAGGAACCGAAGGGTTAAACGCTCTGAATCGTGAGCTCACAGAATCTTCCAAGTTGCTTCCATTTCCCCCGTTCCTGGTGGCCTTCCCCTGCTTCTCAAACCCTCCTCTCTTCTCCTCTAGCTACAGTTTGGCTGCTGTCTCGGCCTATTTGAGCACTATTGGTTTTTGCATCTTCTCTTCCGAGCATTTAATGCCTCAAATACTTCCCGGTGTCCTGACCTAGAAGCCGACTCCTGCGCTGAGCCATCAGTGGGCACTGATCCGTCTCGGGAGCAGCCCCCAGCCCTCTGTGAAGCAGAGTGTGTGAGGGAACCATCCGGATCTCGGCCCTCGGGGCTACCGACAGACTCATTCTCAGCCTCTTGGTTTCCTATGATGCCAAAGCCTCCACCTTTAAGAAAGCTATTTACTCATTAAAAAATACTTAGAGAAAGATCCAAGAAAGCCAGTTATGGGGTTGGTAAAGTTAAACACACTGCTTTACAGGCTGAATGAACGAAATTATTGGAAGTGACTACAAGGATGGGAACCTGAAACAACTCGGCAATGTCGTATTCAACGGTAATTTTTAAAAAGGTCAAATCGGGACTCTCAAGCTAATATTAAATGGCCATCATTAACCCGTGAGTTTTTTTTTTTTATTATTATTGTTATTAGTGTGTGGAGAAATTGGTAAGATGTTAAGACTGGTTTTCATAGTCTTTACGCGACAGAATTCTTTTCTGTTGCCTTGAGCAGGGGTTGCTTGTATTGCTAAGGGCAAGAATCGCCAGCATTATTGTCAGTTTTCCGCAAGTTAATTTCTGCCTTCCCAGAACTGTAGAATAGCCTAGAAGCACAAGGGCTTTCGCCCCTGCAGGAAAACCCAGTCTTGCAAAGGACCATAATCCAATAGTCCCCTGAAGAGATATTTGGTGACCCTCCTGCCCTTGCAATTCCCTTCCCAACTGTTTCCCCAGCTGCGATCATCTGTAAGGTCTCCCCAGCTCCTCTGGCATCCTTCCCCAACCCATAAGAAATCCCAGGCCTGGGTAAATGTTTTCTATGTTTATCATGGATGACATGAAAATGTTGGGGAGCTTGTGACCATTTTACAAGGATGTGGAGGGGAAAGGGCCCAGCCGGGTAAGAGAGTTTAAGTCCCACATGTAAAAGTGTTCTGTGCAAAATATCCGGAAAGGAGAGGAGCTGAATGGAAGTCACTGCCCAAGTAATATTCCAACTGTGACATGTTGCATGGTTGGCTCCAGTTTGTGACTTCTTCTTTTTTTTTTTTTTTTTAATTTTTTAAAGGTTTTGTTTATTCATTTGTCAGAGAGAGAGAGCATAAGCAGGCAGAGCGGCAGGCAGAGACAGAGAGAGAGAAGCAGGCTTCCCACTGAGCAAGGAGCCCCATGCGGGACTTGATCCCAGGATCCTGGGATCATGACCTGAGCCTAAGGCAGGTGCCCAACCCACTGAGCCACCCAGACATCCCCAGTTTGTGACTTCTTATAATCAAGCCCTTGGATGCCTCATTTTGCAGTTCCTTCCATCAAAATGGGGAGTGCAATTCTCCATCCTATCACTCTGAGTTCAGTCATGTGCCTTGCTTCAGACAATAGGATACTGGAAGACACGATGCAAGGAGAGGCTTATAAAACCACCTATGGGATCCAGACATCTGCTGTGCTTTTGCCATGAAAAAGATATGCCCAGGTAGCCCACTGGTCCTAGGGGGTGGGCAAGTAGAGGAAAAACTAAGTTACCCTAACCAATCCCACCTAAGATCAGCCAACCCTCAGGAGACCCCCACATGCATGAGATACCCAGTAGAGATCAGCAGAGCCGTCCAAATGAGCCCAGCTTAGACCAGCTAAAACTTCACAGATGCAGAAAATAAATCTTTGTGGTTGTTGACCAAGAGGATCTATGGTTGTTTGTTACACAGTGATTTTCTGACCATGGCTAACTCATACACTGTCCCATTTTTATCAGACCCTTATGAGATGAGAGAGATCTCCATGAATATTCTACATTAATGGCTTCAGTCTAGGGCGCTTGGCTTCCTACGAGGTCATCAGGAGAGAAAAGGGTCAGAGACCATGACTACAAATCCAGGCTACCTTTCCTGTTTGGGAGGGATTTTTATTGGGAAACCATTCAAATTCCAGGCTAGTGGCATCCCCAGGGAGCCAGGGTAATCTCCACCTGCAGAGTATTTGAAGCCAGAGTAGAATAGAACAAACAGTGGTAGCAACAGGAAATCCCCCTACATCTGTATGCGCTTGACCAAGTCCAAGGTCAGGAATGTTATGAAGGACGTACAGAGGGGTGCCAGGCTGGCTCAGTCGTGGAGCACGCCACTCTTGATCTTGGGGGTCATGAGTTCAAGTCCCACATTCGGGGTAGAGATTACATTAAAAATTTTAAAAATAAAATCTTTTTTAAAAAGGTGCAAAACACAGAGCCCCAGACACCTTTGTTTTGGTCTTCCCTGAACTGCACAGCTGTCCTTTTAGAAGAAGAGGATTTGCCTCAAAACTAACTCCAGAAGGCACAAGGTGGTTTTTTATCAGAAGCAGATTTTGTAAGTTTTGTGAAACTATAAGGATTTAATCTAGCTCAACAAATATGTTTTGAGCCCCCATTTAAGCAGGAAACCAGAGTAATCCCCAGGAATCTGCTGTCCTCTTCCAGGTTCAGGATGGAGTCTTCCTCGAGTCTTCACGACGCCTGGGTGACTCAGTCAGTTAAGCAGCTGCCTTCGCTCAGGTCCTGATCCCAGAGTCCTGGGATCGAGCCCTGCATCAGGCTCCCTGCTCAGTGGGGAGCCTGCTTCTCCCTCTGCCTGCTTTGCCTGCTGCTCCCCCTGCTTGTGCTCTCTGTTTCTCAGACAAATAAATAAATAAATAAATAAACCTTTAAAAAAAAAAAAAAAAAGAACTAGGCAAACACACGAATGCCAACAATAGAGCTGGACAAGACGGGTACGTTGAAATGCTCCCGAGAGGCAGGAGCAGGTATACAGCAGCACAAACACAGGACGTGTTTTTGTGCGGGAACATGATGTGTTTGGTTTGGGACCTGCTGTTTGTGGCCTGGTCAGGCCTCTGCATGGCTTGCAAGCACGGACGTCCGCTCCGTCTTTATGTGCCTGCCCTTCTGCTTCTGTCCTGCCTTCAAATTTAAGACACTTAGAGAAATGTAAATGATAAGAAAAAAGAGTTGGCGGAACCTAAAAACAAGTTGCATTTCAAAAAGTAAGGCAATTGAGGGGTGCCTGGGTGGCTCAGTTTGTTAAACATCTGACTCCTGATTTGGGCTCAGGTCATGATCTCAGCATCGTGAGATCGAGCCCCGCCTGGGGCTCCGTGCTGGCCATGGAGCCTGCTTGGGATTCTCCCCCTCCCTCTGCCCCGCCCCCACCAAAAAAATTAAGGCAAGTGAGTAGAGATGGCTTGATGATCTACCTGCTAGATGGTCTGCCTACCAGCAAGTGTAGTTTATATTTAAAGGATGTGAAATTAAAGTTTAACCCCAGATGACACACACTTTCATCGCTCCTAACATCATGTAAAAATCAGCCTCCTCTAGCTTGTTTGCACCTGTCTCAGACGGTCTGGCCTGACGATGTCCTTCCTATTTTGTTAAATGGCATCTGTTTTAGGTATCAAGCCAGAGACTTTCTACAAGTCATCTTGGAGTCCAACTTCACATGTTGTTTCATAATTAAATTAAAGTCGCAGGATGTTTTGGATTAGAGGGATCTTCCTTCAACCAGACCCGAGGTTAGTGAGAGAGTGTGACCTGTCTGGGAGAGAATTCCCTCATCCAAAACATCCGGAACATTTCACTGGATTAATTTGCAACTCCCTGGGAGAGGTTTGGTCCAATTTGCTAAAGATTTTCTGTCTGTTTCCATTTCTCTTTTCAATTCAGGTCAATATGAATTTATTCAACTCCCTTATTGAAAATGATATGAAAAGTATTACTGAGTCAAAAGAATAAAGAAAACAGCAGATAAAATGCAAGGAAAGGGAGAAAAGTAATGAGTGAATAAATAAGTTCATTCATGAATAAAGAATTTATTCATGAATAAATAAATTCATTCATCCAACAAATGAACTTACAGAGCCCTTATTTTGCTATGCTCTGAGCTAGAGAAGTACCGTGCAATAGAGGAGAAAAATAAGTTGCTGTTTCTGTCTTCCAGAAGCTTAGAATTTTATTTTTTATTAAAAATTTATCATTAGTTTAAATTCCACGTATATTAGTGTTTAATCTAATAAAAAAAACTTCAAAAAAAAAAAAAAGACTTCACAAAGAAATAGACATGAACAATTTCCTTGCACCTTTAAGAAGATGTTGAATATTCTGTGAAGGGAAAGGCTAACAGATGACACGGCATCGCTGGGTGAGTATGTGTGTTTGGTTGGATTGAATCCATGGCCACTAGCCAAAGTAGGCTACAGAAGAGAATGTTTAAGACATATGTTTCCATTAGGGGCCGTAGGAAATCACCCTCAGTACAGTAGAACAAGTATATATTTTCCTTTGAGCATTGCCACGAGCCTATGTAGCTTTAGGAAGAATTACCTTTAGTAAAAACTAATGGACCAGGAGAACCAAATGTTCCTATAGTCCGGAAATACATTGAGAAAATCTCCATTTAATCCATCACTGCCCCAAACTTGGCTCCTTGTTTGTCGGACTGTAGTTCTTTAAGATTCAATGAAACACAGTACAGAAAGCAAAAGGCCATGATGGAATGTTCCCGAAAAGGTTAAGGTAGGGAAGGCCGGCAAACACCCATGCGGACAGGATGATTAGGGCCTCCATGGCATGTAACGGGCTGTTCTGCTGTCACTATGTCTTAGTCCATTTCCACTGCTTTAACCAAGTGCCACATGCAGGATGGATTATAAACAGAAATACCACATCGTTCTAAAGGCTGGAATTCAGTGGGTGGCTCAGGGGGTTAAAGCCTCTGCCTTCGGCTCAGGTCATGATCCCAGGGTTCTGGGATCGAGCCCTGCATCAGGCTCTCTGCTCAGCAGGGAGCCTGCTTCCTCCTCTCTCTCTCTGCCTGCCTCTCTGCCTACTTGTGATCCCTATCTGTCAAATAAATAAAAAAAAAAATCTTAAAAAAAAAAAAAAGGCTGGAATTCTGAGGTCAGGGAGCCAGCACGGTCGGTTCTGGTGAGAATTTTCTTCCAGTTTGCAGACTTCTCACATGGAGGAGAGCAGAGAGCTCCTGGCATGTAAGGGCACCAATCCCTTCAAATCTCTTCCCTAACCACCTTTCAAAGGTCTGACCTCCGAATACCATCACGCTGGGGGTTAGGATTCCACATATGAATCTGGGGGTGAGGGACACAAACATTCAGCCCACTGCACCCTCCTCGTGTCCTCCTGTGCCCACTAGAACCTAAGCTCCATGAAGACAAAGACTTGGTCTTGTTTCCTGCTGCATCTCCAGTGCCTTGAACAATGAATATTGTTGAATGAATGAACAGATTAATGTTTCTCCTGCACTGGCTAAGAGAAATATTGGATCCAGTGCTAAGGACCAAAAAGAGAGAAAGTCCTTGCTTCATCAGTGACTGGTGAGCTCTGACGCCCCCCTCAGTGCTGTCCATCCATCCATCCAGCCAGCACTTTGCACAAGATCAGTCTTGTTCTTCTGGTACTCGGTTACTTGTTGGAATTATAAAGATAGAAAGAATAAGGTCCAAGCTCTCAAGGAGAGCACGACCTGAGTTCTAAGAGAGGGGTCTGAGGAAAGGTGAGAAGAGAAGGGAACAGATACTTCCCAAATGTGAAACACAGAAAGAGTGGGCTGTCTGGACAGGGAAGAATCTGAAAGACCCCCAGCCAGTGAGGTGAATTTTGGCTGGACAAAGGTGAACTCTCCACCGTTGAAAAGATCAAGAAATGATGAGATCTAGTATGGCCTACGGTCCGGCGGTCCAGGACCACGAGTAAGATTGAGTTCCAAGCTTTAAGAAGTTAAAACGTAGCAGGAGAAACGAAGCGAATCTACTAGGGATAGGAGAGAGTCTGAAGCCATAGGAAACGTCTGGTCACCTATGAGGCTGAATCAAAGGAGGAAGCATATTTTCTCTCGCTGGCTTCCCTGTTGTCATATTGTACCTGACACGTGTAAGACACCGAAGTGAAAACAAAGGCAATTAGAGGCTGGAACCTGCCTCCTCGATCTGCGGTCTAGCAGGCGAGCTAGAACACGTGCACCCGTGACCAGCCCTATGCTGGGGCTGACTTGGAATGGCTCATACGAGCTCTGAGAGCCAATTGTTACATTTTCAGGAATTTTGCATGCCTGTTTTGAAACACAGCCATTAAAAAAAAAAAAAGAAATACGTGAACATACAATGAAATAAATTGTGTTGAAGACAAATAAATTATATTGAACATACAATGAAATAAATTATATTGAAATACTAAAAACTCCTCTTCCTAAATCATTCTCTATGCTCTTGAGGATTTTAGGTCTGTTATATCCACACACCTGTGTGCCAGTAGATGTATCTTTCCAACTCCATGTTCAGGGACGTCCTGTGGTAGCTTGAAACTGCCCCAAGAGGAGTATTTATACCATTTATACCACCGACATTGGCAAATGCTACAAACCAAGGCTTAGTTCATTGTTTTTATTTTCTAGTCTTAAGAAAATGATGGAGAAAAGGTTAAAAATGCAGATCAAACTTAAGAGCTTGTCATTTCTATAGTCATTGTACTGTGAAGAGCACAAAAAATTGTGGCGCTATTCCTTTAATAGTCAGAATTATTGTCAAATACAGCAAAGAAGTGAAAGCATGGGGGAGGGGAGCAGGTGTCCTAGGAGATCGCAGGCTTCATGGTGGGGATGAGAACTAGCGGAGGCCCAGGGCAGAGGAAATCAAGGGAACCATGTTCTTGCAGCCCCTTGGCTTTGCTGGTCCCTGGGGGGTGGGGAGGAATTACCTGTCTAGTATTAATGAGGCCACTGCCTGCCTGAGCTGGGGCCTCTGGTTTACTTCCCAGGAACCAGCATGGAACACAGGGTCCAAGAACCATAAAAGGATGTATGGAAGATACGGGGGAGCCCAGGAATCATCAAAGCCTCCAGAAATGGGAATATTCAACTTGTTTAAGATATATTTATTTATTGGGGCACTTGGGTGGGTCAGTGGGTTAAGCCTCTGCCTTCGGCTCAGGTCATGATCTCAGGGTCCTGGGATCGAGCCCCACATCGGGCTCTCGGCTCAGCAGGCAGCCTGCTTCCCCCTCTCTCTCTGCCTGCCTCTCTGCCTACTTCTGATCTCTTTCTCTGTGTCACATAAATAAATAAAATCTTAAAAAAATATATATATTTGTTTATTATAGAGGGAGAGGCAGAGAGAGAATCTTAAGCAGACTCCCCACTGAGTGTGGAGCCCAATGTGGGGCTCGATCTCATGACCCTGAGATCATGACCTAAGCTGAAACCTAGAGTCAGTTGCTTAATTGACTGAGCCCTCCTGGTGCCTCAAAGAATATTCAACTTCTTGGGTGGCTCCACGGACTAGGCAGTTCAGAGCAAATGGCAGGGACAGCAGGAAAGTCCCACCAGCAGAAAAAATCAGCTAGCCAGGGATTTCTGTAAAAGGACTTTTTTTTTTTTTAAACTGAAGTTGAAGGCTTAGAATTCAAACTTTTATTGTGAGGGGGGGATGGAATTAGGTACCACACCTGCCCCCCAAATATCCCTTTGCACTTGAAAATCACATAGTGGAGGGGCACCTGGGTGGCTCAGTGGGTTAAGCCTCTGCCTTCCGCTCAGGTTGTGATCTCAGGGTCCCGGAATCAAGTTCCGCATCGGGCTCTCTGCTCAGCAGGGAGCATGCCCCCGACCCCTGCCTGCCTCTCTGCCTACTTGTGATCTCTGTCTGTCAAATAAATACATACAATCTTTAAAATAAAATAAAAAAGAAAATTGCATAGTGCCTACAGAGCTGGATAACATCTTTGCCATCAATACCTATTCGCATTCTCAAATTCTCACTGGAGTTGAGTTTTCTGAAAGGAACTGGCACCGGACCGCCTTCTTACATCCCCACACCCCCTCTTGTCTGTCCACATGCCCACACCGCCCCTCTACTACCATCATCCCTGAACCTCTGAGATGAGGCCAGACTGCAGAATGGGCACTATTTTCCTTCCCAGCCTGCAATCAATCCCCAAAAAGGGTGGGGAGAGAGATTGAGAGAGAGAGAGAGAGAGAGAGAGGAGCCTGAGGCCATGACCCGGTCCCAGGATCAGCCTTCTTTGAAGTATCAGAGAGGACTGCGGGGTCCTGGCCCACTATTATCCTGACTTCACCATCCTGGCTGAGTTCGCATATTGTGGGAAACACCTACCCACAGGTGAACTGAAATTGCAACCAGGCTTGGGATCCTTGGGACAGTCTCTCTGCAGTTAACACAAGGAGGAGAGAAGGAGACAGCATAGAGACAGGGACATCCAAGGCCAGCAGTAGTGGAAATATGACCTTGAGGGAGAACGGCTAACCCTGGAATTCTAAGTGGGAGGAGCCTATGCCCCGCAGCGTTGTTGGGAGAGGTGGGCGGGGGGGGGGGGGGGGCTCTTCTAGAAGCCATATCCCCATAGCAAACATAGGATAACAGCAGGTAGCTGAGAAGATCATTGTCAGTATCAGCAGGAACCGTCAGAAATATGGAGAGCGGGGCCCCTGAAAAAGTCTGGTTCCTGCCTGGGCTGCACTTGAACTGGGGCATAAACATTAAATGATAGCATCGGTCTGCACAGCTTGCTGTAGTACAGAGCACAACTTTTACACATGGGAAAAATAAAACCAAAGATATGAGAGCTAAGAGAGGTTACAGAGTAAGAAATAACATACCTGCATACATGCATACCGATTACGGGAAGAGTCAAGATTTATACACTGGAAGAGAAGACCCGTGAGCTAAGTTAGTAATAAAAGATCGTCCCAAGTATTTTAAGAAGCTAAGGAGGGGCAGTGAAACTGGGGGTGTGGTGTGGTTGGGGAAAATCCTGACAGGAAAAAAAAAAAAATCCCAGGAAGGAAATAACTTATTGTTAGAAAATGATTTCCACTCCTCGTCGCGACTTAAAGTAAGACACCTAAAAGCAGGACTTTTTCCAAAGCAATCATCCTCAGACCTGTTTTGTAACACAGATAACCCAAATGGCACTCGGCTATCTAGAGAAAGTTGGTGCTTATAATTTAGGCTCCTTTCAGGGAATGGCACGTTATGTCAACCTTGCACTTTCTACTGCATAGCCCGTAACACAGAGACTTGAGCCCTAGCAGAAATGGCCAGCGGTCTGGCCCCTCTTCGGAATCCGGCCGATGAGAGCTAGAGAGGCTGTTTTTTTCTGCTGACTGTGGTCATGCATGGCTGAATGACTTATGGACAAGACCAGCAGCCACATCCATATCTCAAAGTCATTAATTACCGAGAGGCGGACTCAGCCCAGAACCACTCAGAGGACAGAAAATCCTTCAAGTGATCAGAATAATCAGAGTCATTTTTATCACATTCTGATTTCTCAGCTCACCTCTCCAAGGGAGGCTGTTTTCTACGGTCCAGGAGAAACACTGGGAATGGTCCCAAGAGTTTTCATGATGTGAACATCGGAAGGAAAGGGCCAGATGTGATCTTAGAAGGAAGGAAAACAAGACCGGAGAGAAGCCTAGGGATTAAGGAAAGGTCCCAGATTTCAAAACGGTACATGCCAGAAATTGCCCCCGTGAGCTGGGTAGCAACAGCCTGGTAAATTCTAAAATAGATCACTGAAGAGATGGGTTCAAGTGCTTCCTAAGCAAAGAAGCCCCCACCAGGAGCCAGCATGATTCCTGAGAGCGAGAAGCACCGTACTGGACCCAGTCATTTTGGAGCAGTTTACTAAGATGCTTTACAACTTCTCCCACGCTGTGCTTGTAGACAGGAAGGAGAAATGTGGGCCTGGCAACCATCCAGATAGACTCAGTTACGACACCAGGGTTGGTGAACCAGCCCCTGTGGTCCTAGGCTTGCAATTCATTCAAGCCAACAAAATATTCCCTCTTTCAGCATGCACCTAGACAGTGGAGATTTAGTGCAGGGCCCCCTTCTAGGCAAGGGATAGAGAAACACTGCTCGGTCTCTGTTTTCGGGGGGTTTATAAGCTCGTGGTGGGAGAGGACAAGTGCATGAGTGACGGCAACACAAGCCAGAGAGACAACATCACAACAAGGGAAGTACCAAGTGCCACATGCGTGGACGGAGACAAAGGCCCCTTCTGGTTAGAAGATGAAAAAGGCTTTGCATGAGAGGTGGCCTCTGAGGTGGAGATTAGAGGGAGGACACAGAGGGTAGGGAGGAAAGGCATTAGCCACAAACAGCGTGAGCAGAGGCACAGACGAGGAAAAAGATTCCGCATAAAGTCCAATCTGGTTGCAGCAGGGAGACTGGGAAGGACGTGAGCACGGCTGTGGGGCGTTCCTCTCGCCAGGAACCCGCCACGAGGTCCTTGGTGGGTAGGCAGTCTGCTGGCTTCAGGAGCCACAGACGGACATTTGAATTCTGCCACCGCCGCCGCCTTAGCCGTGAAATTGAGCAAGTTCCGGAACTTCTCTAAACTCTGGTCACTTCCGCTCTAGAATGAATGTGACTATAGAGCCTACCTCAGAGGGTCACTCTGGGGGTTAAATGAGGTGCTGTGTAGTGTGAGGCTTGGCATAGATTAAGCGCTCCGTGAAGGAACCTGAATAAAGCCCAGGATGAAGCTGGCCAAGCTCGGCCTCTGCAGGTTTTCTGGGGCAGCCTGGGATCGCCTTGCTTATAGCAAGTGGCAGAGCAGAAAGTCATGTCTTTCTAATGTCTGGTCCCAATCTAGTTCAGCAGGGAGTCCCTGGAGGCTGAGGCCCAGACGAGAAGCACCTCCCAGGGCACCTAGGTGGCTCAGTGGGTTAAGCCTCTGCCTTTAGTTCAGGTCATGATCTCCGGGTCCTGGGATCGAGCCCTGCATTGGGCTCTCTGCTCAGCAGGGAGTCTGCTTCCGCCTCTCTCTCTGCCTGCTGCTCTGCCTACTTGCGATCTCTCTCTTTGTCAAATAAATAAATAAAATCTTAAAAAAAAAAAAAAAAAAAGGAGCTCCTCCCCACCAGGAGAAGAGGAGAGCGGTGCAGGTGGGATCTACAGAACTCGGCAACTGACCCGATGTGAGCTCTGAAGAAGCAGCAGGCGAGCGTTCTGTGACCCCAGGCTTTCAGCCTAGGGGGCCAGCTGAGTGGTGGTCTCCTCCAAACAAGCGAGAAAGTCAGGAGGAGGGAGGGTCTCGGAAACATACAAGGGAAGTGACACGGAATTCCAAAGAGGCAGGCTCCGTGAAAGCCTGGAGTCCACAGTTTGGAAAAAGCAAGGAAGTGAGGCTGTGCGGTCATCCTCCCAAATTTGGAATTCTAGGGCAGGGGGAGGGTGGCGGGTGTCTTCATCTCTACAGAAGGAATCCCACAGAGACCACAGGGAATATGCTGCAGGTTTTTAGAAGATGCTAAGCTGGGAGAGTGACTAATATGAAGATGACCAAGTCAGGATTCCAAACAGTCTTAAAAGGCTAGAATTAAGCCTCTGCCTTCAGCTCAGGTCATGATCCCAGGGTCCCAGGAGGGAGCCCCACATCCAGCTCCCTGCTCTGCGGGAAGCCTTCTTCTCCCTCTCTCACTCCCCCTGCTTGTGCTCCCCCCACCCCCCCCCCCCCCCCCCTCCTTGAAAAAAAAAAATAAAAATCTTTAAAAAGAAAAAAAAAAAAAGAAATAAGGATTTCAATGAAATTTAAAAATAAAAAATAAATAGAAGGCTAGAATTGTAGCTTGGAGCACATGACAATAACAGCTAACTCATATATCACCTCCTCTAACCTTTCTCATAGGGAAGATACTATCATCAGCTTCATTTTAAAGATACAGAAACTGAAACAGAGAGGTTAAGTAATAGACCAAGGTCACACAGCTACTAAGGGCAGATCCGGGATTTGGCCAAGAAGTCAAGCTTCAAGGTCAGCGCTCTGAAAAGATGGGGGGAAAGGGGAGGGGGAAGGCCAGGAAAGGAGGGATGGAGGACTCCGTGTGCGCCAGACCCCAGAGGTCACCTGAGGGAACACTCAGCAAGCAGAGAAGATGTGGAAGAAGGCAGGGCGGTTTCGAGTCCACCTAGTGGACAAAGAGGACCGTGTGATGGCGGGTGTTCGTATTCCCGGGCTGTGTAAGGACAAGGGCAGAAACTAAATGTTCTCTGCTGACCCTGTTCCAGGGTGAAATGCTCCTTATTCTGGTGTTGAGGAGCAGAAATCTTCAACCGTTTCTGTGCAGGAGATCCACATTTTTTGTTTTTTGTTTTTGAGAGAGAAAGAGCCTGTGCGCGTGCACACACACACACACACACACACACACGCGCGTAAGCAGAGAGAGGGGGACAGAGAGAGGGAGAGAGAATCTGAGCCGGACTCCACACCGAGTGCAGAGCCCCACGCAGCGCGGCATCGCACGACCCCAAGATCATGACGTAACCGAAATCAAGAGTGGGAGCCCTAACCCACGGAGCCCCCCACCCTCCACCACGGCCCTGCGGACCCGCATTTCTGTCCGTGAAGACCCTGGTCTCCAAGTCCGGCCTCGGACTCTGCCAGCGGCGGCGGCTGGTATGTGCCGCGTCCTGCATGGTGAGCGGGGGTGGGGGTGGCGTTTGGTGCGGGGCCTGCGGTTGCCCCTGGGCGTAGGGGTGTCGCCGTGCGTGTGTCCCTGCACGGTGAACGTGAGTCTGTGCGCGTGAGCGAGGATGTGCAGAGGTGCCTGCCTGGCGAGGATGGCGCAGACGCGAGGTCACCTGCAGAACCAGCGGCGTCCGCACGGGGGCGCCCACGCGGTGTGAGCCCTCTAGTGGGCATCGGCTTGAGAACCCCAGTGGAGCTGGACCACAGGCTGGATGGCTCGCCGCCCTGGGCAAGGGCCGACCCCTCCCCACCCCCACCCGTCCTAGGAAGCCTTAATAAAGGCGCGGGAAGCAGAAGCAGGAAGAGCAGCGCAAAGCGGAGGCGCCGTCCCTGCCCCCACGAGAACCCGCGCGCCCCCTGCAGGAAAGAGTCGGAGCTGCAGCCGGCATAGGACGTTCAAGGGGAAGAGCACTACCTACGGGTCAGGCTCAGAACTCCGCCGGTCCCAACTTGAATCGGGGAGAGAGGCTGGTTGTCAGTAGGATGACATGGGTATTTCCCCGGATGATCTAAATGGATCCCAGATAATTCTAGAATAGCGTCTGCTGGTCCCTCTTGGCGGCTCCACCCCCTACCAAGGCCACGCCCAACGGTTGCACGCCCGTTTGCTGACTAGGAGCTTGCAGACCTACTGCAGTAGTTCTTCCTGGGGAAGAGGGTGGGAGAAGGGCACGTTCTGGGGAGGGAGCAGAACCAGGAGGAAGATCAACTGAGTCCAGGGCTTGGGGATCAGGAAAGACAGTGGGTCAGGACTGAGCAGCCAGGCAGGCTGGAAAGAGCAGGCAGGAAGGTCATGACTAAGACAGATCCACTGCCTGGAACCCAAACATTAGCCCGCAGAACAGAGCGAGGGGTCTGAGGTCCAAGTTCAAACAGGAGAGCGGGCATCAGCTGATCTCCAGGAACTTGGGAGCCGAGCAAAGCAGAGCCAGGGCGCAGAGCCAAGGAAGGGTCTCGCGCAGCAGAGAATCAGTTTAGTAGGGACAGTCGTAGGAGTCCTGCAGAGCGGGCTGAAACTCCCAGATAAAACTGGCTCAGTATTTGCTGGTGGATTAAATGAGAACATCTGGTTATAGTAAGATAGAAAACAGCCTTAATTTCCCTCTGCCTCTCTTGCCAAAAGTCCACATATTGTGTTCTGGAGAAAATCAGTCTCCCAACAGGATGGCTGGTCTAGTTTTTATACAGGGACTATATTTGGTACATGGGAACCAAAAATATTGATCCAAAGAAATTTAATTAAAGGAAGGACTTGATCTCTCCTATCCCCCAGCCTCCATCACTCTAGCTTTATGCCTGGACTTAGAAGTCATTCCTTCCCTGGCAAGGGTTAGGTGGCATCCCTTGGGTTTGCTCAGGACCATTTAAAACATCAATTTAGATGGTGAATTATATATTAATTAAATTCACTCTAACATATATTAATACGTTGGTTTAAATACAATAACATTAATACAACATATATAACATTTCCTACTTTAAACAGTGTTCTGTTCTAGGGCAAAGACAAAGTCTCTTCTTTATTGCTGTGTTCCCAAGTGCTCAGCACAGAGCCCGAGCATTGCCCAAAAGTATTTAAGTCAATAGCAAATCAGGAAGATTGGTGCTGAAATATTTCTCTTTTGACACATTCACAGAACTCAGATTTCAAACTAGAAATGGCTTTAGAGATGACCTATTCTATCTTCCCAACCAGTTCTGGGACTACCGTTTTAGCAGAGAATCATTAGCCTCCCCTGGATACGTCTAGCCAGTTCTTTTTCTTTTTCTTCTTCTTCTTCTTTTTTTTTTTTTTTTAAGAGAGAGCCTGTGCAAGAGTTGGGGGAGAGGGAGAGAGACTTTCAAGAAGACTCCTGCTGAGCACAGAGCCCAACATGAGACTTGATCTCAGGACTCGGAGATCATGACCTGAGCCCAGACTAAGAGTCAGACGCTTAACCCACTAAGCCACGTATGCGCCCCTCTAGGCGGTTCTTTCTGAGACAACCTCCTCCATTCTGGGGCCGCTCTCAAAGAAGTTTCTTTTTCATAGTGCCCCTAAATCTGATTCCATAGCAAAGTTTACCCAATGGTGCTACTTGTCTCTTTCCCACTCCCCCTCCTGAGCACAGTCTTCCTCTTTGTTTTCCAAGTAAAAATAACTGCCCATGTGAATTTAACTCAAGAACCCCTCATCCTCCACGTCACCGTCCTCTAGAATCAGCAAATGTGGTTTATGTCCACATCCCTTAAAATATGGTGCCCGACACCAGCACTATGCAATTTAAGTACAGAATATAGGAGGCAGGGGCTTACTGCCCTCCTCATTCTGACATTCTCATACGATTAATGGTACCTTAGATGGAATTAACCTTCCCACCTGCTCTGCAAGGAACTTTCTGTCAGCGCTCATCAAGTCTCCAGCAAGGGGCGCTCAGCGCCGACCTTGATGCCTCTCATCCCTCACAGGTCACTCCACTGCGAGCTCACCAGTTCTGCCTCTAACCATCTTCCTTGGCTGTTCCCCTGCTGCCCCGCTGGTTCTGGCTCTGACACGAAATACAGCAGGATCTCTCGAAAACGCGGGCCACCAGCTCCTCCAAGACAGTGTCAACACTTCTTCATAGAGCTTAAAGGTCCCTTGGCAAGCTCCCCTTTCCCGACACCTGCAGGCTGATCTTTCCCATCTCCCCACACAACTCTGAGCCCCTACACAATGCCGTTCCCTCGGGTGCTCAGGCCCTCGGTCCCCTCCTGCTCTGAGACCTTTACCTTTCGGGCCAGACACGGCTCTACACGCTCTACACAGAGGGACTCACTTAATTCTCACCACCGCCCTCTGAAGGAGATGATATTATTCCCATTTTACAGATGGAGGAGCTCCTGGGTCAAACATTTTGCCCAGAGTCAGGCAGTTAATAAGTGCGAGCCGCATGAGTCCCGGAGCCTGAAACGCCCTCCCTGTCTCTCTCTTTGGCCAACTTCCACCCGTCTTTCCAGACAGACCCCGCGCTAGTTCTCCTGGGAAGCCCGCCTGCTCCCTGAACTTTACCACCAGGTAGCACTTACCACGCCGAGCTGATTGTCCGCTAAATGATTGTCAGCACACCCACGGAGGACAGGCTTCTTTCCTTTTCCTCACTGCGTCCCCAGACCTATATTCTGTGCCAGGAACCTAATGAATGCTTTGATGAAGGCACTCATTAGTGACTAACTGAATTAACTACCCACAGGCTTCCTTTGTAGCTGTAATACAACATCACAGCCATTTGCCAAATTGTCAACCTTTGGTAATCAATTTTTCCTGTAATACATACAAAAAACCTGGCCAAAGCCTAACTGGGAAACCAGCTGGCTCCCCGAAAGGCAGCTTAATTATCCCGAGTTCATTGAAGAGCAGTAGAGCTTTCTGAATGTTCTGGAATGGCCGAAAAAGGCAGAGCAGCAGGGAGCTCTGAAATCACCAGCTCCAGCAGAGGGTGTCCCCAGAAAGGGTCCTCTGAGTGTGTCTCCCCGGGGAGGGGAGGTCGTCGAAGGCAGGGACAGAGGACACTGGAGAGAGCTGATCTGTGGTACGTATGGTCCGCTGGGCAACAAGCCGACCAAGGAGCAGTGAACCCTGTGAAAAATAAACCCGACCCCTTTCCACACAAAATATTTACAGGAGAAAACAAATCCTGAAGATTAGACGAGCAAGTGAAGCCTTAAGGAGATGTGGAAGAACCCAGCACTCGCCTCGCTCCCCTACCTGTGCAAACACCAAAGGAGAATTCACGCTGTGCTCTGGGCATCCCCAGACTGCCCCCCAGCCCAGGGCTAATGATCACGTCACCTTTCAAATGCAAATCAACACACCCAACACCCACACCTATCAACTACCTTCTCTGTCAAGCCTGCACACAACGAGAGCCTCTTCCTGGGTCCCAAACCCCCCTTTCCCCAATCCCACCCCCCCTCCCTCGCCCGGGCCGGGTACAGACCATGTAGCCCCTACCCCAGAGCCCGCTGAGGTGGTTCAGGCTAGCCAGTCCCGAACCTGCTGAGCCTTCCCAGGGAAAACCACAGTGAAGGTGTTGGCCAGGGTTTCCTCTCACTCCTGCCACCCCCACTGGCTCTGGGGTTTCCCCAGTGGCCCGGTGTGGGGAACCGGCCTCCAGCTTCTAGGGGTCTGTGAGTTTAAAAACTTCTTCCTTCATGACAGCATTCTGGGTCTGTGTGTCTTACTGTCCTGGACTAAAACAGATCCCAACATTTTATCTATCTATCTATCTATCTATTCATAAAATATTTTAGTGTTTATTTGACAGAGAGGAGAGAGAGAGAGTGTATGTGTGAGCACACAGGCAGGGGAAGTGGGAGAAGCAGACTCCCATGCCCAGCAAGGAACCAGATTCGGGGCTCGACCCCAGGACCCTGGGATCTTGACCGGAGCTGAAGGCAGACACCTAACCCACTGAGCCCCCCAGGCGCCCCCAGGTACATTTTAAAACATTCTAGTCTGTGTCTGAGTGGTTCAGATGGTTAAGGGTCTGCCTTCAGCTCAGGGCATGATCTCAGCAGGGGGTCTGCTTCTCCCTCACCCTCTGCTGCTCCCCCTGCTCGTGCTCTCTCTCTCTCTTTCCCTCCAATAAACAAGTAAATCTTAACAACAACAACAACAACAAAAGTCTATTTCGTGTAATAGGACTATGTTTCTTGATCATTCCACAAACTTTTGAGGTATTAACTAGATGTCCTCCATCCCGTCCTCCTCATCCTGTAGGTAAGAAAGGGGAACAAAGTGAATTTCAGTGACTTACACAAGGTCATACAAGGATTCGTGGCAAGTTCCTGGTTAGCTGTAAGGTCATTCCCCAAACAGCAGGGCATAGGGGAAATACACAATTCTGGAATCATTACATCATTTCCTGTCCTGTTTCCTGTCAACCGTCTCTGCCAGAAATGGCAATAATGACCTATTTTCACCAAGCAATAGAATGCTATAGAATTAGATCTCTTTCCTAAATGCAGTTATAAAATCTGGACTAAAGAGGGCAGGAGACGCTCTATTAGAAAACAAAAACTACAGAAGACCAAGAAAGAAGTCCTATGAGAAAGTCATGCATACATTTGAGTATATGATAAACTGATTTATTTTCCAAAAACCTGTATAAATGCTTTAAAAAAAATTAGCAGCAGATCTGGGACTCAAACCGGTTTGGGAGCTAGTACAAAATGCTGAATATTTCCCTCAAAAATCTGTAGACGACCATACAAAGCTATAAATACGTTCCCCTGTGAGCCTCAGTGATTTTGCCCACATAATGGGGGCTACAGACTGCCATCTTTTGAAAAAACATAATTACGTGAAAGCACTTTGTAAAATGTGAATGTGATTCAAATCAATATATTAAACTGTCACAGAGTTTTTCCCAGTCTTTGAGGCTAGCAATATTTGAGTAAATCTTTATCCTTTTTTTGGCTGCCTAGCCTTGGTTTGGTGCAGCTCTTTCTCAATGAGGCGAGCAGAAAGTGGATTTTTTTTCTCTGCATTTCCAGCAGGTGCAACCTGTGACAGTTGTAACGAACAGATCCCCACATGCGTAGGGAGAACCTGACTTCGGAATGCAGCCCGGTCTCACCCTATGGGGTCTAATAAATCCTAAGCATAAACAGTGTGTGTCTGGTGAGCACAGTGTTCTTTGCAATATCATAAATACGACCTAGGGTTCAGAGGCTCCCGTCTTCCAGGCTTCAGATCCCAGGAAGCAGCTACAGTGGTTCTGGCTGGAAACAAATTGATGGAACAAAAGTAATAGTCACCCCCACCACGATCGAGATGTGAGCTCTCTTGGCGTCTCTCGGCGCTGAAAGACCTACTCACAGGGATGAATGCTACCCTCTGCTGAGCGTCTCTGCCTGGCATTGAACAACGCATTTTCCTCTGCTATCTTGGTTAATCACCATCTAGCAGGTAAGAAAATTGAAGCCCAGGGAAATTAAAACCCTTATTTAGTAAATAGTGAGTCCATTAAATCCAAAGTCCAAGCCCTAAAGAGGAAGGATTTCTCAAAATTTTAATCTGATAAGAGACACCTGGAGATGTTGTTCAAATGCAGGTTTTGATTCAGTAGGTCTGTGCAGAGCCAAGATCCCATGTTTCTAGTAAGCTCTCAAGTAATGCAGATGCGGCTAGTCTGAGGACCATCGTTGAAGAAGCAAGGCTCTAAATCAGTATGTGTCTTGGGGCGCCTGGGTGACTCAGTCAATTTAGTGCTGTTGCTCAGGTCATGATCCTGGGGTCCTGGGATCGAGCCATGTGTTGGGCTCCCTGCTCAGGGAAGGAGCCTGCTTCTCCTTCCTCTGCCCCTCCCCTGCTTGTGTGCTCGGGCTCTTTCTCTATCAAATAAATAAAATCGTTAAAAAAAAATCAGTATGTGTCTTGAAAAATGCCTCTTGCATCTCATAAAAAACATGCAGGGCTCTTCTCCATTCAAGCACCTCCCTAGGGCCTTCTCCCTCTGGCAGAGTTGGTGACACGATAGGAGATTCCCTCTGCATCTATTAAATGTTGCAATTTAACTCCATGAACAACGTCTTCCATTTGTTCCATCCACAAACCTTTCTCGAGGGCCTCTAGGACCCAGCCCCAGCGGTAGGCACCAAGGACACTGAGATGGATCAGATAAGGTTCTGGCCCCAGGGAGACTATTAATGGAGATTCAGTGTTCGGAAATCTCCGTGGCTTCCAGGAAGGAACACCCTGCACCCTAGGGACGTAGAATTCTCGAATCCTGGCTGCTTTGGCTCCAGGGCCATCTTCACCACAACATGGGCACCTACCGGCACTACGCATTCCATTGCTCTTGGCAGAGAGACAATTTTATGGTGGCTCATGGTGCCAGATTCTACTGTGAAAATACAATTCACCTATCTCATCATCAGTATGCATATGAAATTATGTCATTTTTTTGTTGGGGCCAAAACATGTCAAATGTTTCTTGGGCTTATTTCGGGGGTAAAAACTGCCAAAGACGAAACTTGAGTTTTTCTATACGATTTTAAATAACTGTATATGCACTTGGAATATGGCAAGAAAATAAACTGGAAATTAAAATTAACTTTAGTTTTATTTTACTTTTTTAAAGATTTTGTTTATTTATTCGTTTGTCAGAGAGAGAGATGGAGAGAGTGAACAGAAGCGGGGGTGGGGCAGGCAGAGGGAGAAGGAGGCTCTCCGCCTCCTTCGAGGAGCCAGGAGCCCGATATGGGACTTGATCCCAGGACCCTTAATCTACTGAGCCACCCAGGCTCCCCAGCTTCAGCTTTAACGAATGAAACTGAATCTCAGAAAGCAGTCAGAATCTTAGCAAACGGATACCTCTCCTGAGATGAAAGGGAAATGCCTTCCAAGAGTGCGGAGATCTATGAAACATGTTATTTGTGAAATATTTTGGAAGGATTTAAATTACTGAAGTCAGTTTTCCCTCACTGGTAAGGTAATTAGTTTTCATCTATTTATTACCACTGTTTGCATTGTGTTTACTGTTACCTAATCATAGACTAAGTCACACATGTCAACCAGCAAGAAATCTGGTTAGGACCTCGGATGGCTCCCAGCTGTTCTCTATATGTGCATAAACATCCTCGGAAAACTTCCCTAGCACATGCCATTCCTTTATCCCCCCCATTCTTTTTTTTTTTTTTTTTTAAGATTTTATTTATTTATTGACATAGACCATGCTCAGGGGAGAAGCAGGGGGAGAAACAGGCTCTCCCCTGAGCTGGGAGCCCAATGCGGGGCTCGAACCCAGGACCAGGGACCATGGCCTGAGCCGAAGGTAGACGCTTAACCAATTGAACTACCCAGGTGCTCTTTTTACCCCCACTTCTATGGCACGACTGTTAAGGGGATGGGGGTGGGGGGGAGAGAGGTAGAGGAGACAGGTAGGGAGGAGAGAAGGTCCACGCTCCTGCAGGCAGCCAGCATTTGACTGCCGGCTTCTAGAACAGCGCTTGGTTTCATTCCACTGAAATCCTGGCATCTCTACTTGGTCATTACTCACTGAGTCATTTGAGGTCATTTAAACTTATCTCCACCCAGATGCAGATAAGATTCTAAACAGGAACACAGGAAGCCAGCTAAGATAATAGATAACGGGAGAAAAAGAAGGACTAATCTCATGAGAAATTACATCAAAGGAGCCTTTTACAGTTGTAATTCTTCCGTGAACTACCGCAAGGTGGTGAAGCCCTGCAAAGCCCTGGAATTGAACTTCAGGTTGGAAGATACTTCGAGGGGCTCTGGGAGTCCAGCTCTCAATTTATGGAGAAAGAAATTTATGAATGAGACACGGAGATTCATTGGCAAAGTCAAGGTCTTGCAGCTAGTTAATGAAAGAGTCAGAGTTTGGGGCATCTGGGTGGCTCAGTTGGTTAAGCATCTGCCTTGATCGATCCCAGGGTCTTGGGATCGAGCCCCATGTTGGGTTCCCTCTCAGTGGGGAGCCTGCTTCTCCCTCTGCTGCTCCCCGGCTTGTGCTCTCTCTCTGTCAAATAAGTAAAATCTTAAAAAAAAAAGTCAGAGTTTGAAGTTTGGTCTGCTGAATCACAATTCAGTGATCTTCCTTTTTGTTGCCTGAGTCCATATCCTAAATCACTCCAGTCACACCACTCCATGAGTACAGTTTTGCCCTCATCAGGAACCATCTGTCTCATTCACTATTTTGTTGTTCAGCCATGTTGCAAATATCCAGAGCCCCCTGGGTGACAGGAGCACAAGGAGAACCTCATGGTCTGGGTCCCTGTCTTCGAGGTGACCCCAGTGCCGCTCCTTGTAGCCATGCTTTCTGAACCCAGCGTTCCCTGTCAGAAATGACTGCTTCCCTCCCTCGGAGAGACATTTGGCTTTCACAGTTGAAATTCCGCTATTAACGGTGACACGAGAGAAGGACAAAACATGACAGAACTAGAGATATAGCCCGTGGTGGGTCCTGTACCTCAGGACACGGACAGGCTTTATGAAATCAAGTCAAGCAGCTGGCAGGCCACAAGGGGGACAGAATTAAAAGTGTCCCTGGGGTGTTTTCCTCAAATTCATTCCACAGAACGATCGTCAAAGAGGCCTGTATTTTTCACTGTAACTGTAAATGCTTCTTGTCAGAGACCGTCTGGCTCACAGCCAATCTTTCAAGACTCTAGTCACTATTAACCTACACGAGTCCCTAAAACGCCACAGCTGTACTGAGACATCCGAGAGGGGTCGTAGCAAGAAGGTATGACGCCGGCAGTGAGGTTACGTAACAGCAAGGCCCAAAACAAACAAACAAACGAAAACCCTGGCAGCTCAAAGATTTTCTGTTTTTCTTTCTTCGAGGAGACTTAATCTCACCTAAGTCTAAGAAGATTTGTCTCAGACTGACATCGCAGGCTTAAGTAGTTCCTTATTTTCCAACGCGATATATCCATTTTCATTCCTCACTGGCTCTGAGTTCTGTTCTTGATTTGGAATGATTGTGACCTCAGAGAGCCCACTGGCACGCTGTCCCAACACCCCCCTTGCTCTGTTTTCCAACAAGAGTCAAGGAAAATCAGCAGCAACAATTCCATGTGAATGAGGAAACCCCGATGTGAGCCCCTGTTTCCTTTGGAAACATGAATCAGTGTTCCTGGTATTGAAAATAGATTTCTGTAGCAACTTATTTGTTTTATAAAGATTTTGATTCAGGATGAAGAACAGGGAGAGATTATGTTAAATTAATTTTACATGTTCTCATCACAGCATTGTCCGTGGACCGTATTTTCAAATTACCTCTTGTGTGCAGGGGACACAGCAGATAGAGAACGCATTATCTTTAATCTAGAAAAGCAGAATCAAGGTGGATAAAATTTTAAGGGGGGAACTATATAGTAACTGGAATATGTTACTCCCTGTTTTCTAAGATACATTTGGGGAAGCAGCTATTGGAGTCCTACGGAAATTTACCACTGTTCTTTAGCCATTTTGGAGCTAACTTTGAATGTCAATTTTTCAAATAGCTGGGTTTCATTAAGGAATACAGAACAAAGGGTAATAAGACAAAAAAAATTTTTTTTTAAAAGATGAACCAAGGGGCTGAGCCTGGATGGCTCAGTACGTTAAGTGTCTTCCTTCGGCTCAGGTCATGATCCCAGGGGCTTGGGATCGAGCCCTGCTTCAGGCTCCCTGTTTGGCAGAGGAGTCAACTTCTCCCTCTCCCTGCTCGTGTTCCCTCTCTTGCTCATTCTCCCAAATAAATAAATTCCTTTAAAAAAAATTAAAGGGGCGCCTGAGTGGCTCAGTGGGTTAAGCCTCTGCTTTCGGCTCAGGCCATGATCTCAGGGTCCTGGGATCAAGCCCTGCATTGGGCTCTCTGCTCAGCAGGGAGCCTGCTTCCTCCTCTCTCTCTCTCTGCCTGCCTCTCTGCCTGCTTGTGATTTCTGTCTGTCAAATAAATAAATAAAATCTTAAAAAAACTTAAAAAAAGATTTAGAATATTAAAAAAAAAAAAAAAAGATGAACCCGGTAGGGGTGCCTCGCTGGCTCAGTCAGTAAAGCATGTGACTCTTGACCTCAGGGTTGTGGGTTTGAGCCCCACATTGGATATGGAGATTACTTAAAAAAAATTTTTTTCTCCTTAAAAAAAAAATGAACCTAGTAAAGAACAAAGAACTACACTTACCCACGTGACATAACTTTCACGTGCTGCCCAAGATGGGAGTGGGCCACAGAGGCCATGGAGAAGGAAGAACCACAGAGATGTGCGGAACAGCGCCATGGTCCCCACAACCCTCCTCTCCTTCTACAATTTTCCTTTGTACCTAGCGAAACCTTCCAGAGGAGAAGGAGCAGTTCTGAAATAGCCCAAAGTAAGTTTACACGTTGGGACTCGTAAATATAAATATTTAGAATATAAATACATATATATAAACATAAATATTTACAATATAAATATAAATATTTATAAGAAATATAACCCTGATTCTTTGATTGGCTGTTCAGGAAAGTTTGTTATTTGAGCGCCTAAGTGGGCTCTCTGAGCCTGAACATGTCCATTGCTTGTCTTTTCTTTTTTTTTTTTTTAAAGATTTTATTTATTTATTTGACACAGAGAGATCACAGTAGGCAGAGAGGCAGGCAGAGAGAGAAGGAAGGGAAGCAGGGCCCCTGCTGAGCAGAGAGCCTGATGCGGGACTCGATCCCAGGACCCTGAGATCATGACCTGAGCCGAAGGCAGCGGCTTAACCCACTGAGCCACCCAGGCGCCCTGTCTTTTCTTTTTTTTTAAAGATCTTATTTATTTATTTGACAGACAGAATTTACAAGCAGGCAGAGAGGCAGGCAGAGAGAGAGGAAGGGAAGAAGGCTCCCCGCTGAGCAGAGAGCCCGATGCGGGGCTCTATTTCCTAGACCCTGGGATCATGATCTGAGCCGAAGGCAGAGGCTTTAACCCACTGAGCCACCCACGCGCCCCGTCCATTGCTTATCTTTAGAATTCTCCTGACTTTAACTAAATATTCTCTCTTCATTCTTTAGCATGAATTGTGCTCTAATGACGTGAATACTTTACACAAAATCCCATAAAACATTATGCTTTAGTAACTTCCTAGTTAACATTTTCTTTCATTTTCTTTACTGGGGCCAAGGTACAGTTTTGCCATTTGGCTGCGAAAAGACTCTATTTCATAAAATATCAATGGGCGATTTTTAACCTAATAAACCCACAGCTTACGGCAGATTTGCAAACACATCGAAAAGACAGAAAGCAGAGGCAGATAGTGATTCTTATAACGACATGAAAGCAAACAGTTGTTTCCCTGGAGGTATCCTGAGGTATGAAAATGCCTTTAAAGAAAAAAAAACTCCCTCTCTAAGAAGCATATACTTGTAATAGAGTTTCTAACAGGTGAAATGATGAATGCTTGCTTACACATTTTTTTAAAATAAATAATACCAAGTAACAAAAAGGTAAAGTTCATGAGCTACTTTTGAAATTCTTCTTGCTCTGCTATGTTATCATTCAATATGATTAAAAAAAAATAGAAACCCCTCTGTAAACAGAATTCTTTCCTCAGCACTGTCTTTCCAGTCATAAGCTCCTAATGCCCTAAATATGTACATGAATATTCGTCTACGCTTCTGCTCGTGTGTGTAAGTACCTCATGCTCAGTCGGCCAAGGAAATATAGGAATATGGGATAACATAGGATTCACTGATAATAGGTATGTGTACATGTGTATATGTGTGTGTATTAGATGTGCACATACCTGTCTATAAAACCCTCCATGAAACTGAAAAGAGCTTTTAAAAGAGTCATTTCTGCGGGGCGCCTGGGGGCTCAGTTGGTTAAGCAGCCGACTCTTGATTTCATCTCATGTCATGATCTCGGGGTGGTGAGATCGAGCCCCACGTTAGGCTCCAGGCTCTGTGCTCAGGGGTTCAACAGGGAGTCGGCTTGAGATTCTCTCTCTCTCTCTCTCTCTCTCTCTCCTTCTGTCCCCCCTCCCTGCACACTCACACACACACACACACTCTCTCTCTAAAATAAATCAATGAATCTTTAAGAATAGACGCATAAAACAGCCACTTGTAGCCTGTCCCTTGGAGTCTATCCCTCAACGCAGTCGTTATCTGCAGAAGAGCCGTGGCCTGATCCCCTTTCCCGGGGATGACGTCCCTTCGGGCCACGTTCAGACTGGTCACCCCCTCCCAGGCCATGCCCGGCCCTTGACTGAGACGCTCAGTGTTCACAGAGTTAACAGCCGGCCGGATGCAGCCGCTTCGGCACAGCGAGGGCAAAAGTGACAGTTTACTTGCACCCCCAAACAAAGCCATTATATTTACCTTCTACTTTGAAGATAGTAAAGTGCGGTCGGCAATGGAAAGAACCCAACGCGTTACCTGCGCAGTTCATCCACAGACCCTGGTAAACCCAAGTGGCCGTTATCACCGAGGATGCTCGCGTGGTCACTTTCCACTCATTGGAGGCGGTGGCCGCGACGAGAGCTCCAAACCCTCCGACGCCGAACACCAGCGCTGAGATCTGCGCCCTGGACATGTCGCTCTGCCTTCTGCAGTGACAGCGTCCACACAGCACACTTTGGTGGCCTAGGCATGCAGCGGGCGCCTGGCGCTCAGACAGGTGTCACGGCCAGTTAACGCGCATAGGGGACCGCATGTCAGGCTCGGGTGGCCCGCGGGAGGACGGAATTCAGGATGAAGTCGGCATCCCCGACGGCATTTTAAAGATAACCTAAGATGATCTCTCCAATTTCCTACACGGAGATATACTAAAAACTTGCAGATGGATTTTTAAACGTTTTGACTTCGCAGATTTTTTCCCCCTGGCACCATAGTTAATGCTTAATTTTCTGTTAGCCTGAAGCTTAACGAACCATGCAATAACCAGATATTACAAAGTACAAATTATACAGTAACAGTGAAGGCTTATTTGACCAATTGCTTTAGTCTCGCATGCTTCTGAATCTTCATACAAATGCAATCATATCGCACGGATTCTGTAACCTTGTTTTTGCACACATTATGTCCGTGAGAATGTAGCTGTCGCTCATTAAATAGTACAGCTGAAAAATAGCACTTCATTAAACAGATACACTACAATTTATCCATTTTCCTGGAGATGAACCTCCATTTGCTTCCCCTCAACAGTGGTTGGAAAAGGTGTAAAGGTTCTCTCTCTCTTTTTTTTTTTAAGACTTTATTTTTTTTAAAGATTTTTTATTTTATTTATTTGACAGAGAGACATCACAAGTAGGCAGAGAGGCAGGCAGAGAGAGAAAGAGGAGGAATCAGGCTCCCTGCTGAGCAGAGAGCCCGACTCGGGACTTGATCCCAGGACCCCAAGATCATGACCTGAGCCGAAGGCAGCGGCCCAACCCACTGAGCCACCCAGGCGCCCTAAGACTTTATTTTTATTTATTTAACAGACAGAGATCACAAGTAGAGAGGCAGGCAGAGAGAGAGGAGGGGAAGCAAGATACCCGAGGAGCAGAGAGCCTGACTCAGGGCTCGATCCCAGAACCCTGGAATCATGACCTGAGCCAAAGGCAAAGGCTCTAACCCACTGAGTCACCCAGGTACCCCTGAATTTCTCTTTATGCACCTGCACAAGAATTTATCCAGGGTAATCTTAAAGACAGAACTGTTAGGGAGTCGGAAATAAGAGGGAACTAGTCCTCCAATTTTATAGACAGTACTAAATTGCCCTACTGAGAAATTCTAGCAGGTTACCATCCCACTACCAATGTAGGTGAGTCCCATTGCCTTACTTCATAACATGTGGTATTGGGATGTTCTTAGAATTGCTGGGCTTTTGGGGGCGGGGTTGGTCACTTTGATGAGTGTAAAGGTATCACATTAGGATGACTTTTGTATTTGTGGATTAATGATGAAGCTGAGTATGTTGTCATGTATTTCTCGGTTCTTGTGTTTTCGTCTACAAAGACATTTGTCATTTTCACTCACGTAATTCTTTGAGTTGCATGGCTTTTTATAATTTTTCAAAATATTTTATTTTTTTACTTGACAGAAGGAGAGAGAGCCCAAGCCACAGGAACAGCAGGCAGAGGGAGAGGGAGAAGCAGATTCCCCGCTGAGCAGGGAGCCGGATGTAGAGCTCGATCCCAGGACCCGGGATCATGACCTGAGTGGAAGGCAGATGCTTAACCAGCTAAGTCACCCAGGCGCCCCTATAATTTATTTTTAGTTCTCTATATATCCTGGATAGTAAACTTAAAAAAAAAGAAGAAGATTTTCTTTATTAGAGCAAAAGCATGAGTCGGGGAGTGGAAGATGGGCAGAGGGAGAGAGAGACTCCATGCTCAGTGGGAGGAATCCCAGAATCCTGACATCATGACCTGAGCCGAAGTCAGATACATAACCAACGGAGCCACCCAGGTGCTCCTGGATTGTAATCTTTCACTGATTACTCATGTTGCAAATATCTTCCCCCAGTTTGTGTTTTGTCTTTATTTGGCTACTTAATAAAACTCTGAATTTTAATGTAGTCGAATTTATCAAGCTCTCACTAAATGATTTTTACGTCTGAGATCTTGATTCAGAAATACCCCTCAGAGATACCAAATTCATTATCCTCTACTCCTATTTCAAAGTTTCAGCTTTTACATTTAAGTTCTTAAATCATCCAGAATTGATTTTTCTGTTTTATGATTTAAGGACCTATTTCATTTTTTAATATGGGAACCCAGTTTCTCTGTCCCTACTAAACAGTCTCATTTTTCTCTACAGATTTGTAGCCATATCAGATAACAGCAATTGCATGACCTGTTTTTGGATTCTCTAATCTGTTCCATCTATTTTGTCTGTTCCTGTACCACACGATAATCCCTTAATTACTCTAATTCTATAAAAGTTTCTTGAGGTCTTGTTGATGTTTCTTACTTTGCTCTTCTTTTTCAAGAGTGAGCCTTTGTTTTTTTTGTTTGTTTGTTTGTTTTGTTTTGTTTTTTTGTTTTTTTTACCTCCGCTGTGCCTTTCATATTTTAGAATAAATTTATCAAGTTATACATGTATGGGGCACCTGGGTGGCTCAGTGAGTTAAAGCCTCTGCCTTTGGCTTGGGTCATGATCTTATGGTCCTGGGATCGAGCCCCGCATCAGGCTCCCTGCTTGGGGAGACTACTGAATAATATAAGGACCTTAAGACATTTTAATATTAATAACTCCTCTTCTGGCCTACGTTATTTATTTCTATGTTGTTTGATTTTTAGTTCCATAAATTAGAGTTTTCTCTCCTCATATGTTAGCCCCACACTTAGTACTGTATATGTCATTTTTCTTTTTTTGCTTGCTATTCCATTTTGCTTCTCAAAACTTCTTTGTGAGTTTACTGTTTTTCTCCTTCCTAAGGTCTATCCTGGGGAGGTTTTCTTAGAGAGGAGCTGTTGGCAGGGAGCCTGCTTCCCCCTCCCCCTCTGTCTGCCTCTCTGACTACTTGTGATCTCTCTCTCTCTCTGTCAAATAAATAAATAAAATCTTAAAAAAAAAAAGTTATACATGTATATGCTTACTGGGACGTTTGTTGGAAGAAAGTAAATAACTTTATAAAGTTGAGTCTTCCTCACAATGAGTATCATATGTCTCTTCATTTAACCCATTTTTAGTGTCTTTCAGTAAAATTATATACTTTAAGTCTTGTTACAGTTTTTGCTTGATTTTTTTTTTAAGTTCTTATTTTTAAGTAATCTTTACACCCGCCATGGGGCTCAAACCTACAACCCTAAGATCAAGGGCCACGTGCTCCAACAACTGAAGCCAGCCAGGTGCCCCATGCTAGATTTATTCTTGAACTTAGGACTCAATCTAACACCTATTTTACCTAATATATGATTTTTCTGATTTTCTTCTGATGTACACAGTTGATCCTTGAACAGCATGGTCACTAGGGGTGTCAGCCTCCACACAGTCAAAAATCCATATAAAACTTTTGATTCCTCCAAAATGTAAATAATAGTCTACTGTTGACCAGAAGCCTTACTGATAACATAAACAGTTAACACATATTTCTTATGCTATATGTATCATATACTGTATTCTTACAATGAAGTAAGCGAGAGAAAAGAAAGCATTATTAATAAAATCATAAGGAACAGAAAATACATTTATAATACTGCTACTGTATTTATTTAAAAAATCCACAGGTAAGTGGACCTGCTCAGTTCAAACCCTTGTTGATCAAAGATCAACTGTACATACTGTTTTTCTTCTTTCTTTTTTTTTTTTTGAGTTTTTTCCACATTTCAATTTTTCCACTCTATTAAATTGAAAGTTACACATTATTTGTACTGTTTAAGAGTTACTCTAGAAATTTTAGTGCATACATATAAATAAAATCAATCATTGTCTTTACTCTCCTACTGAATAATATAAGGACCTTAAGACATTTTAATATTAATAACTCCTCTTCTGGGCTACGTTATTTATTTCTATGTTGTTTGATTTTTAGTTCCATAAATTAGAGTTTTATCTCCTCATATGTTAGCCCCACACTTAGTACTGTATATGTCATTTTTCTTTTTTTGCTTGCTATTCCATTTTGCTTCTCAAAACTTCCTTGTGAGTTTACTATTTTTCTCCTTCCTAAGGTCTATCCTGGGGAGGTTTTCTTAGAGAGGAGCTGTTGGTAGTTACCTTAGTTTTGTTTGTCAGATAATATATCTTCTGTGCTGGAGTTGGTAGATAATTTTTCTGGGTATACGGCTATAAGTTGACTTTTTTTTTTTTTTTTTTTTTGACTCAGAACTTTGAAGATAGAATGCCATTTTCATCTGGCTTCCATTTTTGTTGTAGAGAAATCCTGAATTGGATTTGTCATTTCTTTGTAAATTAATTCTTATTTTCCCTTTGGCTGATTCTAAGATTCTCTTTGGTTTTAGCAGTTTTGGTTTGACTTTCTAAGTATGAACTTTTTGGTACTCTCCTGTGGCATTTACTGAACTTCTTAAATCTAATGACTCTTATCTTTCATCAATTCTGGAAAACTCTTGGTTCCTTCCTTCTGCAGATCTTACTTCTGCCACTACTATTTCTCTATTTCCTTCTGTAACTTTGATAAGATTTTGTTTGTTTGTCCTATTTCTTAACTTCTCTTTAAAATTTTTGATGACTTTATCTCTCCATGCTGCATGTAATTTGCTGTTAATTGATTCAGAGTTTCTAATTTCTAATACTATCCTTTAAAAAAAGTCTGGAGTTTCTATGTTATCCTTTTTGTATCTTCCTGATTCCTTTTTCTAATCTCTTGTTCTTTAGTCATAATTCAAATGCCAGATACTTAAGTTATATTCTGTATCTCGTTATTCTCATATCTATAGTTTTGGGAGGTTGGTCTTTTTTTTTTTTTTTTTCTACTGACCTTCTCACTCATGGTGGTTTGTTAAAAACACATGTTTTGTGATTTATGATTATAAGCTTATGTTCCTGGCAACTTTTTCATGGACATGTTTTGAGGCCTGAGTTGGCTGTTTTTTCCCTCTGATAGAATTTATATTTGCTTTTTCCTGTTGTTTAGGTGAGCTATCAACCCAGGACTATTTTTTTTTTTTTATTTGAGAGGAGAAAGAGAGAGAGAGAGAGAGAGAGAATGAGCAGGGGTGTGAGGGGCAGAGGGAGAGAGAGAAGCAGGCTCTCTATTGAGCAGGGGGTCTGACGTGGGGGCTCCATCCCAGGACTCCAGGATCATGACCTGAGCTGAAGGCAGACAACCAACAGAGCCACTAAGTCACCCCAACCCAGGACTACTTTATTTGTTACTATTTTTAAAAGATTTTATTTATTTATTTGACAGAGAGAGGGAGAGGGAGGGAACACACAGGGGGAGCAGCAGGGAGAGGGAGAGGAAGAAGCAGGTTGGATCCCAGGACCCCGAGATCAGGACCTGAGCCAAAGGCAGATGCTTAATCAACTGAGCCATCCAGGTGCCCCAGGAGTACTTTAAATTATCATCTTTGACTAGCCATTCAGTAAGTGTGAATTCTAGTCCCTCATGCAAGTGAATGTTGGCTGACTTCTCAAGTAACTTCTGTTTGCCCCTATTCTCAGACCCATGGTTGAGACAGGACATTCCCTTACCATGACCCAGGAGGGCAGTGATGGAGATGATGATGGAGATGGTGAAGCAATGCTTTTTAATTTTTTCCCCTATAGTTATTACTTTGGGGTGGGAACAAGTTTACGCAGAGTTCTCTGATCCTGACTACAGTATTACATAGTGCTAGGATCCCCAGGTATGGCCAACTGGGACTTAAAATCTCAGTAACCAAGGAGCTTCAGGGTAGCTGACTGGCCTTTCTGTGTTTGTGACTTCTTCCCATTTTTTTTTTTTTTTTGGCCTCTAAGGATTCCCTTTGCTTTCTTACTAGATGAAACGTTGGGCTAGTCCTACACCTTCACGGGTGTAGGTAACATCTTCTTTACCCTCTAGGAAGCTGCTCTCTAGCTGATTTTATTTTATTTTTTTAATCCCCATTCCTCTTGTCTATGACACGGGAGTTTCTATGTGTCCCTACATCCCCGCCCACGCTTAGCATTATGCAATGTCCACGTTTTTGCCAGATGAGGGTGTAAAGGGAGCCCCTGTTTCAATTTGCATTCATTTGAAACCTGAGTTTGAGCATCTCTCGCACGCTTTTAACTTTTTGTTTCCTTTTAGTTTTTCCTCTTCTGACTTGGCCCATTTTTCCTTTAGGATTCCTTTTGATTTTGCAGGCATTCCTGGTACACTCTGGAGAGACACCCCTTTTACCGGTTTGAGACATTTCCTCTCTCTTCTCCCAACCTGGCATCCACACCTTTTTTCATGATTGTTGTGATTTTCATCCCATATTAAGTTCTTCTGTCTGCACGTGGGCCCATTTCTCTAATTTACTGCTCCGGGTGTGTATCCTTCTGTAGGCACTACCCTGTTTTTATCACTTCTGCTTCTATATGTATCCTAACATCTGGTAGGAAAGTCCCCTCTCTGTGTGTGTGTTTTTTTTTTAAATAGAAAATAATTTTTATTGTTTTATCAGAAAGACTTTGTATATACATATATATTTTTAATAGATAAAAAAAACATGATGGTTTTGGACAAATTTTAATAAAGCCAGATGTATTTTGGGGGTCGGTGGTGAGTTTTTTGGAAAAAAATTTTTTTAAAAGCTAACCTTCAATAAAGCATCTTAGAGCACATCAGTTTTATTAAAAAATGGTAAATTGTATATTATAAAAAGTCTTTAATATGAAACACACGGGCTCATACCTTAAAAATTTTCAATCTTTAGGTGGGACCTACTGCTTGTCTTTGGTTTCTGAAGATATAAAATTAATTTAAATTCTAGCAGATCAAACATCACGTACGTGTGTGTGAGGCTGAGGCAGAAGGGCTGTCGGAGTGAAAGTGGGCTTAAGAGTCATGAGAACTAGGGTCCCCTGGGTGGCTCAGCTTGCTAAGCATCTGACATCAGCTCGGGTCATGATGTCAGGGGTCCCACTCAGCAGAGTCTGCTTCTCCCTCTGCCCCTCCCCCACTCTTTTATGCACACTCTCTCTCAAATAAATGAGTAAAATCTTAAAAAAAAGAAAAAGTCATGGGGCACGTGGGTGGCTCAGTCAGTTAAGCGTCTGCCTTTGGCTCAGGTCATGATCCCAGGGTCCTGGGATTGAGCCCTGCATCAGGCTCCCTGCTCCGTGGGAAGCCTTCTTCTCCCTCTCCCCCTGCTTGTGTTCCCTTTCTCGCTGTCTCTCTCTCTGTGTCAAATAAATAAATAAAATCTTTAAAAAAAAAAGTCATGGGGCACCTGGGTGACTCAGTGGGTTGAACCTCTGCCTTCGGCCGGGGTCATGATCCCAGAGTCCTGGGATGGAGCCCCATGTTGGGCTCTCTGCTGAGTGGGGAGCCTGTTTCCCCCCCTCTCTCTGTCTGCCTCTCTGCCTACTTGTGATCTCTATCAAATAAATAAATAAATAAATAATCTTTTTAAAAAATTCAAAAAAAAAAAGTCATGAAAACTAAACATGATGTGAATCCTTGACTAGATCAAGAATTGGATTTTTTTTTTTCTTTTTTTAAAGCCGCACATGACCTTATGGGGTAATCCAGAAAATCCGATGCTAGGCTATATTGACACCATTAGCATGGCAGTGGTAGGTTCCCCGGGTGTGATAGTGTCCGTGTGTCACATACAAAAATGTCCTTGTTCTTAGGTGGATGGAAGTATTTAGGAATGAAATGTGCATCTGCAGCTTAATTTCCCATGGTTCCAAAAATTAGTATATAAAGCTAAGGAGGCAAGATGTTGTTGATGGAATGGCTAAACTTAACCAGTCAGGGAACGACGGGTGTTGGCGAGGATGTGGAGAAAGGGGACCCTTCCTACACTGTTGGTGGGAATGCAAGCTGGTGCAGCCACTCTGGAAAACAGCATGGAGGTTCCTCAAAAAGTTGAAAATAGAACTGTTCTACGTCCCAGTAACTGCATTACTGAGTGTTTACCCCAAGGATATGAATGCAATGATCCCAAGGGGCACCTGCACCCCAATATTTATAGCAGCAATGGCCACAATAGCCACACTGCGGAAAGAGCCCAGATGTCCATCGGTAGACGAATGGATAAGAAGATGTGGTATATATAATGGACTATTGCACACCACAAGAATGAAATCGTGCCATTCCAACGACGCGGATGGAACTATAGCGTATTTTGCTAAGTGATATAAGTCAATCAGAGAAAGAGAATTATCATATGATCTCACTGAAATGTGAACTTAAGAAACAAAACATAGGATCATACGGGAAGAGAGGAAAACAAGATGAAATCAAAGGGGGACAAACCATGAAAGACTCTTACTCATAGGAAGAAAAAAAACTGAGGGCTGCTGGAGAGGAGCGGGGCGGGGGTGACGGGCATTAAGGAGGGCACGTGAGGTCAAGAGCACTGGGTGTTATCTAAGGAATAAGGAATTGTTAACCTCTACCTCTGAACCAATAATCCATTATACGTTAATTAAATGAATTTAATTTTTTTTAAGTGGGGGAAAAGAAAATGTGGATATTTGATGAGGAGGGTTGGGGTGTCTGGGTGTTCTTTCTGTTATAATTTCAACTTCTCTGGCCTGAAAATTTTCAAAGTAAAATATTGGGGGAGAAGAAATAGGAAATCATAGAAACAGTAGCAATGCCTACGGAGAATTGGGTGTCAAGACATTCACGTCCTCGGAACAAAGCAGTCCGTCAGACTCTCCCCAGCCACCAGGTCTGCATAGGAAAGAAACCCAAGTCCCGCGCCCCAGAGCCTGCCTCAGTGGCCCAAACATCCCCACCGTCCCTTTTTAAGGATTGATTTTGGGGGATGTCTGGGTGGCTCAGATGGTTAAGTGTGTCCTTTTGGCTCAGGTCATGATCCCAGGATCCTGGGATCCAGCCCCGTGTAGAGCCCCTCCCTGGGAGCCCCTTCCCACCCTATCGAGCCCCTCAGTCTCCCTCTCCCTCTGCCTCTCACCCACCCTACCTGCTCTGTCTCTCTCTCTCCCAAATAAATAAAAATAAATATAATCTAAAAAGAGAAAAAAACATTTTACAAGAAAGGGACCTACATTTCTATTATTCCCAGTATTTTGTTGTGCTTTCTTTTCTCATTTTTAAAAATATTCACTGCCACACCTAATTTCTTCAAGAAAGCTCTCAGAACCATAAAACCTTTGATTCCGGTGGACCTTTATTTCCTTACATGCATTTCAGAGTAAGTTTATCAATTCTTCACGGCATCGTAGTGCAATAAAATGTCAGTGTTCTTCGGCATCGGTAAGAGAAGAGGACTTTGCAAACGGAAAGAAAGCGGATCTCTAGACAGAGACTTTCATTTTTAGGTCTTGAATTACCTGGAAAAATTTTTTCTCTACTTGGACTTTGGTAAAAATCAAGCTCTTAAGCCCTTTGCTCACGATACCACTGCCAGCAGATGTTCGTAAGAAAGTCAGGTTGAGAAAGGCTGAGATGCTGACCCGGCGCAGATACGGGGAGAAAAGGAGGTGTTTTGCATGTTCTGGACAAATCCCTTAGCGAAACTCGTGGTCGATAATAACTGTATTTCTTGTTCTGTGTCACTGAAAATTATCTAAAATCAGGAGGTAGATGTCCCGTATCTATCTCTCTGATTTCATAGTAATGTGATCACAAGCCACGATTATGGTTTTATTGCAGGAAATCGTAAAATGTATTGTCCGGCCAACTGTGTTTTCACTTGGCCACCCTCGTTTAAAGTGGCTTTCCAGCGGATATCATGGCCCCATTCTAGGTGGGAAATTGGATGGGCGTCAGCTAAAGCCATCAGCACGGGGGTCAATTAACAAAGCACCGTCATCTGGAATTGTAGTGGCTTATTTTAAAAAGTGTTATTGGATTATTTGTCACTTTATTCGGTAAGTCTGAGGCCTCCACAGAAAGAACCAGATTTATAGCCCTGAACGGGGTTCTCCAAACAGCCCGCGGCTTTGCCCAGGGCTTCCCGCTTTCAAGTTGGCATGTTGCCACCATGAGTAGCGACTCAAACGTTTGATCTGGCCTTTACCCAAGACACAAAGATTCAGGCCTTTCTACCTGTAAATAAACAAAGAAAATTAGGAGTTTTTCTGAGGATGCTCCTTGGCCATAAAGTCAGGGAAGATCCTTCTAGGTCCAGACAAGCATGAGTGGGGCTGGTTCTCTTGACGTTGGTTGTTGCCCGAATCTGCCCTGGGAGACACAACCCGGAGACCCTTTGGGTACATTCCCCCTGCACGTCCCCAGGAGGGTGGGTGCGGAGCAGAGGGGCGCCAACTCAGCCGGCTTCTGTCCCCAAACCACGCATTGCCGCACGCACCCGGCAACGTCAGAAGAGGCAGAGCTTGAGGCAGTAACCGGTGTCCCCTCCAGCTCCTACCTGAAACACAACACGCTGAAGATCGGCCACGGCAGGAACAATTACAGACAACACGGCAAGCCCCAGGCCTCGCGCACAGACGGTGCACTCTCCCTTCTCTTTATTGTGAAACGGACACGCACAGCAGGAGAGGGCCTCGCACGGAACCTCGGGGTCCGATCACGAGTAGCTCAGACAGGCTACGAAGGGAAGGTCCGGCTGTCCCCATTTGGGCTCTGCTCTGACACGCACCAGTGGCCCAAAGGTTTGTATTCAGCCCTTCCTTGTGGTTCCACATCTCTCTCCAAACTGGCATTCTTGGTGGCTATCAGTTACCTGGCCCGGGTGTCTGACTCTGTTTGTCTATATGGGTCTGGGATTAACTTCAAAAAATATATATAATGTTATGTTATGTTATGTTATTTATTTATTTTAGAAAGTGAGCGAGCAAGTGAGTGAGTGTGCAAGCAGGGGGAGGGGCGTGGGGAGAGGGAGAAGCTGAGAATCCCAAGCAGACTCCATGGGGAATGTGGAGCCCGCCCCGGGGTTCCTTCTCATGAACCAAAGATCATGACTTGAGTTGAAACTGAGAGTTGGACACTCAACGTACCAAGCCACCCAGGTGCCCCCAACTTTTTTTTTAATGGTTTATTTATTTGACAGACAGAGATCACAAGTAGGCAGAGAGGCAGGCAGAGAGAGAGGGGAAAGCAGGCTCCCCACTGAGCAGAGAGCCTGATGCAGGACTTGATCCCAGGACCCTGGGATCATGACCTGAGCTGAAGGCAGAGGCTCAACCCACTGAGCCACCCAGGTGCCCCCCAACTTTTTTAAAAATCACCTTCCAGACCTCTTTCCTTCTTCTTTGGTTAGCACATCTCTGGACCTTACTTACTTCGGGCTGACCCCTCCAACGCATCCCATTAGGACTGAACCCTGGTAAGATTACTCCAGAACTATACGCAGTGTCTACACCTCCCAGCACCGACGAAGAAGCAAAGTGAGTTGCGGCGTGAATTCTGTCAACCTGCTACCTCACAGCAAACCTCCCTAACTTCCCCTAAGAAACTTCCTGGCTTCTTTAAGAAGATTAAAGTTCCTTCAAAGCAAATGTGAAGCTAGTTCAATATTTTGTACCCCTGGACAGCTCCTTCCGAAAAATGAATCGTCATCTCCAAGCGACTTGTCAAAACCTCATCCTCTCTCCACACAGCTTTCTAAATTAATACGGATTTGAGTAAATTCTAGACAGGATTTTGGATGATAATTTCATAACCATATCATCATTTGGTGTTGGAACTGTCTTTTCTTGATTAGTTTGTAGTGAATCAACTCTCAGCCTAGAAGCTAAAAACATAATTTTATATTAAACGGAGATGGATTAGCATTTGATGCAGGTCCCACTGTCAAGCCGTGGGCAGCAATGCACTATAAGCGAGAGGCTCCGTCTTCCCAAACTGAAACTCTGCCCACTAAACCGTAAGTGTCTCCCCTCCAGCTGCTGGCAACCACCATTCTACTTTCTGGCTCGAATTTGACTGCTCTGGTCACCCCTCATAGGAGAAAATACACCGGGGCGCCTGGGTAGCTCCAATGGCTAAGTGTCTGCCTTGGGCTTGAGTCATGATCCTGGGGTCCTGGGATCGAGCCCCCATGTCAGGCTTCTAGCTCAGCGGGGAGTCTGCTTCTTCCTCTCTTCCTGCCTCTCCCCCTGCTTTCTCTCTCTCTCTCTCAAGTGAATAGATAAAATCTTCTAGAAAGAGAGGGAGAAAATACACCATATTTGTCCTTGTGGGTCTGGCTTACTTCATCAAGCATAACATCCTCAAGGTTCATCCATGTTATATGTCCGAGTTTCCTTCCTTTTTGGGGCTGAGTACTATTCCATGGTCTGGATGTGGCCCATTTTGTTTATCTGTTTGTCCGTCAGTGCCCACCTGGCTTGCTTCCATGCTTCAGCCCCGATGGGTGATGCTTCCAGGAACGCCCCCACTTTCCATCCTTCTGGGTGTATGTAGCCCAAAGAGGCGTTGCTGCACCCAACGGTAATTCAACACTTCATTGTCCGAGGCTATTTGTAGCTTATTATGAAAGCAGAGCAGACTATCCGAAAACGAACAGAGGTGTGCCGTTTGTGGAGTTTCCCCGAGCTGGGCACTGGGTCACAGGAAGAGGACGAGCACCCCGCGGGCACCACCTGTCCCGATCTCCCGGCCTCTCCCCCACATCACCCTCAGCGCCCCCCGCCCAGCTTTCAGCAACACAGATTCATTTCATAATCAAAATTATTTAAACTGTTAAAAACGGGGAAGGAAAAGCCGATCTTCTCAGGGCTGTCGAGACGATTCAGTGAGGCTCTCGGAGTGATGCCTGGTTGTCCCGGGCGCTGCGAACCAGGCAGATACAATCCCCTGCCCAGTGTCCTTTCTAAGGGCGTGTGGAAAGCAAGCGGGGCGCTTGGCTCATATGACAATCAGCAATGGTTTGCTCCCCTCCCCCGCGCCCCCCTAGTCAGTCATACCCTATCCACAGCCTCATCTCTGTCTTCAAACGCGGTCCCATCTGGCGGGAAGCTCGAGATGTCACCAGGGTCCTGTGAGCCCAGAGCCGTCAGGGCAACCTCTCATCTGATAAACGTCCGAGTCATGTGCGAGCCTCACGATGGGCTTTTCCCCTTACCCTTTCCTTTCTCCTTCGTGGCTTTTCCCATCATCAACACCCTCCTACACCTTCTTTTCTTCTTCTCCCCGCCAGCCCCAAGCTGCTCTCCAGGGGGTGGGGGAACCTGTTATCTTCTGTGGATTTGCGTGGATTTAAGTCTGGGGGCGCCCCTCCCAGGGATAAAGGTTTTCAAGCTCAGTGACTCAGTGATTTAAAGCTGTCCCACGTCCCGCCACCACTCTGGATAAAAAAGTGCATCTGCCAATAAATGCACCTTCAAGACGGTCCCTTGGCCTCTTTTCCCCGACAAATTGTTATCCTGTTGTTCCTCCTGTGTAGAAATTCTGGTGCTCCGACAGGTTAACCCTTACTTGTACTAGTTGTGTAGGTAATTACCTGGAATGTGGTGGTAGCCTCCAAGAGTGCCTCTGAGGTGAGCTGCCCTAGGGGCCAGGAGACAGACTCATGGTCTGAAAAGTCAAGAGGCGCGGGACAGTGTGTAAGGGGATATATGGACGACACTGCCTGAATCCCGGCTCACGCAAAGTTCCTCTGCGCTCCTGCACCTGCCTTTCTCTCTCTCTCCACCCACCCACCCTTGGTCTGCGTCAGCCTCCTGGAAGCATAGATGTGAGGACCAGGGTTGCCACTAGAGCAAGCGGCCCAACAGAGAGCAGGTGCAAGGGACCATATGCCACCTGCTGGATCAGAAACACCGGGGCATGCGCACCCAGCCCCAGCGGAAGCCGCCAGTTAGCCTGTTGAACAGCACTGCACTTTGTCTCCGCCACATATGGGGCCACAGTGGGACAATCCTGGGCATCCCTGGTGTGTGGTCAACATGAACACATCACAGCTGGCAGCTTAGAGCAAGCATGGTAACTTGATTTTTCTGTCTTTCTATCTATGATGAATATTGTTTGTTCTATTATATATTCTTTTTAAAAAGATTTTATTTATTTATTTGACAGACAGAGATCACAAGTAGATGGGGGGGGCAGATTCCCTGCTGAGCAGAGAGCCCGGTGCGGGGCTCGATCCCAGGACCCTGGGATCATGACCTGAGCCGAAGACAGAGGCTTTAACTCACTGAGCCACCCAGGCACCCCTATTATATATTCTTTTTATTCTATGTATCTTCAGCCTAGCTTTCAGATTGCCAGCTTACCAGCTATATTCAATATATCCCATTCATTTTGTTAATACTTCACAAGTGACTTTCTTGTGTACTATCCATACCTAGCACATGGGAGGTTTGTGCATCTTGCTTGTTTGTCTTGTCTTCTGTAGCAGAAGGGACTGTGACCAAATAATATAGCAAACACACATCATGACAGACAGCTTTGGTCTCCATCAAAGGCATTCCTAGCATTCACAATCACATACCAAAGGTTTGGAGAGAACAAAGCACCTTCCTACTGTCCTGAAATCATCGCCCCAGGCAGAGGCCACGACTCCCATGGAAGAGTCACGGAACACTATCCAATGTGCTAGGAAGGATAAGCACATTTGTAACTGGGTTTCCATAGTCCTGTCTTAGGTTTGGCGTTTACTGAAATTGGGAATATACATACCCACGGAGATTTATTCTCACAATGCTACGTTCTTCTAAGATTACTACTATCAGGACGCCTGGGTGGCTCAGTTGGTTGGATGACTGCCTTCAGCTCAGGTCATGATCCCGGAATCTCGCGATCAAGTCCCGCATCGGGCTCCCAGCTCCACGGGGAGTCTGCTTCTCCCTCTGACCTTCCCCTCACTCATGCTCTCTCTCACTGTCTCTCTCTCTCAAATAAATAAATAAAATCTTAAAAAAAAAAAAATAGAAGAATTGCTTATATCCCAATACCTCAAGCATGATTGTACTTCTGTGTCCCTGATTAATGCCAGGAAAAGAGGCATCAGTCTTATGTGAATGATAAAATGCTCCTGGCCATGTTTTGGCTCCTCCGATCTCCCCTTTTCTATTTCCACTGACATGTGAATTCGGGAACACAACTTTAGTTGAGAAAATTCATATTGATGTTACTCTCTTTAAATAAAAGAAAAAAAAAATCGGCTAGAGAGCTCTGTTGTTACCCCCAAATAAAGCACTAAGCCTCCCAAAGAGAGGTACCGTTGGTCCGTACAGTTGCCCTGTTCGGCCACCAGGTGGCAGCACGCACCAGTAAGACACCACGGGCTGTCGCTCAGTCCCGCTCTTCTGCAAGCTTGGGTTGGCAGCAGAAAGGTAGCGACGGAGGGCTGGGGACCCTGAGAAGGAACACCGACAGAATGATGACGCAAGGAAGTGAATGAAGGCTGAGAACAGGGAGGCAATGTAAAGAGTAGAGGTTAATAATGCAGACTTTGGGATCACATAACTTACTTTCCAACCAGGGTTCTGCCACTTCCCTAGCCCTGAAGCCACAGACACTTGAGTTTTCTTATGGAGAAAATAAGAGGAGGGGCGCCTGGGTGGCTCAGTGGGTTAAGCCGCTGCCTTCAGCTCAGGTCATGATCCCAGCGTCCAGGGATCGAGCCCCGCATTGGACTCTCTGCTCAGCAGGGAGCCTGCTTCCCTCTCTGCCTGCCTCTCTGCCTACTTGTGATCTCTGTCTGTCAAATAAATAAAATCTTTTAAAGAAAGAAAGAAAGAAAATACGAATAACTGCAGGTGCGGCATCTGGCTGGTTCAGCAGGTAGAGCACGCCACGCTTGATCTTGGGGTTGTGAGTTTAAGCCACACATTGGGGGTGGAGATTGCTTAAAAAAAAAAAAGAAGAAGAAGAAGAAGGGAACACCAAGGAGACTTTGCATACACAAAAAAGTTTTTTTAAAAGGTCGTTTAATTTAAAAAAAATTTGAATATGGTTGACACACGATGTTACATTAGTTTCATGTGTATACAACATTGTTATTCATCTTCTCTATATGAAATCAGAGAGGGAGACAAAGCATAAGAGACTCTCAACTCTAGGGAAAAAATAGGGTTGCTGGAGGGGAGGGGCATGGGAGATGGGGTAACTGGGTGACAGGCATTAAGGAGGGCACATGATGTAACAAGCACTGGGTGTTCTATGCAACTGATGAATCACTAAACTCTACCCCTGAAACTAATAATACACTATATGCTAATTAATTAAATACAATTTTTAAAAAAAGCCGCTTCTCTATATCTTATGCTGTGCTCACTAAAGTGTAGCTACCATCTGTCACCATCAGCACTGACAATGTCATTGATGATGTTCCCTATGCTGGACCTTTTGTTCCTATAACTTAGCCATTCCACAACTGGAAGCCTGTATCTCCCACTCCCCTTCGCCCATTTTGTTCATTCCGCAGCCCATCCCCCTCTAGACACCATCAGTTTGTTCTCTGTGCTTCTAGGTCTGTCTGATTCTGCTCCACAAAGGACCGGTCACCCAGTTATCTCTAATACTTCTCATTTTGTAGAAAGGGGAAACTGAAGGCATAATCTCTTGAACTGTTGAACTGACTTACCCACAGCTAGTTCATAAAGCCCTTGAAACGTTCCGCTCCTCTCTGTTCTGTCTGTACCTGTCAGATATGCTGCCGGAGCAGTAATGCCCAGACAAGAGCTCATTCCCCAGCAAGCACCCAGGATCGCTAGCACTGGATTTTGCTCTCCTGTCCCCGGACAAAATGCCCCTGATTAACACGCATTAAAGAGGATAGGGAGGTGCTTGATGGGGGTTGTTTCAGGTTATCAGTTTAATGATGTATTTATTTTGAAAAAGAGGAAGGAAAAGGAGAAAGAAAAGGAAGTTCATGAGTGGTACTCAGCATGACTCGGCTTTTTCTTTTTTCCTTTCTTTATATATGCTGATAAAAGCAAAAAAGCAATTGGCTTTGCAGCATGGACCACTTATAGATCCCTTTCATATTTTAAAATTAATTTTTAAACATTTTTGTTTCCATTAACAACTGAACAGTATTGTAGGCTGTAATAATGATCAGAAATAGGGACCCTGAAGAAAAATTAATCCTGGCTATCATTTGGTTGACTTGTGATATGCCATTCATTTAGAATGAAAGTGATGGTTTCGTTTGCATGGTTTACATTTTTTCAACAATAAAAAGGCAACAATTTTTTTCTTTTTTTGTTTTTGTTTTTTAAGATTTTATTTATTTATTTGACAGACAGAGATTACAAGTAGGCAGTGAGGCAGGCGGGTGGGGGTGGGGAGCAGGCTCCCTGCTGAGCAGAGAGCCCAATGCGGGGCTCGATCCCAGGACCCTGAGATCATGACCTGAGCTGAAGGCAAAGGCTTAACCCACTGAGCCACCCAAAGGCAACAATTTTTATACTTTGAGATGTTCATTTACTCTAATGCCTGCTACACTGCTTGACATGGTCTTGTCTGTCTGCTGAAGGCAAGAGAAAAGTGGTATCAAATTGCAATCATTGAGGCAGGAAGAAAAGAAATCTGTTTATGCTTCATTGTCTCTGCTGAGGGTACTCTGGGTTTTGTTTGAGAATTACCGGGCAGATGATGGATGAAGAGAATTCCACTCTCTAGTTTGCTTCAGGTTCTGGAGGATACCAGAACCAGAATCCCAAGACACCCTCTGGGGTGGGAGTGGCCCCCCCCCCCCCAGGTCACCCGGGAAAGCCCAGAACTACTTCCTCTCCCTTCCAATGCAGCAGACCCAGAACACCCCCCTTAAACAGTTGGTCCAGTGAAAACTACACCCTCAGCGCCCAGCTGTGTTTATGCATCTTTGTGTGTGTTTGTGTATTTAAAATGTTTTACAGGAACTTAACTTGGAATTATTGAGTAAAGCATGACCGTGTTTAATCCTTTCTTCCTTCAAATCACAAATTCCAAATAGTGACATTTTAAGCTCTTCAAATTATGGCCAAAAACAGATCTCTTGGGGTTTTCAAGATCCTCTTTCAACTAACGGCGAAACAAGGCTTTTTTGAGAAGACGGTTTGGTTCCATAGGCAGAAGATGATGGCAGCCCAGATTACGTGGTGTGAGAGAGGGGGAGGTAGAGTCGAGAAGCAGTTTGCCAGTAGAAACTTCTGGGCTTGGAAATGGGCTAGAAGAGATGGGGGAGAGAAGAAAGCCAACAAGACTCCATCACCACGCATAGTTACAAATTTGTTTTCTTGCAGTAAGAGCTTTTAAGATCTTCCCTCTTGGAAGCCTTCAGATACACAACACAGTACGGTTAGCCATAGTCGTTGTGCCGCACTTCACATCCCTGGGATTGATCTATCTCAGCACCAGAAGTTTGTACTTTTTGTACTTTGTAACTTCCTAACCCCCTACTCCCCACCACACTGCCTCATTGCAAAATTAGGATGAAAGTTACAGATATTGGGCCACCTGGGTGGCTTAGTCAGTGAAGCGTCTACCTTCGGTTCAGGTCATGATCCTGGGGTCCTGGGATTGAGCTGCACATTGGGCTCCCTGCTTGGCAGGGGGCCTGCTTCTCCCTCTGCCTGCCACTCCCCCTGCTTGTACATTCACACTCTCTCTCCCTCTCTCATTCTCTGACAAATAAATAAATAAAATCTTTAAAAAAAATGATACAGATATTTACTGGGTAAACAGTTTTTAGCAAAGAAGGTACAACATAGTTCATGCGGCCACTTTTGCAGCTCAATCCACTCCCCATTCTCTGACCTTGTGGGATTACTCGGTTGCATTTCTGTCTCTGTTCCTTACTACTGGCCAGCAAGCTCCAGCTTGGACATATATGGTTTCTGGCCAATGAAAGGTGAGTCGAAGCAATATGTATTGCTTCTAAGTAGAGTAAGTTTTAAGATCCTTCCCCTGGTTCCTCCATCATTCTTTGCCATCTGCCTTGAGACCAGTATATCCCAGAGAGGAATGCTTGTGGAAGGAAGAGCAGAACCTCAGTTGACCTACAGACAATATACCTCAAGCCTTGATCACTGTAAGTCACGGAAAGTCAGGAAACTATTTATAACACAGCATGAGCTGGCTGAGGGTTACCCATACATAGGAATTCCAACTTACATATTCTTGCAATTCTGTGAAGAATTCGCTTGGACAACTTTTTTTTTTTTTTTTTTAAAGATTTTATTTATTTATTTGACAGACAGAGATCACAAGTAGGCAGAGAGGCAGGCAGAGAGAGAGAGAGGAGGAAGCAGGCTCCCTGCTGAGAAGAGAGCTTGATCCCAGGACCCCGGGATCACGACCCATGTTGAAGGCAGAGGCCTTAACCCACTGAGCCACCCAGGCACCCCTCACTTGAACAACTTTGCCAAGGCAACACTGCTGGCCTTTTCTTTGGGATGGCTGCACATAGGGAGCCACCAGCCCTGTCCATTAGAGCTGCAAACTGGAGGTTTCCGCGGATACTTTTCCTACGTTCACGTAAGGCAGGTAGATGTACAGGTGGTGTTTTCCAGCTGTCTCAGCTGGTGCACACACATGAGACTCCTTTAATATCCCCAAGCTGTAGCAACTTTCTAATATCCATCACTAGAAATAAGAGGCCAACAAAAACCCGTTTCCTAACACCCAACGTATTAACAAACACAGGGTCAGCTTTGGACTAAGTAAAAGAAGGGCAATATTGCGATTTGTTGTGGCCAGCCCTGGAGCATGGCCCTTTCTGATATAATGCTGGACACCCTGGACTGGGCCTTTTGTTTTTGTTTTTTGAGTCTGTAACATTTTATCAGCAACAAAAATAGTAGGTTTTTATCATCTGAGAGAGGTAGTAATTGAAAATACTACAGAATTATTAGAGGTTGAACAGATCAGTTTAAAAATGTAATTTCGTGGGGGGCCTGGCTGGCTCAGTCAGTAGAGCATGCAACTCTTGACCCAAGGGTTGTGGGTTTGAGCCCCACATTAGGCATAGAGATTCCTTTAAAATATTTTAAAAATAAAAATAAATTAAAAGGCCATTTTTTTACTTGGAGGCAGAACAGGTGACAAAGACGATTCTCCCTTCAGAAGGTTCTTGGGGCCATGGTGACGCGTGTCTCTTTCTGTCACCCCCAATTGTACTGTGTTGCCATTCCCTCTCCATCCTATTTCCGCTGATGCATCAATGCTTTCAGACCTCAATATACCTTTTTATCTTCAATTCTCTTGCTTCCCCCTTTGAAAAGAATCAGCTTTTTTTTTTTTTAGAGAGAGAGCGAGAGCACATGCTCACAAGGCTGGGGAGAAGGGCAGAGGCAGAGGGAGAGAGAGAATCTCAAGCAGGTTCTGCGCTGAGTGTGAAGCCCCATGTGGGGCTCGATCTCACAACCCTGAGTTCATGGCCTGAGCTGAAACCAAGAGTCAGATGCTCAATTGACTGAGCCACCCAGGCCCCCCATGAATAAACTTCTTAATCAACAGAGTCATCCATGGTTAGCACAACTGGATGAACATGGAGGAAAGGAGAAAGCCCAGAAAAATGTCAAAAGGATGACGGAAAAATCTGTGGAGTCTCACGCTACAGCTTGAGTGGACCTTGAGGACGTACTTGGAGTGAAATAAGGCAGATGCAAAAGGACAAATACTGGGGTGCCTGGGTGACTCAGTGGGTTTAAGCTCTGCCTTCAGCTCAGGTCATGATCCCAGGGTTCTGGGATCAAGCCCCACATCTGGGCTCTCTGCTCAGCGGGGAGCCTGCTTCCTCCTTTCTCTCTGCCTGCCTCTCTGCCTACTTGTGATCTCTGTCTGCCAAATAAATAAATAAATAAATAATCTTTAAAAAAAAAAAAAAAAAAAAAGGACAAATACTATAGGATTCCCCCCAACATGAAGCACCCAGAATGGTCAAATACATAGAGCCCTAAAGGAGAAGGGTGGTCTCCAGGGGCCGGGGGCTGGGGGACGAGTTGTTCAACGGGTATGTAATTCAGTTCGCAAGGGGACAGGCGCTCTGGGGCTCGGTGGCACAGCGGCGTGAATGGACCAGCACCCCGGACCTGCGCACTTAGGAATGGTTAAGTTGGGGGGCGCCTGGGCGACTCAGCCGGTGAAGTGTCAGACTCTTGGTTTCAGCTCAGGTCTTGATTTCAGGCTCCTTGTTGCACTCCGCACAAAAGAAATGGTTAAGATGGTAAATGTTATGGTGTGTGTATTTATCACAATTAAAAGCAAGGCAGGGAGATAGGGACGGAGGCCTGGCTCTGCGGAGCCTCTCCAGAAAGCCTGGATAGGATAGTTCGTTCCCGGAGAGGAGAACACCGAACGGCAGGCCTGTTCCGTGCACACAGCCCACTTCGGCGCCCGGACGGCTCCTGTTTACCCAGTTTGCCGCCAGGAGACCCACAGAGCTGATTCTAGGCACCCGCGGACCAGCTCTAAACACGGACTGGAAGTTAAACCGCTCAGAGCACTAGCACTTTTTTTTTTTTTTTTTTTTTTTTGCAAAGACATCCTTTTCCCTGTCTTTCTTTCATTTTTTTTAAATTTTTTATTATTTTTTAAAGATTTTATTTATTTATTTGACAGAGATCACAAGTAGGCATAGAGGCACAGAGGCAGGCAGAGAGAGAGAGAGGAGGAAGCAGGCTCCCTGCCAAGCAGAGAGCCCGATGCGGGACTCGATCCCAGGACCCTGAGATCATGACCCGAGCCGAAGGCAGCGGCTTAACCGCTGAGCCACCCAGGCGCCCCCTTTTCCCTGTCTTTCACATCAGGAAAGCTCGCCAAGCCAGAAGACAAAGAGCAGGTAATTAAGAAGTGATGTTGTTAACCAGCCGCTTCTGTTTCCACTCACAATAACAGAGCTCTCTATTTCCTGGTGGAAGGAGGGTCTTGATTTCAAGGATAAATCCCAGCACACGGAAAGGATGGGATTAACTGAAGTCCCTCTGGCCTGGGCCCAGGTGAGCTCCCGGCGACGTTTGACCAGGAATGGGGACATCGCTGAGACCTCAGGTCAGAGCCACACAGGCCAGGGCCCTGGGGAAGGCGAGCGAATGAATTAAGAACATTGCCCTGCGGGTCACAGGGCAACCTGTCCAAACAGGGCAGGAGTCGGCCGCAGGCCACCTCCGGACCTGGGCCGGAAGGAAGACGCTCTCCCCGCACCGCTGGCCTAGGACTGCGCCGGCCCGACTTCCGGATGCGCCACTGCGCATGCGTCTGTGATCGCGGTGGCCCCGCCCCCTTCCCCCGCAGAGTTGAACCTCTAGGTTGAACCTACCCGCCCCCGCTTCCCCCAGAAGAGCGGCCCTGAGGTCCAGAGAAGGCTTGGCGAGGTTCCAGAACGAGCCTCTTGAGTTTTGAGTGAGCCCAGGACTGACAGGGAAGATCATGAAGAGTCCGAATGACTCACCTCTGGACCCCAAGCTGGTTCTCCCGCTGTCCTGCCCTCTGGGGTCTCAACCCTTCATGGGTCTGCTCTTGGATCTGTCCTTGGACTTTGCCCTCAAATCCATTCAGACCTCCCAGAGTTCCGTCTCAGAGCTGAAATCTATCTACCTAACCTACCTACCTACCTTCCTCCCTTTCTTTTTTTTACAGATTTTTTTAAAAACTTTTTTAAAAAGATTTTATTTATTTATTTATTTGACAGACAGGGATCACAAGTAGGCAGAGCAGCAGGCAGAGAGAGGGAGAAGCAGGCTCCCAGCCAAGCAGAGAGCCCGATGTGGGGCTCAATCCCAGGACCCTGGGATCATGACCTGAGCCAAAGGCAGAGGCTTTAACCCACTGAGCCCCCCAGGTGCCCCACAGGTTTCTATCTTTAAGTAAGCTTGAACTCCAAACCCGGAGATCAAAAGTTATGTGCTCCCCCAACTGAACCAGCCAGGCACCCCAGAGCTGAAATCTTTCTAAAGCCAACTTCCAGGTTGTTTAAAGCATATTCCTTGATATTCAGGGAGCTTTACTCGGAAGGGCAAGGAGGTGGTGAGGATACAAATGGCAAAAGGGGCTGAGATATGGCTCTGTTACATCTCTCCACTTATTTATTTATTTTTTTTAAAGATTTTATTTATTTTATTTGTCAGAAAGAGAGAGAGAGAGTGAGCACAGGCAGACAGAGTGGCAGGCAGGGTCAGAGGGAGAAGCAGGCTCCCTGCGGAGCAAGGAGCTGGATGTGGCTGGATCCCAGGATGCTGGGATCATGACTTGAGCCGATGGCAGCTGCTTAACCAACTGAGCCACCCAGGCGTCCCTCTCCACTTCTTTTTAAAGATTTATTAATCTGGGAGAGAGAGAGAGGGGACACCCAAGAGAGCATGAGTGGGGTGAAGGGCAGAGGCAGAAGCAGACTCTCCTCTGAGCAGGGAGCCCCATGTGGGGCTCGATCCCAGGACCCCGGGATCATGACCTGAGCCAAAGGCAGACACTTAACCCACTGAGCCACCCATGTGCCCGACATTTATTTACTTATTTATTTATATTTTATTTATTTATTTGAGAAAGAGAGCATGAGGTGTGAGGGGTGGAGGGAAAAGCAGACTCCTGGCTGAGAAACAGCCTGATGTGGGGCTTGATCCTGCCACTCCGGAATCATCACCTCAGCTGAAGTCAGACGCTCAACCAACTGAGCCACCCAGGTACCCCCACATCTCTTTATAAAGTAGGGTATGTAGCATGCAGCAAACACAAACATGGTAGCATTTTCACTGGATCCAGGCCCCCTACAACTGTGACAGGAGGACAAGTTGCTTTTGGTGGCCCATGACCTCCACTTGGTAACATCCTCCCAACACTGCAAGTTTTGCTATATTCATACCTCTCTTCAAAATTATTTTTAATTTCTAGGAGGCCTGACTGGCTTAGTTGGTAAAGCATGGAGCTCTTGATCTCGAAGTCATAAGTTTGAGCCCAAGGTTGCTTAAATAAACTTAAAAAAATTTTTTTAAAATTATTTTTAGGGGCATCTGTGTTGCTTAGTCGTTAAGCAGCTGCCTTTGGCTCAGGTCATGATCCCAGGTCCTGGGATTGAGCCCCACATTGGGCTCCCTGCTGGGGCAGGTGAGCCTGCTTCTCCCTTCTCTTTTGCCTCCTGCTCCCCCAGCTGTGCTCTCTCTCTCTGTGTCAGAAAAATAAAATTTTTTTAAAAAGATTTTATTTATTTATTTGAGATAAAGTGAGAGAGAGAGCATGAGAGCAGAGAAGGTCAGAGGGAGAAGCAGACTCCCCATGGAGTTGGGAGCCAGATGAGGGACTCGATCCCAGGACTCCGGGACCATGACATGAGCCGAAAGCAGTCGCCCAACCAACTGAGCCACCCAGGCACCCCAAGAAATAAAGTCTTTTTAAAAAATTATTTTTAATTTCTAATATCAGATGTTGGGTGACAAGGTATCTGATTATGTTACTGAATAATAATGACAAAAGAGGCTGTATTGAGTTATTTCTCCAGCATTTCAAAGGGAAGACATGAATCATTCCACAAACCCATCTTGTAAAATTCCAAAGTACATTATGAAACTGACGGCTTGTAATGATTTAGGAAAGGAAACAGTGATCATTGGGACAATCTCCTGGGTTCAATAAAGAAAGAAATCCAAGGCCAAATTAAAGACGTTTGCTCATAAAAGCTGATGGGTTAGAAGAAAACTTTAGTGAGATCTTGTTTTAAGACTTTAGAAACCATCTGACAAAGTTTCTCAAGATTTTTTTTTTAACTTTTTAAAAAGATTTTATTTATTTATTTGACAGACGGAGATCACAAGTGGGCAGAGAGAGAGGGGGAAGCAGGCTCCCTGACAAACAGAGCGCCCGATGTGGGGCTCGATCTCAGGACCCTGAGATCATGACCTGAGCCGAAGACAGAGGCTTAACCCACTGAGCCACCCAGGTGCCCCTCAAGGTATTCTTATTTTTAAAGATTTTATTTATTTATTGGAGAGTGAGTGCATGGGGGGGGGGGGGGGGGAAGGGCAGAAGGCGACCGCAGACTCCCTGCTGAGCAGGAAGCCTAATTTGGGGCTCAATTCTGGGACTCTGGGATCACACATGATCTGAACAGAAGGCAGACGGTTAACCGACTAGGCCACTGAGGGGGCCCCATCTCAAGATATTCTTGAGAATATCGCGCTGAAAATATACATTCAGCTTCAGGATGATTGGGTATTAGATAATATTTAGGTGATTATCAAGTGTGATAATGGAGATGTGATTATCTTTTAAAAAGTCTTTATTTCTTAAAGCTGCATTCTGGTATGTCTGTGGGTGAAATTATATGCATCTAGTTGTGATAAATGCGGGAGGCACCCCCTGGAAAAGTGGAGAATTTTATGAAACAAGATTTTGAGGAGACATTTTTCTAATTTCTAACCAGTATACAATTTCTAAAAAATATTTTATTTATTTATTTTTCAGAGAGAGAGAGAGAGAGAGAGAGAGCGCACAAGCAGGGAGAGCAGAAGGCAGAGGGAGAAGCAGGCTCCCCATTGAGCAGGGAACCTGATGTGGGACTCCATGTTAGGACCCAAGGATCATGACCTGAGCGAAAGACAGATGCTTAACTGACTGAGCCACCCAGTCTGTAACGTTTACTATTATTATCCCAACCTTATTTGGGGGAATGATTTCTGGACGTATCATTTTCCTTTACTTTAAACTTTTGATTTCATTACATTTTGGGTGGATTTCTCATAAATAGCCTATAGTTAGATGGTGTTTCTTGTCCAATCTGAAAAATCTTTCCTATGATTGATAAATGTAATAATATAATACATATATGATAAGTAGAAAACATTACACTTACCATATTCTATTGTCCTTTTTTTATCCTATTTGAGATGGAACCTGCTACTTTAGTTCTGGGCAATTCTCAATTTCTATTAAAAAATTCCTACTTTACATATATTCTCCCTACGTCTCCTCACATTTCATACATTCTGGCCCCCATTTCTCTCTCTCTTTCTTAAGTACGCCAGCGCGGGGCTTGCAACCAGAGCCCCGCACTCAAGCCGCCCGTTCTCCTCCCTTTCTCTCTGGTCTCATTCGTTCCATCTCTTCTTTGCTTTGTGCCGTCGTCCGTTTGGCTTCAGATTTCCCTTCCCGGTTCCTAAGCCACTTTCCAGCTATGTCTAAATTGCTATTTAATCTGGTAATTGAGGTTTTACACATTGTAGTGGCCTTCAGTGGAGGTTGCTTTCTCTGTGGGAGCTCCCTGTTTCATGGTTGATTGGTTGGTTTGCGAGAGAGCAGGGTACGTGCGAGGAGGGGGAGAGGGAGAGAGAATCCTAAGCAGGCTCCACCCTGAGCGCAGAGCCTGATGCGGGGCTCGATCTCACAACCCTGAGATCATGACTTGAGCTGAAATCAAGAGTCAGATGATGAACTGATGGAGTCACCCAGGCGCCCCTTATCTAGTCATTTTAAATTTGCTTCTGCCAGGTTCAAGGTGGAGTGGAACAGGGTGTCACTGGTTCCAGTTAAAGACCCCCCACCCCGCCCTGCCTCCCTCTCTCTCCTCTCCTTCCCGACTGACGCCTTTGTTCTCAGTTTGTCGAAGTCGGGAGCTCGTTGGGAAAACAGAGACCATGCTCGTATATTAAACAGAGGGACTTAATACAGAGAACTGATGACCTAGACAGCGGGAATCTGAACGCCAAATGGGGACGCCAAGGTAGCCCTGAGATTAATAACGGCAGGAAGCAGATTAAATCCCTTGGATTGAGGGAACAAAATGAGAAAGGTGGGGTGACCAGAGCTAAAATTTTGAAAGAAAGGCCCCACATGTGGCTGTTTAGATTCCCCAGGGGGCATCTCTCAAATCGAGGGGGGAAGGGCGGTTGCCAGAGGGCCAGGGGGGGAGAACAGAATTAGTGTTAGGTGGATACGGAGTTCCAGTTTGGGGAGAAGAAGAAATTCTGGAGAAGGGTGGTGGTGATGGTTGCATAATGTTGTGACTGAGCTTAATGCCCCAGAGCCGCAGGTCTGACAGTGGCTGAGTTCCAAGAACGCAGTAAAGATCAATAAATCCTGGTCACCGTTCCCAGGGGGGGAAATCCCCTCCTCTTTATCAAAATGCTTTTGCTAAGTCATCCTTACCTTTGGGTTTTCAGAGAGAAACAGAGTAGATTTTGCTGGAGCGGCCTCATTCCTGGAATTTCTGATTCTGTCTGTGTAGCGGCCACAAGTTAAAATGTAGAGGAAGGTCAACCCCTCCCCTCACAACCTTCTACTAAATCTTAATGATTGCTGATTGCAGATGGGCTTCTGCCACAAGTAATGTCGCTTATTAGGCAAACCATTTATGAACAAACAAGCATAAAAACAGTTCACCTAACCGGTTCTATAAGCTCTTTGAAGCGCAGCTCTCTGTCCTCGTATGTACTCGGATTACCCCTCAGCTTTAAGGTTGAATTGAGACAGATGACAGCAATTTAAAGACAAGAATTAGTTAACCAACTGACAATCAAAATTCTCTGAAATCATGGCTGGACACACGGGACCATTTCAGAACCATGTCTCGGGATCCATTGGCAAGAAGAGAGGGAAAATTCTTTCAAAGTCTTACATACAACCTGCTCATGTAAGGTTTATATGATGCTGTCCAAATTATTTTAGTCTATCCACATATCTTAAATACCTCTGATTCACCAATGAGGGTCCATTTCTAGCATCCAGAGTGCCAATTAGAAGATATCCATTTTGCCAGTGAAAACCCATTAGTTCACACTGGATTGGTTGTTTGCAAAAGCTGTGAGAACTGCGTTGCTAATCTGCAGTTGGACTGTGTATCATAGCTCCTAATTTGGGTCTTGAGACTTTTCATTGCTACAAAGATTCCATCCTCTCCCAGTCCTGACCTGTTGTGGTTTGAAAGATAGAGTGAAGTTCAAACACCAATCTCCCCACCTGTGAATGCAACATTTATTTGGAAACAGGGTCTTTGCAGATGTCATCAAGTTAAGAGGAGGTCACATTTAATTACGATGGGCCCTAAATTCAATGATTGGTATCCTTATAAGGACTCTGTCCTACTTATTATATTCATTTCATAGCACTCCCCATTATCCGAAGTTATTGTTTACTTGTTTATATCTGTCTTCCTCTACTAGGCTAGAAACTTCATATGAGCAAGGATCCTCTCTGTCCTTTTAAATTCCGTATCCTCAGTGTCTTTGGGAGTGATTGGTGGTACGTGGTGCTCAATACATATTTCAGAAATGAATGAATGACTCTGGCTATTTTAGCTTCCCCATAAGAAAGTACCAAACCTGGGTGTTGTGTGTCCACTATTCATATATAGAATTTGTTTTCTCATAATTCTGAAGGCTAGACACAGCAACAGTTTCTCAGCACAGTGGGTTGGGGGTTGGGGGAGGTAGTATATAGATGAAGGTCCTCCTTCCAAGGGGAAGCAAAACCACTAGGTGAAAAAAATGTCTGGGTGACAGCAGGATGAAGCTGGAAGAAAGAATTTAGGGCCTGGGCCAGTTAGACCTGATGTAGTGAAACTGACAGAGGAGTTGCAAGCCAGTGCTCAGTGCAACAGAACTGGGTCAGGTGTTGCCCAGCTGAGGACATATTCTTTAAGTCCAGCTGCAAACTGGGGATGGAGTGTATGGTAAGACCAGTGGATCCAAAGGGCATTGTCAGGTCGTTGCATTACTGCCTTTGCCGTCAGTGAGTTTCTTGATCAGGATCAACTGTGGAATGTAATGCATGACTTTGAATAAGGTATTCAGTAAATCTCACTGGTGGTGGGGCTGGCAGAAGTATGGTGCAGAGGGAAATCAAATCCAAATCCAGGACATGCATGGCCAAATTGCTGCTCTCGCGATGATAGAAAGGTCCAAGGACCAATATGCCATGAGGCAGCTGGGGCGGCTTTGCACACCCTTCATAGGGTACCATGCTGAGAGGTCAGGGCTGGTTGCTGCCACTGCGGGCAAGCTGGACACTCAGTAGTCACAGCAGCAAGCCCAGCCTGGTGAGATGAAGTCTGCGTTACTGAGTCCAGACATAGCTTCCACCTCTAGCTGCTCTGCCATTTTGTTCGTGAACTCACTGAGCAAGTCTTGAAGAGGCCAAGCAAAGATCTGTCCTGGAGTGGGGATACCCCAATAGCAAACATCTTCAGCAGTGAAGGACTTCCAGGGGAGTCTTCCCATGGGACAAGAATATCATCCTACTGAGGGACTGCGCCCAAGTTCCGTCCCTCCACCCACGTATCTCTTCCCTATACTTGTTCTTCCAACCATGAATTCCCGCCACCTAGCTAAAAGTCTAGCCATGATGGGTAGCTAGACAAGATAAATAGGCTAAAAAGAAAGAAAGAGGAAGGAAAAAGCACAGAAGGAAGGGAAGGAAGGAGAGAAGGATGAAGGGAAATGACAAAGACTTTGTCTTTTATCTCGGGTTATCTTTCTCAGGCCAAGCTTTCCAGACAAAGTGGGTAAGGAAATGTATGTACCACTCAAATTTTTGCCCACGAGGAGGATTTCCCATCAACTCATTTGGTTCTGTCCTTCAGGGTGGCTGTCATTATGTCCTAGTCGTTGACCTCTCCCGAATAGAACCATTCAGTGCAAAGCCCACTACTTCCTGCTCTGCAGGTCCAATCAGCATGATGTTCTCAATGTCGTGGGCCAGATGGATCCTCTGTGTAACAGTGAGATGATAAGTCCCCGCTAAGTAAGTTGTGTCATAATGCCAGAAATTTATGTCATCCTATCGTGGCATTATGAAGGCATAGTATATGCTCTTGAAGATAAAAGCCAACTGCCTTGGTGTTCTCTGCTTGTTGGGGTACAGGAATGAAATAGCTCAGTACATCCATATCCAGTAGCAGGTGCTAAGCTGATTTTCTCCAGGGAAAAACCGTTATCTAGATTAGCAGCTGTATTTAGAGTTACCATCTGATTAGCCTTAAATAATCCACTATTTTTACTCTAGTTGTATCTGACTTCTATCTTGGCTAAACTGGGACTATGATAAGATTTGCCACCAGCAGAAGTTGTTTCTTAATGTTTGTTTCTCTCATTCCATGATAGAACTTTTTTAAAAAGTGTGTTTATTTACTTATTTATTTATTTGTAATCCCTACACCCAGCATGGGGCTGGAACTCTCAACCCCAAGATCAAGAGTCGCATGCCCACCTTGTGAACCAACCAGATGCCCCTCTTCCCTTTTCAGTCCCTGCTGGCTAGAATGAGCATGTAACCTCTGGCATTTCTGCAGTTGCAAAGTCATGGGAGTGGATGAGATCACCTTGGGGGTCAGCACAGATGAGAGAAAGAGAAGTTCATGGGTAAGAAGATCAACAGAAATCAGAAGAGGTGACTAAAGTAGGAGAAGGACCAAAAGAGAGCTATGCCATAAGAAGCAAGAGAAAAAGGTGATCCAAACATAGATGTTCCACAAAACTATGTGATGCTGGTAGGTTGAGCAAAACCTAGAATGAGAAATGACTATTGAATTTTGCAACAGGAATGTCATTGGTGACTTGTGGGCTTATCAAATATCTTCTTGTAATTAAATCCAGGTAACGCAATTTTGGCGGGAATGCTATAGAAATGTGTTGTGTTCTTCTCCTCTGTCATGTGTTAGGATTCTCTAGAGAAGCAGAGCCAAGAGGATATATATATACACCTATAACAGGGCGTTTATTATGAGGAATTGTCTTAAACGATTATGGAGACTGGGAAGTCCCACTGTCTGCCTTCTGCAAGCTGGAGACCCAGGAAAGGGTGTAATTCTGTCTAAGTTTGAAGGCCTGAGAACCAGGGAGCCAATGGCACAAATCCCAGTCGGAGGGCATGGGAAGATGAGATGAGATGTCCACCTCAAGTGGTGAGGCAGGGGAAAAGGAGTGAATCTCTTCTTCCTGTCTTTTGTTCTAGGCAGGCATTTGAAGGATTGCGTGATGCCCATCCACACTGGGGAGGGCAGCCTACTTTCCTGAGGCCAGCCATTCAGACGCTAATCTTAGCTCCAAGCAGTGTGTCAGCTGGGCACCCCTGGGACCAGTCAAGTTGAAATCCACCCCCCCTTTTTATTTTATTTTATTTTATTTATTTATTTGAGAGAGAGTATGAGAGAGAAAGCACTAGGGCCAGAGGGAGAAGCAGACTCCCTGCTGAGCAGAGAGCCTGGTGTGGGACTCAATCCCAGGACTCCAGGATCATGACCTGAGCTGAATTCAGACACTCAACTGACTGAGCCACCCAGGAGCACCTCAAGTTGAAATCCTATTGGGAGATAGAGATAATTTCAGGATGATCTAGAGAGCTTTCCGTACTGATGATATCACCTGGATCAAAGCTCTCTCCAGACCGTACATTTACTGTTTTCCCATGGAGCTTAGTAAGAGTCTTGTGCGGATACCCTCTGAGACTATGTAAATATCCTATTGCTGATCATGATTGTGCCTGCTAGTGTTAGCACTTATTTTTGCCTGCACCGATGATTACTGTGATTTGCTGTGTGGTGATTTTCTAATTTCTGCCATCTTTTCCACATTGACTAATGGGAATTTACTTTAAAAAAGAGCCTCGCATTCCCTTCTCAGTGAGAAGGGGTAGGACTGAGTCCCAGCTGCTGGCTGGGTTCCTGGTGGTGATGCTTCATGGTCACCTTTGTCCAGAAGAGAAATTGGAGGTCGATGAAAAGGTGCTGGCCTCCTGACCCTGCAGAGAAGAATCGGCTTTCAGTTTTTCATATTGTTCTCTGCATTTCGATATGATTGCCTTGCCGTGGGTTTAATGATACCGATTCCAGAGTCAAATCGCCTGCATGCAACGGACTACTGACTGATACTGGGGGAGAAATGCAACCAGCATTTTGCATTCAATTTCCCCCCCTTGTCGGAAGCAAAGAAAGGACACTCTTCTCAAGCTCGGCATGAATGAGACATGACCTTTATGAACCTGATAGCTTTAGATAACCTCACAAAGCCTTTTTATTGGACTTGGCTAGAAGCTCAGGAGGTGCCTTTGACTCAAGAACAAAACTTTGATTTGAAAGGGATTTGGGTATCTATTTTTTCCTTCGTAGGAGTAGAAAACACAACCTTTCTTCTCTTACAGAAAACCATACTCTATAGGTAGAGAAATAAGGGCAGGATCTTTTAGTGAATGAATTCCAAGTGTTTTAGGGTTGGGAACTCACAATCCTCATAATACTTCTTTGCAGGCAGGCAAAGGATAGAGAATCATTAGTCTTTGAGTAAAAACCAAGGCGAAGGAGGGCACTCGTAATAAAAAAAAGAACCAGCTGGCCTCTGCGGAAAGGTGGGATGATGGCTAGACGAGCGTCATTGCAGCCGTCACCGGTAAGGTGGGCAGGGGACCTCTGCAATTGCATTCCAGAATCTTCTCTCCACTGTCATCACTTCTCGGGCTCTGCTCTCCAAACCTCATTGAAAAACAAGCCCGGAAATACCCTGAATTGCTGATCTTCAATCAGTTCCTCCAGGAGACTTAAGCCCTCCGTGAACGTGACATCCCCAAACTACAAAGGGGTGCAAAGTAACTCCGTATTGCCCATGTTTTCTGTCTACCATCTGACCGTGAGTATTTCCCAACATAAGCAAGACCAGATTCTTTGGCCAGAGCATGTCGGAGTGTTGAAGGAGCAGGGCAGAGAGCCAGGTTGAGGACTGGACCCTGGGAATGGGTCCATCCACCCAGACAGTCTGGGTTGGGTTCCTCTTTTTCAAATCCCAGCTGCCTATCCCACCCCCACCCCACCACCCAAGTCCCAGCGATGAGTACTTCTCTCCCGGATCGCAGTAATAGTGGCCACACGAGCCCTGCATTCACTCCCTGTGGTTCTCAGCCTGCAGCAATTTGGCCCTCCAGGGACCTCTGGCAAAGTCGGGACACATTTTTGGTTGCCATACCTTGGGGCTGGGGCGCTACTGGCGGGGAGGTCAGATCGCTGCTAAATATCCTGCCGTGTACGGTACGAGACCCCCACCAGAAAGAACTGTCTAGTCCAGAATGTCAATAGTGCCAAGATTTAGAGACCCTGCTTCTCGTTCCCTTGCAGTATCTCACATATATAACCTTGCTCTTTTCTTTTTCTTCTTTTGAGTAAACTCTACCCACGATGTGGAGCTTGAACTCATGATCCCAGGATCAAGCATCACATGCTCTACTGACTGAGACAGCCACATGCCCCAACTAGGCTCCTTCTTAAGAAGAGCAAATCAGATCATGCTTAAAAGCTCTCTGTGGTTTCCCATTTTTCTTAATATGAAGATTAAAAAAGAAGATCCTTAGCTCCTTGAACTGCGATGGGGCACCCACTCTCCCTCTTTTCTGGTATCTCGTGCAGTAAACCAAACTAACTTTATTCCTTTTTCTTTTTTCTAGAAAGCATACTACTTCCTTCTGCCCGACACGGTCTTTCATATGTTCTTCCCTCTTATAAATCATGTCCCTCCCTCTTATGAGCCTCCCCGCCTTTGACCTGCTCACTACCTCCTTCTAATCCTTTAGAAGACCTCAGCTCAATCCGTCCCTGAGCCCTATCCTGTGAGGTAGCCTGAGATGATCCATGTGGAGAGAGGAACCTGGCCATCCAGCTCTTCCAACCCTCCTGGCCGGCTCAGGCTGCAGGGTACGGGAGGCCATGTTGGACACCCGGGGCCCGCCAAGCTCCCAGCTATCTGCTGGCATATGGGTGAGCTCACGTGAGGCCAGCAACAAAGCTGCCTAACCAACCATCACAACGGTACTAAAGAAACAATTATTTTGTTTTTGTTTTTATTTTTATTGAGAGAGAGAAAGTAGTTGCATGCATGCAAGCACGAAAAGGTCAGATGGAGAGGGAGAGAGAATCTCAAGCAGGCTCCTGCTGAGCGTGGAATCTGACGTGGGTCTTGATCTCATGACCCTGAGATCGTGACCTATGTTGAAATCAGGAGTTGGGTACTAGGGGTGCCTGGGTGGCTCAGATGGTTGAGTGTCTGCCTTTGGTTCAGGTCATGATCCCAGGGTCCTGGGATGGAGCCCCATATCGGGATCCCTCCTCAGTGGGGACTCTGCTTCTCCCCTTCCCTCTTCACCCCATGCTTGTGCTCTCTCTGTTTCTCTCTTGTCTCTGTCTCTCTCAAATGAATAAATAGAATCTTAAAAAAAAAAGAGTTGGACACTTGATTGACTGAGTCACCCAGGCACCCCTAATTAACTATTTTAAACTACCGAGATGAGGGGCGCCTGCGTAGCTCAGTGGGTTAAGCCTCTGCCTTTGGCTCAGGTCATGACGTCAGGGTCTTAGGATTAAGTCCTGCACCAGGTTCCTTCCTCAGCAGGGAGCCTGCTTCTCCCTCTGCCTGCTGCTCCCCCTGCTTGTAGTAGTTCTCTCTCTCTGACAAATAAAAAAATAAAATAAAATAAAAATTAAACTACCAATGTCTTAGGGTGGTCTGTTATGCAGTAATGGACAACTGATTCATTCTTCCCAGAACTCTTGAGTTGCGCACTAAGGAGAGTCCCTGATACTGTGTGGAATTTTCCCTTCGGCTCCCTGCTCGCTCACCCCTCACGGAGCTGCTGGTCCAGGCTTGGAGTTTCTGAGTCATGGTCCACTTGACCACACACAGGTCAGTCGGTAGAGGAGGGACACTATTTTTTCCTTCCCATGTCACCATCTTGTCCTCTCAGCCTCCCTGAAACTGCAACACTACACTAGGCAGGGACCTTCTAATTTAATGAACTCCGGAGTTGGAATAAATTCAAAAAGTATTTCAGTGCAGGAGAGGAATGCCTGAAGTTTTTGACAACTTGTCTTTTCCCAGAGTATAAAATGGAAATCCCTGAATTTGGTCCTTCGCCAAAGGTCTCTCAGCGGGCACTCCCCATGCCAACATTGTTGCCTTATCCCTGTTTTTTTCATGGGGGGCCCTTCTGCACCTCTCTTCTTTGACTCTCTATCCAACACCCCAATAGAGACAGCTCAACATCACCTAAATCAATTTCCACTCCCCTAGCTAGTTGTACAAGTCTCCAGTCTAAACCACTTGGTCTGGGCTGATGGGAACTTCTTCAGGCCATGAGTCGGTAGCATAGGGGTGTCTGAAAGAGCAAATGCTCTGATGTTGGTGGCTTCTGGGTCTAATGTGAGTATGGGTCTCCAGGATGATGGATTTCCTTCCAGAATCCCACCCCCGAGAGGTCTGTGAGTGTCTTCTTCTTTAAGTCTTTGATCTGATAGAACAAGAAGGTCTATAAAACTCACCTAACTTCTATCAAGAGGTAAAACAGAAGTTTCCAACGGTAGATACCACTCCTCAAGGAAACGATGCAGACTATATTTATATTTAAGAAAAAAATAATTTCCTTAACTAACCCAGTGTTGCTCCTTTACACCTAGGTCTCTAAGAAATGTCACATCCCAGTTTAGGGGCAGAAGAGGGTCTTATTTCTTCCCGTCCCATTACAGCATGGCCCTATTAGAATATTAAGGGAATGGACCGCCTGGGTGGCTCAGTGGGTTAAAGCCTCTGCCTTCGGCTCAGGTCATGATCCCAGGTCTTGGGATCAAGACCTCTGGCTCTCTGCTCAGCAGGGAGCCTGCTTCCTCCTCTCTCTCTGCCTGCCTCTCTGCCTACTTGTGATCTCTGTCTGTCAAATAAATAAATAAAATCTTAAAAAAAATAGAATATTAAGGGACTACCTCACCTTTAATGACTGTTTCCTTTGTTATCCCATAAGGCAATCCTCATAAAAAGAAAGAGACCCATTCCTTCCCTTATACCAGAAGGCCCTATATAGAGAAAGTATTAATATAATATTTTGTGCTTGTTTTTATTTTTTGTTTTGTTTTGTGATGTTTCCTGAAATGAGTGGTGACCCATATCTTCCCTTTGAGGAAGAAGATTGGATATTAGTTAAATTGAGGGGAAAGGCTTAGACATTAGGGTGCATAGAGAACTGGGTGAGCTCCTAGGTGATGGGCTAAGATGGCATCTTCAATATGGAAACAGTGTCTCTGTGTATAATGTGGAGGACAAAGAATAGATTATAGATCTAACCTAATTATAAATCAGATGATCTAGATTTAAGAAGAATTCATTAATCTTCTATTGTTGTCCCTTCAACTTTAGCAAAGTCTTGTTTCAGCTTTCCAGGGCAGGTGTTCTTTAAAGTTTATTTTGTTTGGGAACACCTGGGTGGCTCAGTCGGTTAAGTGTCTGACTCTTGATCTCGGCTCAGGTCATGATCTCAGAATTGAGAGCTCGAGCCCCATGTCAGGCTCTGGGCTGAGTATGGAACCTGCTTAAGATTCTCTCTCTTCCTCTCCCCCTGCACCTCCCCCACCTCTCCCCCTCTCTAAAAACAACATTAAATTAAATTAAATTAAAATTGATTTGTTTTAAAAATCAGGTCTGCTATGGGGTTTCAAAGGAATGCACTAACTAGGTCTCCCCGAGTAGACAATTTGTGCTTCATCTTCTCTCCTGCTGTCTTACCCTGGCTCACGGATCACTGTAAGACTGCTGCCTCCCCTCCCCTGATTTTACCAGACCCCTAGTTGGAAATGACTTACTCTTCACACAGGCTAACGGCATGGGAACGTGCTGTGCAGCGCTGGCGGCCCACCCTGCTCCTACGAGGAGACAAAGTTGGAGCCATACCTGCAGGGGTTGTCTGGTGCCCACCCCCTTCCCCCTGCCCTCTCCGTGGAGCTTTGGAGGTGGTGACAGTGGGTGACAGGGTTCTCCAACTCTCTGCCTTGAGTTCCCAAGCCTTGGCTCCCCTCCAGCCTGAGTTTTCATTTCCATCCCGTGGAGGAGGATTTGGTCGGCCGTTCTCCCAAACCCCACTGTCTATGCCAGGACCAGCCCCCTTCAAACTAAAAAGTCAGGAATCCCGTTCTCTCGTTCCTATTTGTACTTTGTGTGGCCTCCTATTTCTTCCATGCCAAGAGGTAAAGGAGGGAGGGCAACCACATACCAAAGGCATGACGGGGACACAAAAATGGCCTCCGACTGTCACGTGAAGGCACCTTGCCTTCCAGTAATACGGAAGTTTCCAACACCAGCCATTCCCATCAGTGCTCAAGAAGACAAGAGCGATTACACAGATGAGCGTGTGACACACAAGATCAGACAACAGGCCCCAACGACCTCAGAAGCTGTTCGAGGACGCAGAAGATCCCATCAAAAACTGTTGAAGGGGAAGAGGAATCCTCTACTAGAACAACAGGAACATAATAGGGAAGAGTTCAGAAGCTGCCAAACGGGCTTCAGCCCACAAAGGGCTTTCATGTCCACCTTGGCGCTCTGGGAGCTTGTGGGCACAGCATGGATGTCCACCAGTGGCGTCCCACCAGCTGGAGCTGAGGAACCAAACAAGAACAGAAGCCACCTGGAAAGTTTGTTTATTCTGAAGTTTTCCTATCCCACCTAGCAGCACAAGTGGCAAAACCCTGAAGCTGCTATGGAAACCTCAGCCAGTTTTACAAACACTGGCCTCTGGCCTGATTTCTGGAGCTCGAGTACACAAAGATTTTCTGTATCAGATAAAGTTTCCAGATTCCTGTGCTAGTAAGTACTGTCCATCTTCAGAAAGAGAGGGAGAACTACAGAGACCAAAATGTTTATTTAATATATTCTAAACAGAATAAGACGTCCTCGTAGTAAGAGGAAAACATGAATAGCCACTGGTTTAATTTTTGGAGAGTTTTTAAAAGCTCACTTGAAATAATGAGGAAAGATTGATTAAAGCTCTTGGGGCGCCTGGGTGGTTCAGTTAGTTGAGGACTTGACTGTTGGTTTTTGGCTCAGGTCACGATGTCGGGGTTGTGGGATCGAGCTCTGCTCTCAGGGCAGTCTGCTGGAAATTATCTCCCTTTCCCTCTGCTCGCTCACTCTTTCTCTCTCTCTAAAATAAACAAATAAAATCTTTAAAGCTTGATTAGAGCTCTGTACCCTGTACAGCCCACAAACCAGCAGCAATAACATCACCTGGGAGACGGTAACAAATGCAGATTCTCAGGCACCAGCGAGACCTACGACTTCGGAATGAACAGTTGGACCAGATTCCCAGACAATCTGTGTAAACATTACAACCAGGCAAGGCACTGATCTACGGAGCTTTACAATTACTGTAAGTAATAAGAAGTGCCTATTTATTCGTGACGACAGACTAAAGACTTTGGAACGGTGTGATTCATGTGTCAGGATACTATTTCTTTCCTATAAGATCTAGGTGGCTTGTAGCTATTACAAAATTATTCTCCTAAAGTCTTGAGACTGAGATTTTAACTGAGATTTTCAAGATAAACATTTCCTTGTCGCATGGAATCATTTCTGTGTTGGGAAAATTAGCAAAAGCAAGTAGAGGAAGATGTTAGGCTTCCTCTGTGTGAGAGCCAGGCACGTTCAAACAAAGCAAATGCCTCATGGTCATGTTTCTATGTCGTGGCCCACAAGGGGACCAAGCTCTGCTGAATGAACTGGATTTTGAAGGAGTGCAAGGCAGGAATCCTTGTCCTTCTAATCAGAGTCCATCCCATAATCACCGGTAGGCACCTGAAGGCTTGAAGATGCCCTTAGCCTTCTAGAGGTTCATGTGGCTTTTCCACGTGGGTATTTCTTCATGGGTATGGGTATGTCAGTGAAGCACGAGAGCTAGGTTTTTGTCTCACGGGGTCGAAGACTGAATCGTGCAAACAAAGGAGAGTGGGTAAAGCTAGATAGAGTTTTATTAAATAAGGATCCAGAAGAAAAGCTCTCAGGAGTGAGAGGGATCTCCAAAGGGTTGTCACTGAGGTTTTTTAGGGTTGGTCTTTTATAGAAAGCTAACCAGGAAACTTAAATCTTTTTGACTGCTCTACCGGCAGCATCCTTGAGTAAGGACTAGTGATAACATCTTCAATGCCTTACTTCTTTTTAGGGTCTGATTATTTTCTGTTGACCACAAGAGACTGTCATATAAGGTTTCCCCTCTCAGACACTTAGGACAGGGAGCTCCGGTGTGTTCTCTGATCTCTGGTTTCCTTATACCTCCACATTTTGGGGATTTCTGTGAGCCTGATCGCAGAGCCCCCTCTCTATCCCTCCCTACCTAGCCCCGCCTGTCCCTTATTCATTAGGAAGTCCAGTCAGGATGGCCTGAGGATGAGGGCTGAAACACTCGGGTGCGAGCGGCAGCGGTCAGTAGAGACCTCTACTCTGTTCTAGTAGTAGTACGTTATCCTCAGGCTGCATAGACTATAACACATTGCCCAAATTCATCCAAACTCCGCCACATAGACAGATTCATCCCATCCCCCGGTAACCATATGTAGGACAGCGCTACCACGTCTTCGCTGAGCAATCGATGTGATTACTGGAACTCGGCTTTATTATGAAATAGGAAAAGCTTGTCTTCGACCACTGTGGAACTTTTGTTTTCAGAACAGACCCTGGGCTTGTAAACAATTTGTAGGCTTGTAGATAACTGGGCTTGTAAAACTGCCCTTGTTACTGCCAACCGGCACAGACATGGCCCCTCGCACGTTCCCGGATGCTGGACCCCATTAGAGCTGTTACCCCCACACCTGGAAACTGCGCTGGTAACACCACCTGGGCAAGAATGGATTCCACCTAAACTGCCTGTTTGCGTTGTTAGTTCCCGAGCCAAAATCCTGTGCAGGTAAGTCCAGTTGTCAGAGCTCGAGCAGGTGCCTGGCCAAGGGGGCAGGTGAGTAGGCAGTTCGGGGGGTCACCCTTCTGCCCTGCTGGCCCAGCTCCAGTTCTGTTCTGGTATCCGTATACCAGAATGCTCTGCAGGCCTGTTTAGAACAGGGGCATCCAACGACCTCCGGAAATGAATCTCAAGCCCTTCAGGAATTCTGTTCCCTGGTCAGTTACTGGCTTAGGAAGGGACGTGTGATCCAGCGAGAACAAGTGGAGAGAGCAGCAGGCAGAGGGAGAGGGAGAAGCAGGCTCCTCACTGAGCAGGGAGCCCGATGTGGGACTCGATTCCAGGACCCCAGGATCATGACCAGAGCTGAAGGCAGATGCTTAACTGACAGAACCACCCAAGTGTCCCTTGAGGAAACTTTTTAACAATTATTTTTAAAAAGAGACATCAATCAGAGTTAGTGGGCTTTTCCCTTTCCTTTCCTTCTACATATTGGTGTTGAAGGATAGTTGGAAGAAAGCAGGCAGGGACGAGAAGCCCCTGCCCTCAGAGGAAACCACTCTTAAAAGAGTTTTACACCCACCCTGGAAGGAGCCCCCCACTCTTTCCCACGTGATAGACGGATGACTAAAACCTGACTGGACGATGGGTGCGTGGAGGTTAATCAGATTAAAACAGCCTGCCAACGAAGCCCATAAAACCCCTTAGACTTAAAAACTGGTGGCAACCCTTTCAGGTCTCCTCCCTCTTTGGGAGCTTTGGACTGTCACTCAGTATACTTTGCTTTACTACCACTCAATAAACCATGCTTTGCTGCCCATCGCTCTGTCTGGTCTGCCTCTTGATTCTTCCAGGAGGTGTGACCAAGAACCATGGGCACGGAAGGAAAACAAATCCTGCAATAGTGTGATAAGATGTAATGTTTGGAGGTTTTGCAGCCTTCTTGTGACCAAGAGGCAAGGTCAGTGATCTAATCTTGGGTGGGACACACCAGGAACATCCAGAGCCAAGGCTGGCTCTATGGGCATGTGACCTATGCATTAGCTCAGGGTCCCATGTTTGGAGAACCCTGAGATTGGTGTAATGCTCTCTTGTTGTCATTTGGGGAGTCTTTTTGAACAATGAACTCCACGTTTTCACTTTGCACTGGGCTCTACAAATTATGTGGCTGGACTTGTCTGAAACTTAATTAGATTTTTATTTATTTTTTTAAAAGATTTATTTATTTATTTGACAGAGAGAGATCACGAGTAGACAGAGAGGCAGGCAGAGAGAGAGAGAGAGAGAGAGAGAGAGAAGCAGGCTCCCTGCTGAGCAGAGAGCCCGATGCGGGACTCGATCCCAGGACCCCGAGATCATGACCTGAGCCTGAGCCACCCAGGTGCCCCTTAATTAGATTTTTAAAATTAACGTATAATGTATTATTTGCCCCAGGGGTACAAGTCTGTGAATCATCAGGCTTACACATTTCACAGCAATCACCATAATGTATACCCTCCCCAATGTCTGTAACCCAGCTACCCTATTCCTAGCTCCCCATTAATTAGATTTTAAAGTGTCCTGGATAGACCTATGTCTCATTCTAAAACAATACAGCTGTTGCTGTCCTTTGCTTCAGTTTATTGTTAGGTCTTGGGCTTAATTTATTTGAAAAAAAAATTTAACATTTTTTTGTATTACAGGGTAGCCTAGCTTTTAAAAGTTGGGGAAGCATTATACTATGTTAGAAAAAAAAATGTTTTAAACTCTATTAAACAAAGACACAGACCAACATGGAAAAGCATTGCAAACAGCGCCAAGAACTTAACAAAAAATAAAGGGCACTTCGAAATTAAATTCAGACTAAGCACTTCAAAAGGTATCTGAGGCCAAATTGCATCTAGGCTAGGAACCAAGAGTGAACAAACATTACCTCCACAAATTAAATTTTAAGTGGCTGCAGGACGTTTTCATCAAATTCAGATGAAGTTTTAAAATGGTTGTATCTACCATCCATCAAAGTCCTGTCTAGACAAAGGATGGCATTTTCTGTTTGGGGAAACCAGGAGAGGAAAAACCTTGGGGCCATATCCTGCTGATATCCTAGGAGACTCAATAGCAGGATAAGGCCCCCGAGTGTTGGGGAGGCTCACTCCAACACTTAACCCTCCCCTTTCCTCCCACGCCCTGAGGAATCAAGGGCCAGGTGGGGACATCGCCATGTGTGGACATAAAAGGAAACCTCACTACTCTAATGACTGGCTAGAGGGCAAACACTCTCTAGAGGTCTTTAGTGCGGTCTTTGGACAGGATGAAAGCAAGGATGGCCAGGGAGAATGGTGTTTTTCATCACCACCCTCATCAGTTTTATGATTTAAATCAAATTTATTTTAATTTGCTTCCCAATTTTTTCTACTTTAAAAGGAATATGGGCTCATCATGGAAAATGTTGAAAATATAGTAAAAAATAAGATGGTTGAAATAAGTCCACATACATCAGTTATCATAGAAATTCAAGTTGATTTTACCAAATAAAAGAAAGAAATTGTCATGTCATGGGCGCCTGGGTGGCTCAGTGGGTTAAGCCTCTGCCTTTGACTCAGGTCTTGACCCCAGGGTCCTAGGATCGAGCCCCACATCAGACTCTCTGCTCAACAGGGAGCCTGCTTCTCCCTCTCTATCTGCCTGCCTCTCTGCCTACTTATGCCTACTTGTGATTTCTCTCTCTCTGCCAAATAAATAAATAAATCATCTTTAGAAAAAAAAAAAAGAAGAAGAAATTGTCATGTTGGATGACTCACAAAAGCCAGACCTTTACCGTTTACAAAGACGTAAGGACCCATTAAGTTGAAAGGGAAAAAAAACAGGAACATTAATTACATGTCAGGTAATATTAGCTAAAGCAAAGCATGGTCATATCATGCAAAACATATCTATCTCTAAAATAAGATCTGAATAAAAATGAAGATATTATATATCACATATTGTGGGCTGCAGATAAACGGGACGGATTAGGAGGAGTCATCTGGTGTCCGCAGTAGGTGTCTGGTTATCTATGTATTTTACAACAAAATAGCTGTTCCAAATTCCTTTGTCCCACCTCACTCCTCACTCATCCCAGACCCCATCAACGCACACATTTCTATTAAGTCATGATCAAAATACTTTTTTAAAGATTTATTTATTTATTTGAGAGAGAGAGAGAGCGTGTGCATGAGTGGACGGGAGGATCAGAGGGAGAGGGAGAAGCAGGCTCCCCGCTGAGCAGGGAGGGCTCAATCCTGGGACCCTGGGACCATGATCTGAGCCCAAGGAAGATGCTTAACTGACTGAGCCTCCCAGGGGCCCTCAAAATATTTTTCATTTGGATAGTGGCTACGAGATGGTTACAGAAAAGCATGCGGCCAATCCTTTCTAAATTAAAGAGATTGCTCACTTCAGATATTCTGAGTGCATTAAACAACAACAACAGCAACAACCTATTAAGGAAAGGTAAGTGTTCCCGCATCCTAGCCCCTAGCCACCCTCTCCAGAGGCAACAACTGTTAGGGCTGTGAGGTCCTTTGTTCAGATGCAAGCGTGGGTGATGTATGCTAGTGGCTCTAGTTTTCCACAAATAGCACACATGGAAATACTATCCTCCCTCTGGCTTTTCTCATTTCGTGATGTGTTTCGGACCGCCTTCTGTGTCAACACACAGAGATTCACCTCATACTTCTTGTTTCCCTAGTATTGCACTGGGTTAATGCCCCGCGTTAATTTAACCCATTCTCCCCTGAGGAGCACACGTGTTGTTTTCAGTCTACACCGTGACAACCAATTTGTGATAACATCTTTCTTCAGAGCTACTAACACACATAGGTGACTACATCTTTAGGATGTATTCCTGAAGGACAAAGTTGTGTTGAAACTTTTGATAGATTTTTTTTCAAGAACTTTCATCATCAACAAAAACAAAAAACCAGAAACCAACCAACCAACCAACCAACAAACAAAACAAAACCGTTCATCCCTTGTTAGGGGTGCCTGGGTGGCTCAGTTGGTTAAGCGTCTGCCTTCAGCTCAGGTCACGATCCCGGGGTTCTAGAATGGAGCCCTGCATCAGGTTCCTTGGTCAGTGTGGAGCCCGCTTCTCCCTTGGTCTGCCACTCCTCTTTTAAATTTAATTAATTAATAAGTAAATCCCTAACAAAACACTTTCACCAAGATTTCTAAAGGTGCTTATTTCTGCACCACAGTCATTGTTACACAAATACATTTTTTTTAATCTTATGTATTCTGTGAGGTGAAAAATTGTATCTTGTTGTCGTTCTAATTTGTATTTCCCTAATTATGAGCAAGGTTGAGCATCTTTTCTCCAGTTCATAAGCAGTTTGCCTTTTTCCCCCTATGAAGGGCCTTCTGGATCTTTTGTTAAGCGTTCAGCCGGGTTGCTGGTATTTTACATGCTGCTTCATATGCTGTCATTGGAAGTTAAAGGAACAACCCCTTTTACGTGTCCTGTATGTCCTGCCATTATTGTTTCCTGGCTTGTCATTTCCATTTTGATTTTTCTTTATGTGAACTTTGCCCTTGTTGGGGCCAAGGGCAGACTGCCTCAAAACGTACCAGTTTGGCATACTGATTATTTTTTATTGATTGATTGATTGATTTACAAGATTTTATTTACTGGGGCACCTGGGTGGCTCAGTGGGTTAAGCCTCTGCCTTTGGCTCAGGTCATGATCCCAGGGTCCTGGGATCGAGCCCCGTGTTGGGCTCTCTGCTTGGTGGGGAGCCTGCTTCCCTCTCTTTCTCTACCTGCCTCTCTGCCTACTTGCGATCTCTCTCTCTCTCTGTCAAATAAGTAAATAAAATCTTAAAAAAAAAAGATTTTATTTACTTATTTGAGAGAGCAGGAGTGGGATAGGGGTGCAGTAGGGGTACAGCCCGAGGTGAAGCACAATACCAGGACCTCAAAATTATAACATGAACCAGATTCAGATATTTAACCAACTGAGCCATCCAGGCACCCCGATATTGATGATTTGTTTTAAAATTTTATTTTATAGGCAAATCATAAAACCAAATGATTTATTATTATTACTTAAGATATCATTTTTCTGAAAGAGAAAGTGAGAGACAGTACAAGGGGAGGAGGAGGAAGGGGAGAGAAGGAGAAGCAGACTCCCTGCCGAGCAGAGAGCCCCATGTGGAGTTCAATCCCAGGATCCTGGGATCATGACCCGAGCTGAAAGCAGACGCTTAACCGACTGAGCCACCCAGGCACCCCAGGGATATTGATGATTTTAAATAAAAGTTACTTAAGAGGCTGCGCAAGGACATTCAGACCCTCCTGAGAACCACCTTCTCTCCCAGCAGGAAATAAATCTCCCGTGTGAAAGGTACCCTGGCTGTGCCAGCAGGTCACGAGACATCCTTATCACCAAAAATGGGAAATTTTAGAGCCGAGAAGCCTGTGTAGACAATCCTTATCACTTTTTCCTAATTTACTACCCCAGCAAAATCATGTTTACATTTCCTTACTAACGGATCTCCCAAAGTCCAGTTTTCTCATCCTATCAATTTCTCACAGATTTATTGTCTTTCTGTCTAAAAAGTATTAAAGAACTGCCTGTTTTGGTCACTTTTTTATGTCTCTGTTTGGTTATTGGGCCTCTGTGGGCACATAATAAAACTTCTGTTCCCCTGCTAATCTGCCTCATGTAAATTTAATTCATAGTCCAGCTGGAAGATGGTGCCAGTAGAGACGATTTTCCCCTTCCGTTCCCCATGCAGCCAACTTTTATTTCTACCGAATCCACTGGAACACTCTTGTTCTTGAAGATGGCCGGCTTTATGCCTTCTTACAAAAGTCTTCTCTAAGCCAAGATTATTAGAAAGAAATCACCTATGCTTATTTCTAGGACTTTTATAGATTCATTTCTTAAGTATTTAAAATCTTTGAATCATATATACATGTTTGGTGTAAATTTTTATCGAAATTTCTTTCTCAGATAGTTGGCTTGTTACCTCAACACTGTTTTTTGAAGAACGTGTCTTCAAGAGTCGCTCCCTTTGTCCCATTCTAAATTCCTTCATGCTTTGTCATCCAGAATGCAAGTGCCCTGTACCTCATGACTTTGCTGGCACTGAACTACTTTAATGATCTTAGCATAGGTTTTGGCCTTTCTACACTGAGGTGCCAACGCACTTTTAGTCCTTCTGTTTTGTCTTATCTTTAATCACATTTGTTCCTTCATCCCTTTGAATTTCTTCACAGAAATTTCTTTCAGACAGACCCTATGTCTGTCTGTCTATGTGATTTAAAGGATTCCTATTTCCCCTAAATTTCCTTCCAGATTACTGACGTGTGTGGTCATTGGTTTCGGATGGAGGCTTGGCCCCACAGAGCAAGGCTGGCTCCTTAGGTCTATGAATAGGTTCCATTGTTCTGGAAGAAAGACTGTTTAACTTGAAATTATCTCCCTTGTACAGAAAAATAGTCAGGTAACCGGAGTCTCTGAACTCTGTAATTGTAGAGCAAATAGGCCTTCCAGTCTTCCGCATGATTTATGTAACCTTGATCGCTCAGTTTAGAACCACACGGATTGTTATGGAAGTCGTAGGCCAGTGTCTCGGGAATAAAATTTAACAAGACTTTTCCCCTTTCGAGGGGCTTCGAGTCTCCACTGTGGAGAAAGGAGGGAGGGCGGGGTCTGGACCCAGAGGCCCCGGACTCTAGAACATTACAGACCCAGCCCTTGCGAAACTGGCCAGTATCAGGGGGCATGGTTGGGATTGTGAGGCTACGTTGTTGATGCCGGTGGCTTTTAAGCTGTGCTCTGGGTCCAAGCCTATTTGGTGGAGGACAACTTCACTTCGAGGAGAAGTCTTCCTTCAAAATCTCTGTACAGTGGCTGCCCCAGCCTCGAATGAAGCCCCAGAGGCAGAGGATCAGGCCTCCCTCCTTCTCAGGGCAGAACCCGTTTTAAGTGACTCGGTGACACAGGCTCCCCAGAACCCAAATCTCTCTAATTCTCCACTTTGTGGAAGGGCTACCGAGCTCCAGCTTCCCCTCAGCAGCCGGGGAACAGTGGGGCTGGCCCAGAAGGCAGGAAGGGGCTGCTGGAAGGCAGGGTTGGGCAGAAATGCACCCTGTTTCCTGTCACCTCAACCTTGGTTGTTGGACTTTTTTTTCTTTAGTGCCCGAGGTTCTTGGTCATGCTGCTTCGAAGAAGGAAGGGGTGTAGACTAGACAGAGGCATGGGCAGCAAAGCCAAGTTTATTGAGCGATAGTACAAAGCTTCCCGAGAGGGTAGGGTGGTCACTGGAGTTTCTAAGTCTAGAAATTTTTGTGGGCTTGTTGGCAGGAGCTGTTTTAATCTGATTAACTCTCCAGGCAACTCTCATCCAGTCAAATTTGTCTATTCACATGGGAAAGGGCAGAGGGCTCCTTCTAGGGTGAGTGCAAAACAGAGACTTCTGAGAAATGAGGTCTGTCACAAATCCTCTTCCTGGGAAGGGTTCAATCCCCGAGGAAGATTGAAAGTGGGCATCAAGCCGGGTCTGTAAACAGACCTTGGCACAGGTTTATCTTCTCTTCCATTAGCTTTCTCCATATATTTACTCTAATGACCCCCTTGAGTGACTTATCACTGGATTTCTGTGCCACACCTCTGAACAAATTGTTTCTCTCCTGTTAATCTATCTTTATCAGGTGAAATTTTGAGGCCCCAGCCAGAGAACCTAGAAGTGCAGAAGAAAAAGGATTCTTTTTCTCCCCTATGTGATAAAATATACATAACATAAAATTTATCCTTTTGACCACTTTTAAGTGTACTGTCCTGTGGCATTAAGCTCATTCACATTGTGGTGCACCCATCACCACCGTGGGTCTCCAGAACATTCTCATCTTCCCCAGCAGTAACTCTGTCTCCATTTCGCAGTAACTCCTCATCTCCTGCCACTTCTCCCTAACCCCACGGTCCCGCAGCGGTGGCAGGCACCATTCTGATTTCTGTCTGTATGAATCTGACTTCTCTAGGTACCTCATCTGACGGAAATCACCGTATCTGTCTTTGTGCCTCCAACATTTCTGGCCACCAATGTTTGGGTTTCCTCCCCACGCCAACCAATTTTCTGATGGTCTGGACACCAGCTGGGTGCCCTACAACTTCACTCTATTCTGACACTATCTACCTGGAATTAGTCTCAGACCCCACAGGTGAAGGGCTCGGGCCCACCAGACTGACCCTCCCCACCACCCACTTCAGAAGCCAATGGAGAGTCCTGGTTGTCAGTAGGCTTTCTGACCCACTGGCTGTAAATCGGGGTTCCCAGAACCCCTTGCTTGGGTTTGGTAATCTTCTAGAGTGGCTGACAGAACAGAGAAAGACAGTTCAGGAACCAAAATATCCATTTCTTACAAAAAGGAGACAACTAGGAGCATCTGGGTGGCTCCGTGGGTTAAGCAGCTGCCTTCTGCTCAGGTCATGATCCCGGGGTCCTGGGGTTGAGCACCTGCCCCTGATCCCCATCGGGCTCCCTGCTCAGCGAGGAACCTGCTTCTTCCTCTGCCCCTCCCCTGGCTTGTGCTCTCTCTCTCTCTAATAAATAAATAAAATCTTAAAAAAGAAAAAAAGGAGACAGCTCAGGAGCAGCCAGGTGGGAGAGAGATGGGCCGAGAAGGGTTTGGAGGAAGAACCATGGAACAGCCAAGCCCTCTCCAGGTGCGCTACCTGGTCAGCTCGTCCACATGTCCACCCACCCAGAGGCTCCTCAAACTCCTTCAGGCAGGGCTTTTTGGTTTGTTTTTTTTTTTTTAATTGCTGTTGTTGTTTTTTATGGAGGCTTAATTCATAGGCATGATTGATTAAGTCCCTGGCCATTGGTGGTGGAACTCAACCTCCAGCCCTGCATCCGCCAGGTGGTGGATGGGAGTGAAAGCACCAACCCTCTAACCAGAGTTTGGTTTCCCTGACAACCAGCACCCATCCTTAGGGGCTTTCCAAAAGCCACCTCATTAACATGCACTCAGGTGTGACGGAAAGGGGCTTGCTAGAAAAACAACTCCAGAAGGTCTGCTTAGGGGCACCTGGGGGGCTCAGTCAGTTAAGCAGCTGCCCTTGGCTTGGGTCCTTGGAGCCCCACCTTGGGCTCCTTGGAGCTCCCTCCTTGGGGGGGAGCCTGCTTCTCCCTTTGCCTGCGGCTCCCCGTGCGTGCTTGTCCTCCTAACCTCAAATAAATAAATAAAGTCTTTTTTTTTTTTAAGTTTTTTCTTTTTTTTTTTTTTTTTTTAATTTACTTGACAGAGAGCGTGAGGGAGCATAAGCAGGGGGAACAACAGAGAGAAAGGGAGAAGCAAGCTCCCCCCCAAGGAGGGAGCCTGACGCGGGGCTCAATCCTACCACCCTGGGATCATGACTTGAGCGAAGGCAGATGCTTAACCAACGGAGCCACTTAGGCGCCTCCCAAATAGATATTTCTAATTATAAATCACAATATCACAGACTTCAAGGCTCATCCACGTTGCTGCACGTGTCAGGATCTCCTTCCTTTTTAAGGCTGAGTAATGCCTATTGTCTGTTTACACCACACTTGGTTACATTTCTGAATGCATTAATTTTCTTCATCTAAATCTTGACTTATATTCAGATGGGTTTTATAGAGCTTATTTTTTTAAAGGCTGAACATTGAACCAGCAGCGTTCTTTCCCCTTATCTCCTGAAGATTCGTTTACATTTTACATGTAAATAGAGTAGTAAGTATATATACTCAGCAAATGCTGCTGTGAGGTAGGTCAATAAAAGCTATTGTTTTCATTTAAGTGTGACAGAAGTATCTTAATTCTGACCAAGAATTTATTCTGCTATAGGTAATTATGCGGTGTGTGTGCCGTTTTTTAGCCCTTGAGGTTCAGATATACTTTACGTGTGTGTTCTTGGGTTGGGCAATTTCATGCATGTATGTACGTGTGTCAGAAAGAGAGAGAGAGAGCGCGTGCGCGCACAAGCAGGGGGGAGGGGCAGAGGGAGAGGAGGAAGCAGGCTCCTCGCCAAGCAGGGAGCCCCACGCAGGACTCGATCCCAAGACCCTGAGATCATGACCTGAGCCAAAGGCAGAGGCTCAACCAGCTGAGCACCCAGGCACCCCTGAGCTCTTTAAAATTTATGTGAGATCTGTTTTGGGTTTTTTCCCACAGATAGTATTTGTTTGCTCTTTGTCCTGAACCTCTTTTGCAATCAGATTGTTCCTGCTGGAACTGTGCCAGCTTGAACTGTGCTGGCCTTTGATTCAACTCTTTTTGGGGGATCAGACGGTGCTTTTGGGGTGGTGCTAGCCTTTTGCTTCACTCTTGTTAGGGGCTGGACTATTTGTACTGGGTCAGTACAGGACTTTGGTCTGATTCCTTCTGGAGCCAGGCTGTTGCTGTTGAAATTGTGCTATATAAGAATGTTCCTCCTTACTCCAGAGAAAAGCCTCTAGGAGATGGGATCCCAGTTGTCAAAATACTTGGAGCTCACCCCAGAATCTGTTGGTTTTATGTTTAAAAACTATGTCCATCCACATGCACATTTATAACTAAATAGACTGACTTAACGAGAAATAAATTAGAACTTCAGTGGTCAGTATGGAGAAATTTTTGATGTTGAACTTGTTTTACTCTAAATTGGAATGCTGCAACTTCTAGGGGGAAAGCCTGGGATGCTTATTTTATTTTATATTTTATTTTATTTATTTGACACAAAGAGAGACATAGTGAGAGAAAGAACACCAAGGGAGCAACAGGCAGAAGGAGAGGAAGAAGCAGGCCCTCCTCTGAGCAAGGAGATAGATTTGGGGCTGGATTCCAGAAACCCAGGATCATGACCTGAGCCAAAGGCAGCCGCTGAACTAACCGAGACACCCAGGTACCCCTCGGATGCCTATTTGACATGGTGCTTTGAGTCTTCCAAGTGTTTTCAGGACTCTAAATTTGTCTCTTTGCAAAAAAAAAAATAAATAAATAAAAAGAAAGAAGAAAGCCTTTGCTAAAGAACTTATTGCTAAGTTAACTGAGACACACAGTTGAAAGTTGAAAGGAGTCAACCTGTCCTCTGAGGCCCCTGCTCCCTCCCCCCACCATTCCTCTGCAGCCACTTTGTGCTGGGCCTGTTCCTGCCATTTTCCTCTGTTCTCTTTTCTGAAGTTCCATTTGCCTCTGCACCTCTCCCCTTCTCCCCACTCTCCTTTGTCTATTTTTTTTTTTAAAGATTGTATTTATTTATTTGTCAGAGAGAGGAGGGGTACCAGCAGGGGGAATGGCAGGCTCCCCACTGAGCAAGGAGCCCAATGCGGGACTGGATCCCGGGACCCCAGGACCCCGGGACCCTGGGACCCCGGGATCATGACCTGAGCCGAGGTGAGACACTTAACTAACTGAGCCACCCAGGCATCCTTTCCTTTCCCCATTGAAACCTGCTTCTTTGAAGTCAAGCTTTCTGAGGATCTAACTAAACCCCACATTTGTTATGTTCCCTGGACTAAGACCAAATTAGGAGCCGTAGTTGGAGAGTTTCCTAAAGTGACTGAGGGCCCTCATTAGTTTGCTGAAGAATTTAGCGTACTTGTTCAAATTTAGCAACTGGTTTCTCAAGATTCATATCAGTTAGCTCACATGCTTGTTGGTGAGGCTCGGGCCAAACACTGGATAAAACTAATCTAATGAGAAGATCCTGAAAGGGGTTTAGAGACACAGACACCTAACTTTTGGCAAGATGCTAGAACACTTATTGGAAATCTCCAGTGAGCAATTACAGTAGTTTTCCTAAGCCTGTTGTTCTGAAGAAAATTCAGGCTGGAACACAGAAGCCTGATGAACCCATACTTAACAATTACAATCAACTCCAAATCGTCTTTTAACAAAGTTCTGGTCTTAGGGCGCCTGGGTGTCTGACTCTCCATTTGGGTTCAGGTCATGATCTCAGGGTTGTGGGATTGAGTCCCATATCCCTGGAGTGGAGTCTGTTTGGGATTCTCTCTCGCCTCCCCCCTGCTCCTCCCTCTGCTAGCCTGCAGTCTCTCTCTCTCTCAATAAATAAATAAATAAAATCTAAAACAAAACAAAAAACCCCAGAAAGCTCTGTTCTTCTTTTGAGAAGAAGGCAACATTTAACTCTGTTTATTAATAAGCTAAACCCAGCTCTTTCTCCTTTAGTTAGAAGGAGCAGGATGGGAATGGGAAGCTGTTCATTTCACATGTAGTTAATTTGGCAAACCAACTCCCTCGCATCCAAATGAAAGGAACCATCTAGTTTCTGCCGTTACTGGAAAGATCCAGGGCATTGGAAAAGAAGATTGTTACAAATTTTAGCACCCCGGACACCTTCAGCTTTCTAGTTAGTTTTTCTAGGTGCTCCTAATTCTCAGTGTCAGGGTATCCGAGGAGCTACAGAGCCTTTTCCCAATCCTCCCCTCTTGCCAGACCCCAAGAATCCCCTCCAGATTAGGACTAGATGCTCTAGCTACACTCTGGTGCCTTACCCCACTCTCATAGAGCTACCCCTTCTTTCAGTACTCAAATAGCTCCCGTGTGGGGGCCCAAACTTCAGCAGGTTTCTGTCTGAACCTATTCCCTTCTGTGGGGGCCCTTTGAGGGATACACTCTCTTATCCTTGTAGTTCCTCTGCCTCTATTCATTTATTAGGCCAAGATTTCTTAGAAAAGAATCATGCTGGAATTTTCTTTCTCCCTAAAAGGGGAATAATGTTAAAATTTGACCATAATTATCAAAATAGCCAAGTAGGTAAATTAAATGGCCCCTTGACATCTTTTATTTGTTCCATTTTTCGATGGCTCTATAGCGGGGTCCGAAGAACACGGGTCGTTTGTTCCTATGGGATCCGCAGCCATCTTCATTACGGACAGCATCTTCAACTGAAAATGGCAAAATCCCCATCGTGCCTCCCATCTAAATTCAAACAGGATCTCAAAACCTCTTCCCATAATTGAGCAAAACTCTACAAATAAGCTTTTCAAGGGAGAGAGAAGAAGCCCAAGAGAGAAGATTACAAAACTCAGGGCCGCATTCTCCCTACAAGAGTCCCGGTAATATTCCTTTTTTTTTTTTTTTACCTCTGAGAAAACCCAATGGTTTGTCCACAACCTCTGAGCCATAAATAACCTTATCATCCCTTAACAATCTGTTGTTCCTAAGCCCCATGTCCTACTGACATCCAATCCCACGGAAAGCAAGATGTTGTGATTTATACAGCGTATTTTTCGTGTTCCAGCTGATAAAGACAGCCAATGTTTGTGCTTTCCTTTGGGAAGAACAGAAATACACCTGGATAGTAATACTCTAGGGTTTCATAGAGAGTCCTTCTTTACACGCACCTTAAAAGCTGATTGGAATGATAGCAAGTTTTTGGCAGGCTCTACATTGTTAAAATACATAGATGATTTGCTTCTCTGCTCCCCTTCTCAGACCTCACAGGAGACAGCATCCACCTGTTAAAACTTTTGGCATTGGGGCGCCTGGGTGGCTCAGTCGGTTAAGTGTCTGTATTCAGCTCAGGTCATGATCTCGGGGTGCTGGGATCAGCCCCACTTGGGGCTCCTGCTCAGCGGGGAGTCTGCTACTCCTCTGCCACCGCCCTCCCTTTACTTGCCTGGGCTCTCTCTCTCTCAAATAAATAAAATCTTTAAAAAAAAAAAAACACCTTTGGGGCTTAAATGGACATAAAGTTTTCAAAATAAAATTACAGTTTGCTCAAACTCAGGTTCACTACTTAAGGCATCTGATTTCAGAACAAGGACTACATTTGGATCCAAGTGAACCCCTCATGCTGACAGGTTACCTTCTGAATCCCTGTGACAGTTTATGGAAACCTCTACTAAATATAGGTTTTTCGTGGGTTACTGATGGTTCTCATTTGAAGGATAAAAATGGTAGGGGCACCTAAGTGGCTCGGTCAGTTAAGCATCTGACTCTTGATTTTTGCTCAGGTCATGATCTCAGGGTTGTGAGATGGAGCCTGCGTTGGACGTTGTGCCTACTGTGGAGCCCTCTTTTTTTTTTTTTTTTTTCTTTAAAAGATTTTATTTATTTATTTGACAGACAGAGATCACAAGTAGGCAGAGAGGCAGGCAGAGAGAGAGGGGGTAGCAGGCTCTCCACTGAGCAGAGAGCCCGATGGGGGGCTCGATCCCAGGACCCCGATATCAAGACCTGAGCTGAAGGCAGAGGCTTTAACCCACTGAGCCACCCAGGCGCCCCCCACTGTGGAGCCTTCTTAAAATTTTTCCTCTCCCTCTGCCCCAGATCTCACTCTCTTTCTCTCTCTCTCTCAAAAAAAAAAAAAAAAAAAAGTGATAACGGCCAGTAGTGTAATGGTGAAGTTATTGCTGCTCCTCCTGGAGTCATTCAAACACCACTTTTACATTTGGCTGCTTTAGCCCAGGAGGTAGAATGATGTGCTTGTACCTTAGCTGAGGGTAAAACTGCAGACATTTATACAGACGGTTGATACGCCCTCGGGGTAGCTCATGACTTTGGAATATTATAGAAACAATGAGGCTTTCTTACCTTAGAGGGGAAAACATTAAAAATGGTTCCTGTGGGGGCACCTGGGTGGCTCAGTGGGTTAAGGACTCTGCCTTTGGCTTGGGTCATGATTACAGGATCCTGGGATCGAGCCCCGCATCGGGCTCTCTGCTCAGCGGGGAGCCTGCTTCCTCCTCTCTCTCTCTCTCTGCCTGCCTCTCTGCCTACTTGTGATCTCTGTCTGTCAAATAAATAAAATCTTTTTTAAAAAAATGGTTCCTATGTCCACAATTTATGTCAGATGCCACACTTTTGCTGGCTGCTCTGGCTGTTATTAAGGGCCCTGGGCATTCCAGACTCAACATCCTGGAGGCCAAAGGAAACCATTTCACTGATATTTCTGCCCAGAACCTTGCCCTCAAGGAAATCAATAGCCAGACCTCTGTCATGGTCTGGAGGGATGTTCTCCCAAATGATAGTTTTGGAAAAATTGGTGAGATATCCAACAATTGGCTCCAGGGTGGGAAAAGCAATATTGGAAATCTGGTAACAGTTGGTCTCTAAAAAGGAAACTCTGGTTAGACCAAATAACAATCTGTTCCCACCAGAAATTCCAAAATCAGCACTCGTTAACACTGTGCATGCATTAAACTATTGGTCTATTGGCATTCATGAACCAATGTTGGTGGGAAAATCTTAAAAAGGTCACGAAAAGTGCCGACCTTTCTTGTCTCACCTGCCCAAAGTATAATCCACGGGAAAGTGTCCATATAAACAGTTTGGATTTCATACAACTTCCCCCTTTCATGGATAAATATGTCTTAGTCCATTGTTTGTATGTTTTCTCACTGGGCCAAAGCTTTCTCTTACAGAGACTCAATGCCGCTTCTGTTAGAAAACATTATCCCTACTCAAAGAATCCCTCTCAAACTTCATAGCGATCAGGGAACCCATTTCATTGGTCACATGCTTCAACAAGTTTGTGCTGTTTGGCTGGTTTTACACCACCTTCATTGAGCGTATCGTCCTCAGTCCTCAGGGTTAATCAAACACACTAATGGCCCTATTAAACGGGCCAAGTTTGTAGACTGCCAAATATGTTGGCCTAAACTGCTGCCATTGGTCCTTCTAGATCTCAGACCTACCCCTTGGGAACTCATAAACTCTCACCCACTGAGATAGCCATGGAGTGTCCAGTATACTTGGCTCCTGCTTCTTTTGACTTAAGTTGATAAAGGAGATATATTTCAATAGTGTAAAGGTCTAATTGCTTCTATTAAATGTAGCTATACCTTGGGAGAGCAATCTTCACAGTGCACACCTGGGAGACAGATGACCTTAAGCATCGTATCTTGCAACTGTTAGAAGAAATACCTCCAGAGAAACTCTTCAACCTCACTGGAAGGGTCCTTTTTCAGGAACTGGTAACCAACCCTTGTGCTGCCGAACTCCAGGGTAGAGACTCTTGAAATCACAAAACACCTCTAAAGAAAGCACCTAATCCTGACTGAACCCGCACGCCTTCTGGTGTCCTGAAAGCAAAGATTTACCAGAACTGAAGCAGATGACATCTGACAAGACCCTTCCCCAAGATGTTCAGACCAGGCCTGTATACTTTTTTCTCGCTGTTGTTTCTCTCTTTCTCTCGTGGGAAGACAATGCCTCTGTCTGCATTTCCTAAGCCCCTGTGAAACGGGAAAATCTTTTGATTATGGCCTTTTGGAAACAGCCTCCTCCTAGCTTTGCGCAGTGGCAGTATCGTAGCCAATGAGGTTTATCCGAGGCACGATTATTGCTAATTGGAAACAGCCTCCTCATGATCCTAAGACAAATTAATTTTTCATTGCTTTTTCTGAAGGTAAGAAGGTCCAGAATTCACAAAAGTCTTCTTTCATCTGAACTATTTTTTAAATAAAGGTTTTGTTTATTTATTTGAGAGAGAGAGAGTAAGAGAGAGAACATGAGCAGAGGGGAGAGGGAGAAGCAGACTCCCCACTGAGCAGGGAGCCCCATGCACGGCTTGGTCCTAGGACCCTGGGATCAAGACCTGAGCTGAGCTGAAGGCAGATGCTCAACCGACTGAGCCAGCCAGGCACCCTGAACTGTTTTTTAAAAATATTTTATTCACTTATTTTTAGAGAGAGAGAGAGAGAGAGTATGTGTGCAAGCAGCAGGGGAGGGGGGTAGGGAAAGGGGGAATCTTAGGCAAACTCCATGCTGAGTGCAGAGCCCAACTCAGAACTCAATCTCAAATCCCATGAGATGAAGCCTGAGCCAAAATCAAGAGTTGGACGCTCAACCGACTGAGCCACCCAGGTGCCCCTCATCCCAACTGGGAACTGACTTTGAATTCTTATCCAAATGCATGGTCTCTGAATTTGCAACCTAATACTAGCTGTATTAGCAATAACACATTTAGTTCCAAACACTCATTTTGAGATAGCAATGGTGTTTTAAGATGTGTTTGGAATTTTAAGACATTTCGCCCTCTGCAAAATATTCATCAACCTCTGCTTTATATTTGTACCTGCACTGTTCCTTCCTAGAAGGACTTGGTTATCTCCTTCAGTGTGTGCTTGCAATACTCGCTATTTTGCTTTCACACCTGCTTTACACAGAGACTTCCAGGCGTGACTATGGTTTGCCTTCGCAAGGAGAACCTTTCTCCCGTGTCAGAGTAAGTGCCAATAAATATTTCAGTTGGCCACTTTCAGACTTAGAGTCCTAGTTTAGAACCATCACCCAATTGGGAATTACGCTACATCTTCTGTTTTTATGTATCATAATTTAAGTTTTGTATTTTATTGCCTGTCAAACTTGTTTTAAAGAAGTAAAGCAATGTGGGGCGCCTGGGTGGTTCAGTGGGTTAAGCCGCTGCCTTCTGCTTGGGTCATGATCTCTGGGTCCTGGGATCGAGCCCGTCATTGGGCTCTCTCCACAGCGGGGAGCCTGCTTCCTGCCCTCTCTGCCTGTCTCTCTGCCTACTTGTGATCTCTGTCCAATAAATAAATAAAAAAAAAAAGAAATAAAAGCAATGTGCTCTTGAAGGTGATGTTGACTCAATACTGAGGTGGTCCCCAACACTTATGGCCTTGAGAAGATACAGATTTTTAGATGGAAAGTTCCTAAGATTTTTCTCTCTCCTCACCCTCCTGGTTACTCAAACATGGCCTTAAGTAATTTACAGCACCTCTGCACTTTCCTCCTGCCATAAGATAGGAAAACCAGGAAAGGTCCTTCTTGTCACTAAGGGACAAAACCACTAAATATAAAGAACTTGACTATTCATTAGAGAGCCTTTCAAGGAAATATTTTGATTAAAAGGGAGAAATGTGAAAATTAATAAAAGGAAATCTTGTTTAGAATGGAGTTGGGAGGCTGTCACCCGGAGTGCCTTTGCCTTCTCGCTCCTTGTCAATGGCCGACCCAACAGGGAGAGACACACCTTGCTCTGGATACTACTTTGCTCCCGCTGCAGGAGGAAAGAAGGCTTTCCTCCTCCCCTGGCAACAGCTGAGCCAATGGGAGGCTGTCGCAGCACAGCCAATCAGAAGCCCCCATATGGAACTCCCAATTCACACTAATGGGTTTTCCTTTTTTTTTTTTTTTTTTTTTTTTTTAATGTATTTGTTTCAGAGAGGGAGAGAGTGAGCACAAGCCGCGAGAGCTGCAGGCAGAGGGCCTAGAAGCAGGCTCCTCGCTGAGTAAGGAGCCCAACTGCAGGGCTCCATCCCCAGACTCCGGGATGATGGCCTAAGCGGAAGGCAGCCCCTTAAACCACTGAGCCCCCCAGGCATCCTCATGGACTTTTCTTTTGTATTAGGCCTTCTCAGCCTCCTGTTTTCCTCTTTAAAAGACTGTCTCCTGGGGCACCTGGGTGGCTTTGCCACCTCTGCCTTGGGCTCGGGTCATGATCTCAGGGTCCTAGAATCAAGCCCCGCATTAGGCTCTCACTCAGCAGGGAGCCTGCTTCCCCCTGTCCCTGTGCCTGCTGCTTTGCCTACCTGTGATCTCTCTCTCTGTATCCAAAAAAAAAAAAAAAAGACTGTCTTCTGCTTTGTTTTGGGGACTTGCCTGTGGCTTTGCTGTAGCTTGCTTGTGCTGGATTGCAACTTTTCTGCTAGTCCCAAATAAACTCATCTTCGCTGGTGAGAGAACTCACAGTTTTGTTTTTAAGGCTAACATTGTACACCAGCTCTTGTCAGTGCATGGATTGGAGGCTTCTGGAGAAGGCGGCAGAGGGAGATGTTAATTCCCTGGGACTCCTGGCTTGCCTCCTGCTTGGGCAGAGCTGACTCGGGTGACAGAGAAAGTCCTTGGCCATGGCTGCAGGAAGTCAGTGTCCTGCGAACTGGGACAGGCCCAGGGCTGCTGGGCAGGTGCGGGCAGCATCTACGACACCGTCTTATTAGAGATTGGCCACCAAATAGTCCACATTGCCAATGAATATGTTCTCAAGAACTCCACGCCTGTAATTATTTCTTTTCTGTTCCTCCTCACAGCAGAGTTTCTCAAAGGAGTTGTGTATAATCACGGTCTCCACACCTTCACATGCCATCTCTCAATACGTTTGTGTGGGGTTTCTGTCTCCTTCTCTTTGAAGTGCTGCTTTAATTTTCCAAAATGCCCCACCTTGCCCAATCTCATCATTACTCCTCTGTCCTCAATTTACTAGCATCTCAAAAGCATGCATTCCAGCCTTTCCTTCTAGAAACACAGTCCTCATGTTCGTGACCACATCTTTGTCCCCTTCAGTCTCCTTGGGTGGGTTCTCTGCCTGGAAATGTCGGAGGGCCTCAGAGCTCAGTCTGCCTTCCCTCCATTAGTTTTTTGGTTTGTTCCCATCTTATTTCTTTAACAAACATTCTTAAGTAAATCTAGGCAAATGTCATCATTTTATATAATCCGCTTGGGATATATGTACATTTTTTAAAGTAAAATTTTGTGGATTTTTTAGTATTCTTGAAATAGTTTGTATTTAAAGAAGAGGAAACTTTCACAAATTGTTTGGGAACATTCATGAAGCTATTAGGAAACCAAAGCACATTACAATGACATTCACTTTTCCAGCTGTCATTCCTCAGGCAATTTCTTTCTTTCTTTTTTTAAAAGTTTTATTTATTTATTTGAGAAAGAAAGAGAACACATGTGCAGGGGGCCAGGGGGAGAAGCAAAGAGAGAGGAACAGACTCTCTTCTGAGCCCAGAGCCCGCAGGGCTGAGATAATGACCTGAGCCAAAATCAAGAGTTGGACCTTCAACTGAGCCACGCAGGCGTCCTTCTTCAGACAATTTCAGTCACAAAGAAGACAACTGAGACCAAGAAGCATCTAAATTGCCAAAATTATCTGCCCGAGCTAATAATTATTCCTAGCAGAGATCCTCAGATCCTTACTTAAAGCCTAGTAAATCTTACCTTAAAAATAGTGAGAAGTGAAATATTATTAGCAAAGGGAGAAGAGATAAAAATATGAGAAAAACAGGAATGTAACTTTAAAGAGTTAAATGGCTTTTATTAAATATGTGTAAGTAAACCCATAAAACCCTACACCTGTGTTTCATTAGGCCTTAATAGTACTGTACCAAATGGAGTAATAATGCATGCTTCTAATGATTTCAAATAAGAACATTTGTTGGGGCGCCTGGGTGACTCCATCGCTTAAGTGACAGACTCTTGGTTTCAGCTCTAGTCATGATCTCAGGGTCGTGAGACTGAGATCGCACTCAGGCTCCTGTGTGGAGTCTGCTTGGGGACTGGCTTTCCCTCTCCCTACGCCCCTCCCCCTGCTCTCTAAAATAAATAAATAAATCTTTAAAAAAATAAGAATAAAAAATAACCTTTGTCATTCTGTCTCACATACCTTTAGAAGGGCATCAACAATGTATTTTAGAATAATGCCCATTAAAATTAACATTTTTGTTTTAATATTGAAACATTATGCACTTCATTTTTGTTGCTCAGATTATAGTAAAAGCTTTAACCCGAAAGTGTGACTCTACAGATAACAGTTTCATTTTCCTCCCATATAACAAATATATTATTTATATATTTATTTTATTCCAAGTTACATAAAAAGCTTCTATGTTTTTTACTATGTTTGAGGCATTATTTTAAGTGCATTACAAATAGGAACCCATGTATTCCTCATCATTTTATTAAATTAAAGATTTTATTTATTTGTTTGACACAGAAGGAGAGAGAGAGAGCACAAGCAGGGGGAGCAGCAGGCAGGGGGAAAGGGAGAAGCAGGTTCTCCCCTGACTGGGGAGCCTGATGTGGGCGGGGCTCGATCCCAGGACCCTGGGATCAGGACCTGAGCTGAAGGCAGACACTTAACCTACTGAGCTACCCAGGTGTCCCTAGAACTTCATTTAGATGCAACTTGCTACTTTTATCCGTACAGCTTCTCCCAGAGTGCAATTGAAAGGGCAACCAAAGAGGAGGAAGGGAAGTCTCCCCTCAGGAAACAAAAAAGAATTCCAAAACTTCTTTATGTATAGAAAGTACTTCAGCTTTTTTATATCCCTGAATGTCCTACAATGTATCTGAATATCCAGAACGATTGAACATTAATAATAGACAATGCAAATTAATCTTATAAATGTATTTCTTCAAATTCTACGTCTCTTAGTTTAACTAAAGCCGCCTTTAAAAAACTGAAAAAAAATTTTTTAATGGAGGAAAAAATGGATCCTGTGATGTAATTGGCAAGGGTTGGAAAGAAGATGATGATGATAACTTTGGTGTTGTTTCACAAATTATTTTTCAAAAATAGACAGGACAAACACTATGTCTGGCTTTCTAATTTCTGATTGCGTCAAAGAAAGTTGTATCTCTATCAGATGATGTATAAGCCTATGAATTTCTCTAAGGGATCATTGAATATTTTATTAATATGTAATATCAATCTATAACTTGATTTATTTAAGAGAGAGAGACAGAGAGAGTGAGAGAGAGCACACACTGGGAGAAGAGGGAGAAGCAGACTCCCTGCTGAGCAGGGAGCCCGACAAGGGGCTTGATCCCAAAACCCTGGGGAAAAAAAAATCTCTCCATTTCCTGTTCTATTATTACACTTGACCTTTTATTCACTAATAATTTTTCTAAATTTATTCACTAATAATTTCACTAATAATTATTGAACTAATATTCACTAATATTTTACCAGTATTTCATAGGCTTTTTTCTTTTTCTTTCTTTTTTGAGGGGAAGGTACAGAGATTTCCTATACAGCCCCTCTTACACATACAGAGCTCCCCCGACCCGCATCCTGTCCTAGAGTGGTGCGTTAGTCACAGGAGGAACGCACACTGACATGGCACGGTCACTCAAAGTCTCTAGTTGACTTTAGGGTTCATTCTTGGTGTTGTGCATTGTACGGGCTTCAACAACTGTGTAATGACGTCTCCACCACTATGGTGTTGTACGGAGCCTTTTCCCTGTGCCCCGCCTATTCACGCCCCTCCCCCCCAACCTACACGCTCTGCCAACCACTGATACTTTTACTGTCTCCATAGTTTTACCTCCCTGAGAATGTCATACAGTGAGACCCATCCAGTCCGTAGCCTTTGCAAACTGGCTTCTTTCACTTACGTGCATTTAAGTTTCTTCCATGTCATTTCATGGCTCGCTAGCTCACTTCTTTTCAGTGTTAAATCATACTCTGTTGGCTGGATGTACCACAGTTTGTTTCTCCGTTCGCTTACTGAAGGACATATTGGTTGCTTTCAACTTTGGGCAATTACGAATAAGGATGCTAGAAGTGTTTCTAAGATTTAAAAAAAAATTCTCACCCTTGAGAATGAAACCTATGCTCCACCAGCGTACTTCCAATATGTATCCAAAGCAGATCGAAGAGGCACCACCCTTGGCCCACTTCATGATTTCTCCCTCTTTGCCTTAATTGCATTATTGCTAGTTAATGTTAGCATATTAATTTTCTCCATCTGCCATTTACTTATATTAAACATTGCAGGAAAATATAATAAAACACTCAAATCGATCTGCAAACAAGTGTTTTCATTTATAGTGCAGAAATGGTTGTTTTATAGCAACTGAGCAAGTTGGTAGGCAGGAATGGATGGCAGTGTTTGCTATTCGGTCACTGGACCAAAGTACAAATTTCAAATGAGAAAGGTGGTTTTAGGGGGCGCCCGAGAAGCTCAGTCGGTTGAGCATCCCACTCTTGGTTTCGGCACAGGTCACGGTCTCAAGGTCATGAGCTCAAGCCCTGCACTGAGTTCTGTACTCCACAGGGAGTCTGCTTGAGATTCTTTCCCTCTTCCTCTCCTGCTCACATGTGTGCTCTCTGTCTCTCAAATCAATCAATCAATCAATCAATCAATCAATCTTTAAAAAGAAACAAGAAATAAAAAATGCTTTGAGGGTAGCAGAGTAAAGTTAGAGGTTCCATAGCACTCGCAGATAGAGGCTAGAAGGAGCCGGTCTGGCTGTTTTCGGTTGACAAGTGAAGACTTAAGCAGTCTGGCTGTCGAAGAATGAAAAATTGCACACGTACACCCCAGTTGGTGAAACAGGTAGTAACTTCTGGGCTAGAATTTGGTCTCAGTTTAGAGAGCGGCATCTCTTCCTGGGTACCAGCAAACCGTACCACATAGTTTGATTCTGAACTTGGCTGAGATACCTGACGTGGGTTACATATGTCCTTACAGACCAGCTTATCTGAAAAGGTGGCATACTGATGAGGGAGCAGGAGGCTGGCTGAGGACAAAGCAAAAGCTGGCGCCTCGCACCCCCCCCTTCACCCGCTCCCCTCCATATGTGTAGCATTCCTCAGGCACCCCTGACTGCCATAAAACGATAAATAGTTAACTTGCAGAGATCACAGTCCTGCAAGGCAGGAGTCTCCGTTGGTTTGCAAATATCCTTGAGATTTACAAACAAAGAAGTTACCTTATCAATAGCCCAATTTCCAAAGACACAGAACTCAGTTCCTCAAGCCCTAATGTCACCCTCCCCTCCATAAAAAAACCCGAAGGAGGCGGAGGTAGAAGGAAAAGTAAATAAAGTTAAATTTCTTCTAAACCTAAATCTCATTAACAAGGATGCTTGATAGCAGGAATGTAACATTCCACCAGGAGACTCCCAATTGTCTTTACTTGATAGTAACCAGGCCTTCAATATCCTGATAGTATTCTTTGCCCCAATAGCCCTTCTGAACACCCCTTTGTCCTCACCTACCCAACTCCTGTGTACATAACCAGCCACTCCTCACAACCCAGGGCAGCAGCTCTTCTTGCCTACAGGTCTTGTCCCCGTGCTTTAATAAACCACCATTTTGCACCAACGACGTCTTAAGAATTCTTTCTTTAGTCGTCGGCTCCGAACCTCCTCACCCCACCGAACCTGACTTAGGTTCAGGGACTTCATCAATACCAGGCTTTCTTAGCAAAGCTACCAGCCTTGGGCTAAAGGCCAGCTGTCCCTTTTCACTGGCTTCTTCTCCCCAGCTGCAAGTTTAATCTCATTTCCTCCTTCTTGCTGACTGTGGTCAGTGGTAAAATAACCATTACCAGGAAGAATGTAGTGAAATCCACTTTAGGAGGTAGGAAACAAAAAAGAAAAAGAAAAAAATCATCTCACTCACCAGGGCTCAGGCAGAGTCAGCTGATAGGAATACAGAGTCTATAGTTGAGTCAACGAGTGCTGTGAAAATGAATCAATAGTCAAGTCAAAGACATGGCTGATCCCAAGTCCATCGATGAGGTGTAACCATGTGATTACCATGGGCGAGAAGTGAAAGCGGAAAAACGGGGAGCCGAGGGCAGCATCCTGTCTGCGAGGATCCCTGGCCACTTCTCTGTTGCTTTTACCACTGTTCTTCAGATGCGCCTCTTGCAAGATCTGCTTCCACTGCGGCCTCTGTGCAGAGCCTGCGATATACCAGTTACCTGTCCCCGGCATAACTGTCCCTTCACTTACTCCTTCCAGGCTCTTCCTTTATGTAGATCTGAGTTTCTTTTCTTTTCTTTTCTTTTCTTTTTTTTTTTTTTTTTTAAGATTTTATTTATTTGCCAGAGAGAGAGAGAGAGAGAGAGAGAGCAAGCACAGGCAGAGAGAGTGGCAGGCAGAGTCAGAGGGAGAAGCAGGCTCCCTGCGGAGCAAGGAACCCGATGTGGGACTCGATCCCAGGACGCTGGGATCATGACCTGAGCCGAAGGCAGCTGCTTAACCCACTGAGCCACCCAGGCGTCCCTAGATCTGAGTTTCTGATCTCCATGATTTTCCTTCTCTCGAGAGAACGTCCTTTAACATTATTTTTTGTTTGTTTTGTTTTTGCAAGGCAGGTCTACGGGCAACAAAATGCCTCCCTTTTCGTTTGTCTGAGAATGTCTTTATTTCACCCTTGCTCCTGAGAGACCGTTTCTCAGGGCCCAGAGGTTGGTGCTTTGTCTCTCTCAGCACTTACCATCGGCACTCCACTCTCTTGGTTTGCGTGGTTCCCGAGAAGCTGGGTGCAATTCTTACCTTTGTTTCTTCTAGACGCAAGATTTGAGCATGCTGGTCTATTTGAAAAATGGTTCCTTTTCCCTTCACCCCTACGGGAAGCCCGAGGGGATGTCTCTCTGCTGTGAACTGTAGGGACCTGGTCAAATGAAGGAAATCTCACAATATTGTGGGGTTCCCTCCATGGCTGGGTCCCCCTGGATTTTTTAACTTTCAGGCTTGTGCACGCTGAGCCTCCAGCAGTTAATCAGCTACTGTTCAGGTCCCTTCCCTGCCCCTTCCGGCCAGGGGAGCCTGCGTATCCAGGATAGTTATGTTATAATGTTCTCCCCATTCTGGGGAGGGGTGGTTTGCTGTGTGTCCTCCCCTCTCTTAAGGATCCGAAAAGAGTTCTCTCTCTTGTCTTTGTCTAAAGCTGCTTTCTCTCCCTACGTTATACTATGTAACGACGTAGATTTTTAATTTTAATTTCGGATTGTTGGTATTTTGCTCGCAGATTTACACAAGCCTGGTTCCTTGGCTTTCATGTTTCAGCTCAAGTCTGTCCTTTGAGCAGTGTTCCTAACTGCCCAATGTAAATCCGCTCGCCAGCCATCTCCAAGCACTCTCGTTCGCTGCTGATTTTCCCTCCTAGTCTTCATCAAACCTGAAATTATCTTGCTCATTCATTTACTTACTTGCTACCTTACTGTTTACTGTCTATCTTCTACACTTGACCCTCAGTACTTTGAAGGGTATCTGATGTACAGTAGGTGTGCACTCATTTAAAGTGATTCATGATTGATTGATGATAGATGATTGACTGATTTTAAAGATTTTTTTTGAGGGGGGAGGGGCAGAGGCAGAGGGAATGAGGATCTCAAGCAGACTCACTCTGAACACGGAGCCTAGGTGGGGCTAGATCTCAGGACCCTGAGATCATGACCCCCAGCTGAAACCAAAAGTCCAACATTAAACCAACTAAGCCACCGAAGTGCCCCCAAATGCGGTATTTCCTTTTAAAAAATCTATGGTGGTTTGATAGGTGAGAGCAGATACATGGATATATTTATATTTATATTATTTTTTAAGATTTTATTTATTTATTTGAAGGGAAGAGAGAGGAAGTGAAAGAGAACATAAGTGTGAGTGTGGGGGGAGGGGCAGAGGGAGAAGCAGACTCTTCGCTGAGCAGGGATGAGGGGAGCAGGGGTGAACCATCCACGTGCCCCAAGTATTTCATTACTATTAAGAAAGTTCTGGGCGCCTGGGTAGCTCAGTGGGTTAACGGTCTGGCTTCGGCTCAGGTCATGATCCCAGGGTCCTGGGCTCGAGCCCCACATCCAGCTCTCTGCTTGGAGGGGAGTCTCCTTTTCCCTCCCCACTCCCCACTTGTGTTCTCTTTCACTCTCTCTGAGCCAAAGGCAGAGGCTTTAACCCACTGAGCCACCCAGGTGCCCCAATAAATAAAATTTTTAAAAAAGTTCTGAAACCTAAGGATGCCTTCTTTTTACAAAGTAGAGTACTTTCAAGGTCATTTGTAAAATAGCACCAATCTTATTCATTTGCTTTCTAGGTAGGACAGCAGTGAGTGTTGTTAGAGCCTATCCATTGGTTACAGCAATGCTGTCCACAGAAATACACAGTGAGCCACATCTGTGATTTTAAGTTTTATAGTTGTCACTTTAAAAAGGTAAAGAGGAGGGGCGCCTGGGTGGCTCAGCGGTCAAGCGTCTGCCTTTGGCTCAGGTCATGATCCCAGAGTCCTGGGATGGATCCCACATTGCGTTGGGCTCCTTGCTCCGCGGGGAGTCTGCTTCTCCCTTAAAAAAAAAAAAAAAGTAAAAAGAATGAGAGAAATTGAAACCAGTATTAGCAAGGTATTTTTAAATCAGTGTGTCCAAAATACTACTGATGAGGAAGTGGAAGGCCAGCAGCAGCCGACACACAAGCTGACCCCCCGACTGTCCCGCCTCCCCACTCCTGGGTGGGGATATGGGTGTTACTCTTCCAGGACACTTCCAGCTGCCATACTGTTAATGACTCGCTAGAGGGAAAACCAGACTTAGCTTGATACTAGCAAGGCCGCCAGCATCCTGAGGGTCTACCTCCTTCAAACCCATAGTATAAAATTAATTGCTCTAAGTGCAGCTCTCTTTTTTGGGGGAAGATTTTATTTATCTATTTGACAGAGAGAGAGCGCGAGCTGGCGTGTGTCTGAGAGCACAAACAAAGGGAACAGGAGAGGGAGAAGCAGGCTTCCTGCTGCCCAGGACCCTGGGATCATGACGCAACCTGAAGGCAGAGGCTGAACTGACTGAACTACCCAGGTGCCCCTCCAGTGCAGCTCTTTCTGCCCTGGGTCCTGTGCCCATGCTTTCATAAAATCACCTTTTTGCACCAAAGACACCTCAAGAATTCTTTCTTGGTTGTCGGTTCTGGACAACACCTACATTCAAAACTATATCATTATCATTTCAGTATGTAACAAATGTAAGAAGTCATAAAGGAGATGGTAAATATTTGTTTGTAGTCTTTGAAAGTGTTTATTTTTTTTTACACATACAACACATCTCCATTTGGATGACGTGCATTTTAAGTCTTCAGAATCCTCGTGTGAAGAGTGCTGTTCTGTTGGACAACCCAGGGGTTACGGTGTCTTCGTTTGGGTTCTCACCATAGCACACCTGAGGTGAAGACTTGGGTGGGTGTAGTTTATTTTGGAGGTGATCCCAGAAAAACATTTGTAGGGAATGGAGAAGTGAGACAGAGAAAGGATGAGGCCAACCAGGGGTGTCTAAGCAGGCACACCGGGGCTTACAGCTGGGCGCCATCCTGCTAGACAGCAAGGGCAGACAATATTTCAGCTGTCAGACGAGGAGGCTGGAGCAGTCATCTACCTGGTCCCCATCATTTGGGGGTCGATTACAGGGTCCTGGCTTGCCTTGCAAATGGGCCCAATGTGCTTCTGTAGCCAGAAAAAGACCTTGAAGCAGAAAAAGCTGCCTTTGACTTGGAGATGTGACAGAGACTATGATGGAGAGCGATAGCTCCTGTTACGACACTAAGGATCCTATCAGCTTCAGGAACCCCAAAGATGCGACAGCACCAGGACTGTCCTTCAGATTACTCTTCTTACTTTCTTCTTTCTTTTTCTTTTTTTTTAATTTTAACTCATCTTTCTCTTAGGTATCCCTACTTCCTGGAACACCACTTCTTGGCACACAGTTGGTGTTTACTAAATAATTGTTGACTGTGTGACCTTCCCATGGATACCTGCTTTATTCTTTCAGGCCTCTCCACGTATGTGGGAGGCATGGCTACCAGCAGATACGGGTCATATCTTTTTAACTCCCTGATCATAAAAGGAAAGTGAGGTTTTCTTTTTCTAGCTCCAGGAGGGGAAAAAATCTCAAGAGAAAAAGCCGGTTGACTGGTTTGGGCCATGAACTTGTCTCTGGGCCCATCCCTTTGGCCATGACCATAGCGTGTTATGACTGGCTAAATTTGAGTTGGGCGTCCACCCCTGAGGATATGGAGGTGGCGACTTACTAGAAGGGGGACCCATGGATCAGTTGTGCCCTGCTGTGTATGCCCACTGGGGTATGTTTAAAGGGCGATGCCATTTGTCCCATATTTCTTGGGAGAAAAATGTTTCAGGAGCAGCTCTGTCTCAGCTGGGCCATTTTATTTTTTATTTAAAAGATTTTATTTATGCATTTGAAATAGAAAGGTACAGAAAGAGCATGAGCAAGGGGAGAGGCATAAGGAGGGGGAGGAGCAGACTCCCTGCTGAGCCAGGAGCCCTATGTGGGGCTCGATCCCGGGACCCTGGAGATCATGACCTGAGCAGAAGGCAGACGCTTAACCGTCTGAACTGCACAGGTGCCACCCAGCTGGGCCATTTTAGTACTGTATTATTAGCGAGTCTACCTACTACAGATTTCACACTTGACGCTTTGGGTATTTGAGAGGGATCCCAAGGACCATCTAGTAATTTGTAGTTTGTAAAAGCACAAATTCGCATTATGTCTCTGAGGTTTGGGAATAAATCACCAAGTAGGAGACGGAGTCTCCCTCTAGATGTCCACTATCCCTCCTCAATAGTCAATGGTGGACTCCACTCACTCAGCGTAAGATTTTCAATGTTATAATTGTTATATGTTAATATAACATGTAATTAATATAATATAATATAATGTTATAATTTCTGTGTTACAGCATGCATCCGTGTCCTTCCTTAAATAATATTCCATTGTGTGTAAGACTACATTTTATTTATCCGCTCCTCGGTTGGTGAGTTGATGGACATTTGGTTCTCAATCCCCCCGACCCCAACATATATTTTTTGGCTTTTATGAATAGTGCTGCTTAGGATATTTGTATTTAAGTTTTTGGTTTTGTATTTTAAGTTTTGAGATACATGTTTTCATTTATCTTGGGTAGGGAGTGTTGGGGTATGTCATTGAAAAGACCTGAGCTGCGCCCCAGCAATCGGAGTCTGCTCACCCACTTCTTTGTCCTTGGAATGTGGGCTCCGCTTGCTTTTTTCCACTTGCTTTTTGAACACTGAAAATCTGCCAGAGGCTGCCCCGAGGACGTAGTCCTGATGTAATGATGTGGTGTTGAGAAAACTTGTTTGTTCTATGTGAGTGAAGCTAGTTAAGATTTGCCTGGTTTCGGGGGGGCGGGCGGGATGCCTGGGTGGCTCAGTTGGTTGAATGACTGACTTTAGCTCAGGTATAGTCCTGGAGTCCTGGGATCGAGTCCCGCATCAGGCTCCCTGCCTAGCAGGGGGTCTGCTTCTCCCTCTGACCTTCCCTCCTCATGCTTGCTCTCTTTCAAATAAATAAAATCTTAAGAAAAAAAAATTTGCCTGATGGGGTGTGGGGTTGCTTTTGTTTTGCTGTCCCCGCAAAACAAGCCTTGTATGTAAGTTCTCTTCACATGCGATCACTGCTGCCTTCCAGCTGGAATGACCTGCCTCTTTCTTGAGTCTGTCCCTGCCCTTTAAGTACAGCAGCCAATTTCAGATTACACGGCTGTGATGGTGGTGGTGGTGGGGGGGGTGGTCCTCTTGGGATGGTTCCAAACCCATGGCTATGAGGAGTGCAATTCCTGGGTAATGTCATTTTGCAGTTGTACATTTTTTTTATCCCCACCAGCAACGTGTGAGGTTTTCAACTGCTCCACTTCCTCTCCAACTTTACTGCCTCTTTATAGTACTGAACTGTTTATTTAAGATCAACGAACGTATGCAGGTCAAGCTTTGCAAACTCTGTGCCTATGCCTGTCATATACCGAAAGGCATTCATTGAGCCAAAGGCATTTGTTGAAAGAATGAAACAAAAAATTAAAAAAAAAAATCTTATGTATTTATTTGAGAGACAGGGGGCGCCTGGGTGGCTCAGTGGGTTGAGCCGCTGCCTTCGGCTCAGGTCGTGATCTCAGGGTCCTGGGATCGAGTCCCACATCGGGCTCTCTGCTCAGCGGAGAGCCTGCTTCCCTTCCTCTCTCTCTGCCTGCCTCTCTGCCTACTTGTGATCTCTCTCTCTGTCAAATAAATAAATAAAATCTTAAAAGAAAAGAAAAGAAAAGAAATAATTTATTTGAGAGACAGTATGAGATGGGGGAGGGTCGGAGAGAGAAGCAAACTCCCCGCTGAGCAGGGAGCTCCATGTGGAACTCCATCCCAGAACTAGAGCTCCGAGATCATGAGCCAAAGACAGATGCTTAGCGGACTGAGCTACCCATGCGCCCCAAAAAACCCCTTTTATTTGCATGCTGTCTTATGTTTCATGAAGTACACTTATGAGTTATGAGACTCATAGTAACTCTGTAGGAAGTAGGAAGCCTGGAGAATTTTGATTCCTGTTTTAGATCTGAGAAAAATAAGGGTCAGGAAGTTTAAGTAATGAAGGAAAAGTCTAGATCCTTGGTCTCCTGGCTCCAAATCTAATCTTCTCTCTACAATTCAACACTGGTTCTCAGTCAACCTTCTAAATACCATATTAGCTCACTGACAGGAAATAATGGTAAAAGGTTTCAAAAGATCTTAGTTTAAAAAACAACAACAAAAAACGAAAAACAAAAATCAGTAGAAGCTAAAGGGACAGGGTGTTTTTGGCAGTTGGGAGCCCTCTGTCATTCTGAGACTTGCAGGGGCTGGAGAGAGTGGCCTGGGGCAGGGGTGACAAGGGAAGTCATTAGGCTTCTAACTTTAGTGAGAGGTTTTCATTTTTTTTTTTTTTTTAGATTTTTATTTATTTATTTATTTATTTATTTATTTTTAAAGATTTTATTTATTTATTTGACAGACAGATCAGAATTAGACAGAGAGGCAGGCAGAGAGAGAGAGAGGAGGAAGCAGGCTCCCTGCTGAGCAGAGAGCCCGATGTGGGACTCGATCCCAGAACTCTGGGATCATGACCTGAGCTGAAGGCAGCGGCTTAACCCACTGAGCCACCCAGGCGCCCCTAGATTTTTATTTATTTATTTGAGAGAGCATGAGCAGGGTGAGAGCAGACGGAGAGGGAGAGGTGGACTTCCCCACTGAGCAGGGAGACCAACACGGGGCTGGAGCCCAGGACCATGGGATCATAACCTGAGCTGAAGACAGATGCTTAAATGACAGAGCCACTCAGGTGCCCCACAACCTTTTAAAAAAGATTTGTTTATTTTAGAGAGAGAGAATGAGAAGGAAGGGGCAGAAAGAGAGGGAATCTCAAGCTGACTTCACACTGAGTGTGGAGCCCACTTTGGGGCTCGATCTCACCACCCTGATCTCAGGGCTTGAGCTGAAAGCAAGAGCCGGAGGCTTAACCGACAGTGTGCCCCAGGGGCCCCAGGGGCCCCTTTAGCTTTGACTAGACCTGGTGGCTGAGCATTTATAGGGCTGGAAAATTCACGGAGTTTCAAAGAGAACTGTAATCAGGAGAGGGCTGATTGTTTAGATTTATAGATTGCATTATCTGAGAAATCTCACACGGAAAGGCAGTAACTGAATACTCATAGTGTTCTTACAATATTCAGACCTAATAGTCTTCCTTTTTGTAACAAATTCTGAAACATACATGAAATATCAAGGAAATAGCATAATAAACGCCCATCAGCTATCAATGAAAAGTTATCAACATTTTGTCATTCTTACACATTTGACTTACAAAAAATGTTTGAAGATAATAAAGCTTTCTTTAAAAGCCATTGCCCCCCCCCCCCCCCCGCTTTACTGAGGTATAACTGACAATCAAAAATTGTATTTCTCTAAGCTGTACAACCTGATGACTCGTTAGGCACACAGTGTGAGGTCCTTGAACCAAGCCAATCAGCACACCCATCACTTCACAGCTTCCCCATCTTCCTTGTTTTCTTGAGAACACCCAAGATTGACGCTCTCAGCCGACTTCAGGCATACAACATAGTATTGCCAACGATAGTCACATCGCTCTCTCCGTTTTCCAGAACTTCTTCATCTTGCATAACTGAAACTAAAAAACCATTTCTTTAAAACATTGTTTATTTATTTATTTGACAGAGGGAGACACACAGAAATTGGGGGAAACAAGCTGGGGGAGTGGGAGAGGGCAAGGCAGGCTTCCTGAGGAGCAGGGAACCGGATGTGGGCGTCGATCCCAGGACCCTGGGATCATGACCTAAGCCGACTGCAAACGCTTAATGACTGGGCCACCCAGGTGCCCAAATGCCTTTTTTTTTTTTTTTTAAATTTGTGGAAACATGGACCTTTGGAATATCTGGTTCCTGAGGGAAAGAGAGAGTGAGAGCGAGAGCGTGTATGCATGAGCAGGAGTGGGAGAAGCAGACTCCCGAATGAGCAGGGAGCCCGAGGGGAGACTCAGTCCCAAAACTCTGGGATCATGACCTGAGAGAACGCAGATGCTTAACCGCCAGAGGCACCCAGGCGCCCCACATGGTGTTATACTAGTTTCAGGTGTACAGTATAATGATTCAACAATTCCTTACATTACTCTGTACTCATCGTGGTGAGTGGACTCTTAATTCCTTTTACCTATTCCACCTCAGGTAACCAAAAGCCAAGATCCATAACACCATTTTAGCCATGGGAAATGGGAAATTACAAAAAAATAAAATGATCTTGGGGCACCTGGCTGGCTCAGTCCATAGAGTGTGTGACTCTTGATCTCTTGTGGTGAGCTTGAATCACCCCTTGGGGGTAGAATTCACCTAATATTTAAAAAAAAGTGATTTGGTGGGCACCTGGGTGGCTCAGTCGGTTAAGTGGCTGCCTTTGGCTCAGGTCAGATCCTGGAGTCCTTGGATGAGTCCTGCGAGGGGTTCTCTGCTCAGCGGGGAGTCTGCTTCTCGCTCTGCCCTTCACCCTGCCTGTGCTTGCTCTTTCTCAAATAAAATCTTAAAAACAAAGTGATCTTGCTATAAATACCATGTAACCTTGTTTTTTTCATTTAGGGTTGGAGGGGGAGAGAAGCTGCTGCACGCTGGCCATGAGGGCCACCGGACAACTGAAGTCGTCGAGCGGGAGTCCGAGATTTTGTTCATTAGAAGCCCTGCAATCATTCATTCATCCCCCCGGCACTTTCCGCACACACTGACCATCACCAGTGGGACAGAGCAGGTTGGACTCTTGAGTCCCGGTTGGGTTTCATCATTAATGACTCTAGGACACTGTAAAAGATTTGTCCTTAAGCCTTATCTCTCCCATCTGGAAAACAGGGGTCATAACACCTCCTTGACTCCGGCCTTGTTGGAGTCGGAAGTGAAGTAAGGTCCCGGCAGTGCACATCCCCGTGTTCGGTAAGGCAGGCTCTGTTGGCCACTTCTACTGGGCTAGGTTCTGAGGCCACGATGAAAGGAGTCATAAAGCCGGCTCTCTTCTTTGCCTAGCCCCTTCCCCAGTCTCGGAGGGCAGCAAAAAGCCGACAGGTGCTCCTGGGCGCAGTGCAACCTGTGAGCGGCAAACCGCCTGCGGCCAGCGACGGCGTGCGTTCATCGTCCCAAGTCAGTTGTTCTTGCAATCCTGCCACCTTTCTTTAGGTCTCGGAGCTCCACCAGTTTAATCTGTGCTAAATCCTGCTCTTGGCCGAGGTCACCGGTTTGACTCTCACGTTGGAGAACCTCCCACAGCACCCTGGTTTGGTCCTGATGAGGGCAGCAAGCCCAGAAGGCTAAAGCAGCGCGGCGGCTCCCCCACGTGCTCCGCAAGCGGCAGCCCAGGGGGCGTCGCCGAGCCGCGGGGTGGGCAGGGTCGGCTCCTCCCCTCCGCCCCCAACGCTGGGTGCCTGGATCCCGAGCGCCAACTTCTGCAAAGTTCGCCGCCCGGTGAGAGCACGTGGGCGCCTGCGGGCAGCCGGCTCGGCCTACCCCCCTCCATCGGACGCGGCGGGCGGCCTCGCCTGGCGCCGCACGGGGGACGCGCAGCACCGCCGCCCGGTCCCGCCGCCTGCACTCCCGGCTCCCGGCGGCGGCTTCAGCAGCAGCCGCCGCCGCCGCCGCCGCCGCGCGGCCCGGGGGGCGGGAACGGGGCGGGCCGCCGGCGCTCCGCTCCCGGAAGCGGCGGGTTCTCGGGCTCCCGCCCAGGGGACCGGCGCGGCCGCCGGAGCTCCAGCATCCCCGCCGGCGCCTCCCGGAGCGGCGCGACCCCGGCGGCGAGATGCTGCCCGTGTACCCGGACGTGAAGCCCAACCCGCTGCAGAACGCCAACCTCTGCTCGCGCGTGTTCTTCTGGTGAGCGCCCCGCCCGAGCGGCCGCATCCCCCCGCCGCCGCCGCCACGCGCCTGCCCGCGGCCGCCGGCGCCTTCGGGGGCTGGAGGGGGGAGCGTCGTGGCGGGGGGGCTCGGGCCGCCGGCGCCGCGCGGCTTCTGGCCGCGGGGGGGGCCACCCCACGCCGGCCGCGCGGTCCCCCGCCTGCGCCCTGGCGCGCCGGGCGGGCGGGAGCTGGGCTGGGGAGGGGAGCCGGGGACCTGGTGGCGCGGGGCTCCCAGGGGGCCCCTGCCTGGGCGTCGGCGGCCTCGCCAGCCTCCGGGGTCTGGGAGGAGGACGGGGAGGAGGAGGAGGAGCCGGAGCGGCCGCGGCAGCCGCCGCCGCAGCAGGGGTTGGGGAGGGGGAGATCCGAGGCCGCCCCGGGAGAAGTCCTGCCCACAGGGAGCACCGCCTGGATCCCCCCGCCTCCAGCCGCTGCCGCCTTGCCCCGCACCGCGCCGGGATTCGCCCTTCTCGCAAACCCGAGCTGCACCTTTTCCTTCCTAAGCAAGCAGCTTCTGAACAGCCTCCTTTATCTAAACCGAGGTCTAAGTCGGGCCCTGGACCGTTGCCACCCCCCACGGCGTCCCCACTCTTCCGATATACCGATCTGCCCTACGTGACCCGGAGCTGCACACTCCGCCGGCTCCTGTGTTCGTGACCACGTCCTGCTGTCTGTCTCCCTTTGTCCGCGTGCGGCTCACACCGTGTGTCCTGGGATCTCGTGGGGGCAGGTTTCGTTTCACTTTATTTCATGAATGGGAACACTGTTCTCGAACACGGTCAGCGTTTGTCTGGGACACACGTAACCACAGCTGGAGTACGGTTTTGGCACAGCCGCTTTCCCTTTTGCAATTATTTCCATTTCCACCTTGGAGGACCAGCTCCGGAGATGGGGTCCTTGAAGCCTGTGGGGTCGTCTCCGGATGTCTAGGCTTTGGAGAAGTGATCCGTGGTCTTCATGCGGGTGGTCCGGTCCAGGAGTCCTATCACCCAAAAATCACTGGAGGGTCCCCGAGCTGGGAGAGGACGCAGGTGAAAAACGGCTCAGAGAGGTGACGCAGGTGGCCGGTTTTCCATGTGGTAGCTGGGACCATGAACTAGATGGGCCCGAACCTGTGGGCTCTAATTGATAATTAGATAATTGATAATAGATAATTGATAATTAGATCTTCTGTTTCTTGACCCTAAACTAGCCCTCAGGCTTTAATCGTTCCCATATTCTGATATTTTAACTTTTTTTATGGGAAAGCCTAGGAGATACCAAGGGGGTGAGCTCTCTCTCAGGCTTGTTTTGATGGTGGCTTATTCCGTGTGTGGGGACCTCTCTTGGCCCTTTGGCCCCCCTCTTTTTTTTTTTTTTTAAAGATTTTATTTATTTATTTGACAGAGATCACAAGTAGGCAGAGAGGCAGGCAGAGAGAGGGAAGCAGGCTCCCTGCTGAGCAGAGAGCCTGATGCGGGACTCAATCCCAGGACCCTGAGATCATGACCTGAGCGGAAGGCAGCTGCTTAACTCACTGAGCCACCCAGGCGCCCTGCTCTTAAGGAAAGAAGAATTTGGGTAGAAGAAGGAATTTGGGTGTGGTTATCATAAATAGTAATGAAGTAGGCAAACATCTCCTTAACTTCAGGCTAGGGCAAGGAACTCTGGGAGCACTTTCTGTTTATGGGTTTTTCACAAGGTGTGTGCATGAAAATGGGCCGGTGAGGACTCAGATTGATGACTCGGGTAGGCGCTGTTTCCAGCTTCCCCCTTCTAGGGAAGGACCTCTGACCTACCTCTGTCTTGCACCTGATGGCCTGGGATCATACAGCTGTGTCTTGGTAGAGCAGGATCCCCCATCAGGCCATCTGGCCCTGAGCCCTGTGTTTGCACCTGCTGGACTGAGCCACTGCTGTTGGGATCCTTGTTCTTAAATGCACGGAGAAGGCTATTCCAAACATGCCTTTGTGCTTGTAGGATGGATCTTTTTTCTTTCTTTGTTTTAGGCCTGATTTTCTTAAAGTCATTGCTGTTGGGGATGAGCTGGTGGACGTGAAACCTATCATGCTTGAGGATGTGTGTCTAAGGGCGGCTTGAGGGCGGCTGTCCTCTAAGCATGGCCCTCACACCTTCGGTGGCATCACCATCACCATCACCCAGGCGCTTGTTAGAAATGCAAGTTCTCTGGCACCCATTCCAGACCAGTTCTGTAAATTATGTAGAAACTTGGGGTGGGGGTGAGGTTTAAGCCTGTGCTCCAAGTGATTCTGATGGAAGGTTGAGCCTGGCTCACGACGCCCACTGGCATTGTTATTCCAGTTTTATAGTTTTAAAAAAGGGGCAAGTCTTTTGAGGTTATCTGTTGACCATGATTACCATCCTGTATCTGTTGACCTTCTGCATGTCTAGAGATTTGAAAATCTGAGGCCGCCTTGGTGATTTCCACGTGTACCCGGATGTCGGCGAGAAAGTTGAAATGAGTCCGGGCAGGAAGGGCTGCCTGGAGACAAGGCCCACCTTGCAGGGAAAACCTGCATCTTCTCATTGGATGTTTACTTTTCTTCTCAAATTTCATCTGCTTTCTGAACTTGTGAACTGGTAGCCCTCTACTCACAGGCTGCCAGGAACGAGCTTTATGGAGTTCTACACACATGGCCTTAGCGGGGTTTTGGTGGGTTTTGGTATTTCGACATCCAAGCTTGAACTTGGGTTTAGGAGGAGCTGTACACAATGGGTGTTGGTAATTGTTGCAGAATTTTGGTTTATTTTTTAAGTACGCTCCATGTCCAACGTCGTGCTTGAGCTCACCACCAAGACTTGCACACTTGACTGACTGAGCCAGGGAGGTGTCCGTGTTTTGTATTTTTCAAAAGAATATGTATAAGATTTATTTATTTTCTATTTTAATTTTTTTTTGGTAAGATATTTAAAGCTACAGAAAGAGAAAGGAATATGGATGACTTATTTCTGTTAGCCAGGTAAACCTGCTGATGCGTTGGTTTCTTAGTCTTCCCCCTAAAACTCACAAAACACACACATGCCTTTTCTATAAAACCAAAAAGTTATTCTTCCCCTCCCAAATAGTTTTGAATCCTGATCCCTTCTTAATTAATTATTTATTTATTTTCCCTTCTTAATTTTTTACGGCTAACATTTATTCATAGCATTAAATCTTCAAAATGTGGTATTTAACAATTATAATTTACTTCCCTTTTGTTGAATACTGTTTATTTCTAATTACGATGTAATGCAGATCCATGCCTGTATATTTTGGTGCGTTTTTCCTTTTTCTCTGTAGCCAGAAGTGGAGTAACTGGTGAAAGGCAAAATTTTATTTTCTAATTTTGGACCAACTGACCCTCAGTGGTTTGCATGTATAGCTCATTGTCAACTTTAAGGACCTGAATTACTTTTTTTCCTAAGTCATGGATTAAGAATAATATCAGGGTTTTAATTTGAATTTGATTTTGTATCTTTGAATTGTGTATTGGACTTTTTTCCTGTGAGGTCTTTATATGTTTGAAAAAACTTGTAATAGTGCTTATTTTTTGAGATTTTCATTTGACTCTTAATTTAGATCAGAAGTTTTTTTTTTTTCTTAAAGAATTTTAAAAAAGATTTTAAAACTTATTATTTTTAAAAGTTTTTATTTATTTATCTGACAGAGAGAGAGAGATCACAAGTAGGCAGAGCAGCAGGCAGAGAGAGAGGGGGAAGCAGGCTCCCTGCTGAGCAGAGAACCTGATGCGGGGCTCGATCCCAGGACCTTGGGATCATGACCTGAGCTTGAGGCAGAGGCTTAACCCACTGAGCCTCCCAGCCGCCCCTAAAATTATTTTTAATCTCTTTGTCCAATGGGGGCTCAGACTTACAACCTCAAGATCAAGAGTTACACACTACTGACTTAGCCAGCTAGGTGCCCCTAGATCAGAGGTTTTAAATTTCTAGATTATTGAGCTCTTCTTTCTGGTTTTTCCTGTTGCTTCTGTAATATATCTTTTTTAGATTCCAGCATCCTCTAAATCTCCGTAAGCATTTTCTTATACAAAGTCCACTAGAATTTCCTTTTGTATTTGGTATTAGGCCTCTTTTTTTTTTAAACAAAACAGCCCATTTTCTTTTCTTTTTTTTTTTAATTTTTTTATTTTATTTTTTTTTATTTATTCGACAGAGAGAAATCACAAGTAGGCAGAGAGGCAGGCAGAGAGAGAGAGAGGAGGAAGCAGGCTCCCCGCTGAGCAGAGAGCCCGATGCGGGACTCGATCCCAGGACCCTGAGATCATGACCTGAGCCGAAGGCAGCGGCTTAACCACTGAGCCACCCAGGCGCCCCAAAACAGCCCATTTTCTCATCATGGTTTATTGACTGATTCTTCCTCTTTCCTGTTATTGGAAACAAGTGGTGTAGGCTTATCCAGCTGGTACTAGATTGTCCTGTCCCCTGAGATGCCCTGGACGTGTCCTGCTCTCCTGGTGCACAGCTCCCTGGAGATGTGCTCCTGGTTTCCCTGTCTTCCCTCTCCCCGTGGTTAGCCGCTCAGGACCCGTTCCTAGAGAAGGCTTTGGGCCACACGCATGCAGGCCACCTGAGGGTGGCTGTGTTCTCACTCCCCTGCCACTGGTTCAGTCTGTGAACTGTCACTTTGGAAAGCCAGTGCTGTTAAGTCTCCAATCTGACTGCCACTGGTGTCAGATTGGAGACTTCCAATCTAAGAGGTTTGGTTTTGTCATTTATTTATTTTTTGGCGATGTTTCAATTATTTACTTGAGATGTTTCATTTTAAACTGGGGTTTTGCACCTTTTTAAGAATGCTTTTTAAAAAAAAAATTTAATTTCTTTTTTTAAAATTTTATTTGAGAAAGAGCCAGAGTGTGTGCCTGTGCCCAAGCAGGAGTTGGGGGGAGAGGGAGAGGAGAGAGAAGCGAACTTCCCACTCAGCATCTCATAGTCTGACACAGGGCTCGGGTCCCAAGAGCCTGAGACCTTGACCTGAGCAGAGAACCTGATGCTGAAGTCAGATGCTTAACGGACGGAGCCACCCAGGCTCCCCATGAGATTTTAATTTTTTAAGTAATCTCTATGCCCAACGTGGACCTCGAATTTACAATCCTTAGATTAAGAGTTGCAAGTTTTAGTGACAGCCGGCTGCCCCTAGAATGCCTTTTATTTGTTCTTCTTATTATTTTTTAAAGATTTTGTTTATTTATTTATTTGGGAGAGAGCATGGGAGTAGGGGAGAAGCAGAGGGTGAGGGACAAGCAGACTCTGTCCAGACTGGATGCCGTGACTCTGAGATCACCACCGCAGCCTGAACCAAGTCGGGCTGACTGAGCAACCCAGGTGCCCCTCCCCAGAATAACTTCTAATGTTAATCTCCTGTTGTTCATTAACAATCAGACGTACACATTTTGTACAAGGAGGCTGGCTTAGTTTTTCAGGGCCCTGTGTTTGGCTTCACCCTGTTCCCCTTTCTTTAGCATTTAGTTTGATGAGTTTTTGGCCAATTTATACAATAATTCCAAGCCCAAGCAAGATGTGGAACACCCTGAAGGTGTACTGAAATTTACTAAGCCTCTGCAATGAAATAAGTCGAGTAACAGAATATAAGTTCATCTCCTTTAATTTCTATTTGATTTTTTCTGTCTGTTTTTACACAGTTCCGCATCTGCTCCATGTGAGTAGGGTTAACTCAACTCATATTCATCAGGTGTATTAAGTAGATAATTTCCTTTTTTGAGTTCTCCAGGGGATCCCCTCTCCCTCTTGTATCTCCCAGGCTTGGCCTGCTCTGTGGGGTGAGGAACCCAGTGAGGTCATGCGCCCTGTGAGCCTTTATCCGAAATCTTGCCTGTCAGTTCTCAGTGGGGACAGCAAACCCTGTCCCCTAACACGAGAATGTCTCTGTGGGTTTCTTTTCTGTGTGAATCTGAAGCCCCTGCAAATGTTTTCTGTGTTTCTATGCTGATGAATTGTGTAAAGGTGGTTGCCAGCACTGCAGCGGGAAGGACAGGGCTTTGGAATGCGTTCACGTCTTCTCTTTGGCCCTGCAAATTCCCTGTGGCTACCTGTAAGAGAATGATCTGAGCCTTGAAATTGGGAGACTGGGGATGATTGTTAATGTAAAGTCTCCTAGTCCAGAGCTAAGGCCTCTGGTTGTTATGGCCAGGGGTTCCTGAAGACTGGAATGTTAAGTTTTAGATCCATTTCAAGATTGATCCATTTTTTATTTTTTTATTTTCAGGGTTTTTTTTTTTTTTTTTAAGGTTTTATTTGACAGAGCGTCTGCGCACAAGCAGGGGGAGCAGGTGCCCTATTTTTAGTTTTTAACTATTTTTAAGTAATCTCTACACCCAACATAGGGCTTGAACCACAACCCCAAGATCAAGAGTCACATGTTCTTCCGACTAAGCCAGCCGGGGACCCCAAAGATTGAGCCATTTCAAGATTAATCCTTCTAAAATCTCTTTATATTATGTACATAGTGTGAGATAACTAAAAATGTAAGATAGAGGGCAGGATTAAATTTTTTTAGAAGTTAAATCTCATGTTTATCGGGACGCCTGGGTGGCTCAGGTGGTTGGGCATCTGCCTTCTGCTCATGTCGTGATCTCAGGGTCCTGGGATCAAGTCTTGCTTGGGGGAGGATCCCTACTCAGTGGGGAGTCTGCTCTCCCTCTCCCCCCTCCCCCCTCGGTATCTCTCTCAAATAAATAAAATCTTTAAAATGAAACAAACTCGTGTTTACTTATTTCAGTAGTATTTTCCAAGACACGATTAAAAATGCAGATGAGGGTCCTTCCTTCTGGGAAGGTATTTTGGGGATCTGCATTTCAGTTCCTGCTGGGCACTTAGGGCGAAGGTGGTTAGCCCTCGGGGCTGGGTCCACTGAGACATCAGTACTGATCGTCACTAACACCTGCTGAACGCTTCCTGGGGCTCAGCCTCGTTTGCTCGCTGTTTCAGTGTCTCAGGCAGTCCTCGGTCCTGTAAGGCAGTGCATCTCCAGAGAGGTTGGGGCACTTGTCGTCGACAGCACAGCCCGGTGGGCGGGGGGAGGTCTGCAGTGTGCCAGTTGGTGTGGTGCCCATGTCCTCAGCCCACACAGCCGCCCAAGTGCTCAGGCTTGTGTCTGCCTGGCTGTGACAGGTAACCCCCAGCAGACATTTACAGCTCAGGTCCGGGAGTGACCACGCCCTTCTCAGATGCTCACAGGAGAAGGTTCCACCCTCTCTCCATTATGCTGTCGCCCGATCTGCCCTGTGTGTTGTTGGCCATCAGGTTCATAAGGCACCAACCTGTCTGTTCCTGCTGATGTTGCTGACCTCAGATCCCGTCAGCTGAACTTGAGACATGCCCTTGGAGTCCTTCATTCGGCAGGCGCTTCCAGAATATGAATGTGTGAGACCCGAAGGGAAGGAAAGGCACAGAGGTGCGCGTCCTCCTGGAGCGTGTGTCCCTCTCCTCTGTTCCAGCCTCCCTTGGCTTTTCCTCCTCACAATGGGTTCCCCCCACCAGTCTTTCCCCTAAGATCCATGCCGTCCTCCTGTTTAAAAACCTCTCATACCTCCCAACGGCTTTCAAGAGCAGGTCTTAAGGGTGGCAACTCAGAATCCTTCAGGACCTGCCTTTTGCGTCTCGTCTTCCATCATCTCTCTCACCTCCGGACTTTTCTGATGAGGTGAGGCAGATCTGGTAACTACCGGAGCCGGACTACTGTCCCGACTGATGAGGGGCAGCTGCCTCTTGGTGAACCCCTTACTGGGCTGTTTGCCAGGGTGTGGGAGCGAATGGAGGAAAGCAGGCTGGATGCCCGTACCCTTGCCAGAGGCCCATGTGTACAGCCCTGAGCTCTAATCCAGGAGATACCGACCGTGGAGCTGCATCCCCCCTGCCTTGGAGCTGAAGTGCCTGCCATACAGATCTGAACTCTACCGCTTACCCAACCAAAGGCAAGTTTCCTCATCTGTGAGATGGGAATAATCACGATACCCATCTCCTAGGGTTGTTGAGAGGATTAAATGAACCAAACACTGTTGGTTTACCAAAATAGTGAATAAATAGTAAAAGGAAACCAGGCCACCTTCCTCTAGTTACTTAGCATTTGTAAACTAACAGTTTCGTTTGTAAATTGCCAGAGTTTATTTCCCAGTTAGAGGATGAATGTAAATTTCGGAGTCTCATGCCTTACCGGTAGGAACCTAATGGGGGGTTTGCGGGGGAGTTGGCAGCCCGAGTCAATTTTTTTTAACAGGGTTCTGGGAGACTCACACTGAGCTTTGGGAACCAAGTTTCCGGGCTCTCTTTCAGCCCTTAAAGTCCATTTCTGGTTGAGAGCACAGTGGGAGGCCAAGGGTACTGGTCCAGCTTGTAGTTTAGGTAATTCTTTGGGCCAACATTTGAGGGCCTTTTGTGTTCCTGCATTCAAATCCATAAAAATAACATTCCTGTTCTCAAAGCGCTCACCCAGTCCAGTCTTCTTAATTCTGTCACTGGTGTCAGCTTCTGAGCAAAACAAGCCCCTAATCTTAGTGACTTAGTTAAAAAACCAAAACAAAACACACAGGAAGTCACGTTTGTAGACCTTTCCAGGTTGGTGGGAGTGGGGAGCCACCCCACACACTTACTCAGTAGCTGGTCTTTCTGTATCTTGTGGCTCGGTTTTTGGGTCCTCTCCAAGTCCTCTTAATTCAGCCGGAAAGGAGTTATTTGTGGCCGGTTTTTGTGTTCGTGGCTTGGCAGCTACCTACGACCTTGACACTCACGTTTTATCGGCAAGGTGTCCGCCACACGGTTGCCTCTACCATTAGGTGGGCTAGAAAGTGTGGGCCATGTGTCCAGGTCGCTGTGAGAGAATGACGACACGTCGGGTGTGCGGTGTTTAGATGTGGGACTGATGCACGCGCCAATGGGGGGCTTCAGGGAGGGGTCGCGTGGGACAGGTGGGGAGTCCTCTTGGAGGGTGGACGGGCATGTGTAGGGCACAGGATTCTGGAAGGCTGGCATGTCCTGAGAACAGTGATCAGGTGTTGTGGACGCCCCTCCCCCCCCCAACCTGGTGATTTTGATACTGTCATCCAGGATCACACTCCTGCCCGTTTCACCCTCCCGGCTTTCGTCCTTATCTCTTCTGCCCAGTCCTGGCCTCCATGAGCACCTCTAGTCCTTCTGGCGTTAGCTCCTAATTCCTTTCACTGGTTCCGTGGCCACTTCTGGGCCATCCTCTTCCTGGGGCTAGTTCCTGTGTGCTCTGCTTCCCCAGGCTAGCTGGTATCTGCCCTACTTCCAGGGTCCCGGAGTTATAGGGTTGGATGGGAGAGATCTTAGATCATACTCAATGCAGGAATCCCTTCTGGACATCGTTCAGTGGGGAAATTTGCTGCTCTTACTAATCTTCATTCTGGAATGATAGAAGACTGCTGTTACAAGCCAGTTTTCTTTTTGGGTAGTTTCTGCCCATCTGTATCTCTCTCTCTCTTTCTTTTTTTTTTCTTTTTTTTTGTCAACACACAGCGTTGACTCCCCCTTCCACATGCTGGCCTTCTGGTATTCTTCAAAGACCACCCTCATGGTTCTATTTAAATCTTTTTTTGGGGGGTGGCACCTCGGCGGCTCGGTTGTTAACTGTCTGCCTTAGGCTCAGGTCGTGATCCTAGGGTCCTGGGATTGAGCCCCATATCAGGCTCCCTGCTCGGTGAGCAGCCTGCTTCTCCCTCTCCCACTCCCTCTGCTTATGTTCCTTCTTAAGCTGTGTCTTTCTCTGTCAAATAAGTAAATAAAATCTTAAAAAAAATTAAAAAAAAAATATGGATCCATTAAATCTTTCAGGTATTTGTCTCCAGTTCTTAGGTTGCCTTTAAATGACAGGGGTTTTGGACCCTTTTCCATCTGCTTGAACTGAATATGCTTTGGTTTATCAACGTCTTTATATTACTGTGGCATCTAGAATTTACCTACTATTCTAGGTTTATTCTGGCCAGCGTCAGTGTTTGAAGTAACTGATCTGACAGTTTAACAACTATTTTTGAGTGCTTGCTGTGTTGGGGGAATGTTCTAAAGCAGGAGTTGGCAAACTGTGACCCGCAGGTCAAATCCAGCCTACTGTCTATTTTTGTAAATAAAGTTTTATTGGAACATGGTTGTGCTCATTCATTTATATATTGTCCGTGGGCTACAACAGCGGAGTTGAGTGTTTGGTACAGAGACTGTATGACCTGCAATGTCTAAAATATTTATGATCTAGTTCTTTACAGAAAATGTTTGCCCCGCCCACTACCCCATTCCAAATGTTTGGGATATATTAAGAATAGATTAAAATCCATGGGCAGAAGCAGGGAGACCTGTGGGAGATTTTTCACAGTGGTTCAGGCAAGAGGTAGCTTTGACCAGGAGGGTGATGGGAGTGGCGATGGTGAGTAGTTGGGTTCAGGAAAGAGTTTATTCGAAGGTAGAGCTGGGCATCTCGGATATTAGATTGTGGAGCTATCTAATATCTAATATGTAATCTATCTAATGTCTAATATCTAATATCTAATATCTAACTATCTAACTACCTAATAATTGTGGAAGAGACAGGCAAGGTTGCCTCTGGGTTCAGCCCGAGCCCCCGGAAGGATCGAGTCCCCATTCAGTGAGCTGCTGACGCCTGCAGGAGGAGTAGGTTGGAGAAGACCAGGAGTTCGGATTTGACCATATTCAGTTTGAGATGCCTTCCACACGTTTAAGTAGGGAGGTGGGGTACGCATTGATCGTGTGTCGGGGGCTCCAGGAAGAAGCCTGGGCTGGCGAGAACACTTGGGTATGGTGAGCGGTATGTACCGCTGGGCTGTGTTGGACACATGGACAACTGACATCACAGTCGGTGGGGTTTGTCCCCACACAAAGTTCATTTTGTTGGTCTCAGGGTCCAGCATCCATTGCTGTCGGTTGAAAGTAATGCCAGAAAGGACAGGTCTTGGAACTGTCCTGCAGGTTGTGGCTGATCCACTCGTGAGCACGGGTCGAAGATGAACTTGCCACAGGTATGTGGGGAGGTCATGTCGTCTGTCTTATGGGAGTCCAGAGGTACCTTATGTACTTGGCAGTCAGTCTGAAATCCTGCAGAGAAAGGAATTAGCACGATTTCCTCTTAATGAGCACAGCCTGGCTCTTGTGGGATCTTTCCTTTTTTTTTTTTTTTTTAAGATTTATTTATTTACTTGAGAGAGCACGCAAGCAAGAGCACACACAGAGGGAGAGGGAGAAGCAGACTCTCCGCTGAGCACAGACCCTGACATGGGGCCCATGCCAGAACCCTGGGATCACAACCTGAGCTGAAGGCAGATGCTTAACCGACAGCCATCCAAGTGCCCCGCATTTGTGACTTTTTTTTTTAAAGATTTTATTTATTTGACAGAGAGATCTCAAGCAGGCAGAGCGGCAGGCAGAGAGAGGGGGAAGCACGGTCTCTACTGAGCAGAGAGCCGGAAGCGGGGCTTGATCCCAGGACCCTGAAATCACGTCCTGGGCCGAAGGCAGAGGCTTAACCCACTGAGCCACTGAGGTGCCCCTCATTTGTGACTTTTAAAGCTAAGTTGTTAACTCATTGAGGGCAGGAACAAGTGTCTTTAACACCTTTATTCTGGTGCCTAACCGAGCATCTTGAACTTAGCAGGCTTACCCAGTGATTGTAAGTTATGACTTTAGCCTTCCTAATCGGAGTTTCTCTAATTTGGAAATGCAGGGCTCTGCCTTAAACAGGAGCAAGCTGGGCATTATGGAATGTTGACCTTAAAAATAAAACTGTCAGTTGTGTTACAAGCAAAAATGAATTTATATCGGAATAGCAGAAAATTGCAGGCGGGGACATTCAGGCTATAGCAAAACTGTAGGCAAAGAAGAGGAACCCCCCACCCCCTTTTAAAGATCTTTTTAAAAAAAATTTATTTGACAGAGAGAGAAAGATCACAAGTAGGCAGAGAGGCAGGCAGAGAGAGAGGGGGAAGCAGGCTTCCTACTGAGCAGAGAGCCCGATACGGAGCTCAGTCCTAGGACCCTGAGATCATGACCTAGGCCAAAGGCAGAGGCTTAACCCACTGAGCCAGCCAGGCGCCTCAAAGATCTTATTTATTTGACAGAGAAAGCAAGAGAGCACAAGCAGGGGGAACAGCAGGCAGAGGGAGAAGCAGGTTCCCTGCTCCGGGAGGAGGCTGAATGGAGGGGTCTCGATCCTAGGATCCTGGGATCATAACCTGAGCTGAAGTCAGACGCTTGGCTGAGTGAGCCACCCAGGTGCCCCTCCTGACTCCATTTTAATTAATTAGTTAGTTTTTGAAGAAGATTTTATTTATTTAGTAGAGATGATGAGAGAGGGAACATAAGCAGGGGGAGTCGGAGAGGGAGAAGCAGACTTCCCACCGAGCAGGGAGCCTGATGTGGCTCATGACCTGAGCCAAAGGCAGATGCTTAACGATTGAGTCACCCAGGCACCCCAGTCTCGGTGTATTCTAAAACTTGTGTTTTAAATATAATAAATGGATAAAATGCTATCCACTTACTTTTCGTCCCCACTTGGAATGAAGCAGGGCAAGGCAGCAGGGAGGGAATGTGGAAGTGGTGTGGTGTGTCATCTCCATGTCCCATGGAGAGGTAATCTGTTAGTAACTGCTGCAGAAATTAAGATTTGTTTAAAAAAAAAAAAAAAGCAACGAAGGGAAATGTAATTTGTACTGAGAATGGGGTCACTGTCCGGAAGCACTTGGGAAATTATAAGATGGTGGTAGCTGTATTCTCCAGAAGGTTCCTAGAAAACCCTTCTATAGCAGAGCAACGTGGCCAAAACCACCCAAGTGAGCATCTGGCACCTGCTTTATTTCTGCCTTGCTCTTGGACTCCATCCCTGCAGAACTGCGAGAGGATCAATTTTGTTACTGAAGTCACCCTGTCTGTGTATTTTGTAATGCATCCCCCCCCCCCTCACCCTATCTGAGGCTCCCTGCGTGTCCTGGGAGGTCCTGGTTGGAGCCAGTGTCCCTCGCAGTCACTGGTCAGAGCTGCTTTGTATCGTGGTCATTTGACCTCTATTACACTGAATTCACTAAGGACTTTGACCTCACGACCTTAGCCTTCTCTCGACCTGCTGGTTATGGACCTGCTGACTCAAATTTTGAGTCGAATTCAGGGTGAAAGTCCCCAGAACTTTTCAGTCTCGGAGGCAGTGCCCTTAAAAACCCTTCAGAGGACTTGACCCGGTAGGAGAACGAGCTTTTCTCCTGGACGGACTGGCGGGGAGTTCAAGTGTCATTCTCGCTCCTGAAACTGGATCGCGCAGGCTGGTGTCCGTTCCTGGGAGCCAGGTCTGCATCCGGGGTGAGGGACCGTCCCACGTACGTTAGGTTCTTTAAGGCGCGTGCCCCGAACTTTCTCTTTTACATCCGCATGGAAATGAACCAAGTTAGTTTGCTTCTGTGAAAGCCCCGTGCAAGTCCTTAGTGTGCCAAGTATTAACAGCTGAGAAAAAGAGGGGACCGTCGTTCTCAGCATGCTCCGAATCCTCTCTGCTTTTCCCCTTTCGCGTGCACGTAGTCCAGGTTTTTTTTTAAAGAGATCTTTTAAAGAGAATTCGCCCCCCTGAGTCAGCCAGATTAGGATCCCTTCCTCCCTCTCTGTCTCTTTCTCTCACTCTGTCGCTCTTCGGTCATCTCCGCTAGGAGCTGCTCAGAAAGGAAGCCGAAGTCTTGGAATTCCTTAAGGCTGCTTCGTGGACTCGGCCCCCCGGGAGGGAGGGATTCCTTTCCTGTAAGGGGGAGGCACAGTTTCTAGGACGGCTTCCAGGAAGGATGGGGTGCAGCAGGAAGGAGCCCCACAGAGCAGCGACTCCCACACGCTCCGCTCCGGAGCAGGGAATTTCGGCGCCTTTGAGTTCTGGGAATTGGCGTTTTTCTGTCGAGGGCGGAACAAAGTGAAGGCACGGCTCCTCCTCTGTGGGTCAGGCTGTGGGGACGGTGGTGTGGGAGGTGCGTGAGGGCTGTGGCAGGCGGGTTGAACCCCGACTGGCGAACCTGAGATCAGCCAGAGGCAGGTGGGGTTAAGCCAGCCCTGGGTCAGACCGGAGAAGGTCTGGTTCAAAGCCATTAGCGGTTTCCTCCCTCTCACAGGGGATTCCTGGCAGGAATTTCAAGGAAGAGGTAACCGTGAGCACGGATGTGGCACCCTGTGTGCGGAAGGGCCGACCATCTGGTGCTGGGGGGAGAACGTAAGCACGGGTGAGGCTAGCATGTTCTTCCAGGATGGGGACCCCCCACCCCAAGGAAGCCTGGCGTGCTGACTCCTCCCTGTGGCTCCTCCCTGTGGCTCCTAGGGCGCTGCTGGTGGCTGAAGGTCCCATTCCACATTACCTGCCAGTGCTGTGCTTCCTTCCACCTCCTGCTTTACCTGCTATGTTCTCTTGAACCTTCTGTGTCCCCCCCCCCAAGTCAGCCCCGGTTCCTGGTTCTCTCCCGCAACCCAAGTCACCCCCATTAGATTCCACAAAAATCTATCTGCGATGGGGTCTGGGGGTTTGTGAAGATAGGGGTTGCGTGTTGGGTGGGCTCCCCCCCGGCCCTGCAGGCAGTGGCCCCCCTCATCTTGGGCACAGACATTCTGATCGCTCCAGGCCTTTTGTGAACAGTTTGCTGCCTTACTGTGTACACTCCTGTCACATGAGGTATGGTGGTACTGTAGACGTGGTGATGTTTGTACACGCTTTGCCCAGCGCACCCCTTTGCCTCCAGCTGAGGATACTGGGGTGCACAGGGTATGTTTTGGGCCCACAGCAGCACAACTTCGTCAATGGAGGGGATGGGGCTGTTTGATCCCCAGCTTCAGATGTTGGAAGTCATGAGCAGAGGTCCCTGGAAGCAGAGGAGGGAGAGTTACCAGTGAGCGTGTGGGCTGAGCCTGAGGAGCTGGTGTGATCCAGGGAAAAAAGGCTTCTTAGAAGAGGTGCTCCTTGTTAAACTGCATTGTGTTTTAGTTTGTGCAAAAGTTCTTCCCTCGGGGCACCTGGGCGGCTCAGTGGGTTAGGCCTCTGCCTTCGGCTCAGGTCATGATCCTTGGGTCCTGGAATGGAGCCCCGCATAGGGCTCTCTGCTCAGCGGGGAGCCTGCTTCCTCCTCTCTCTCTGCCTCTCTGCCTACTGGTGATCTCTCTCTCTCTCTCTCTGTCAAATAAATAAATAAAATCTTTAAAAAAAAAAGTTCTTCCCTCTTCTCAAATCCCAAAAGAGGTGTACCTCCAGAAACCTGATGTGTTACAGATGGCTTCTTTTTCCTATATTAGTAGTCTGGTGTCTGTATTCAGGCCTAGTCTTTACTTCTTCTTCTTCTTCTTCTTTTTTTTTTTTTTTTAATTTTTAAAGATTTGTTTATTTATTTTTTTGACAGAGATCACAAGTAGGCAGAGAGGCAGGCAGAGAGAGAGGAGGGAAAGCAGGCTCCCAGCTGAGCAGAGAGCCGGATGCGGGACTTGATCCCAGGACCCTGATCATGGACCGGATTATAACCCAAGCTAAAGGCAGAGGCTCTAACCCATTGAGCCACCCAGGTGCCCCCCCAAGTCTTTACTTCTGAGGTGGCCCCTGGCCCCTGATGGATTTAAGCCTTAGGTTAGACTATAGAGAGAAGGGTTTGTGTTCTTTATACCTGGGTTCTCCATTAAAAAAAAAAAATGTTTGAGAGAGAGAGAAAAACATCACAGGCAGGTAGACGGGGCAGAGGGAGAAGCAGACTCCTTGCTGAGTGGGGAGCCTGTCGCGGGGCTCAATCCCGGGACCCTGGGATCATGACCTGAATGAAAGGCAGGTACCAACCGACCGAGTCGCCCAGGTGCCCCTTCCCATTTTATTTATCTGAGAGAGAGAGTGTATGTGTGTGTCCGGGGTGAGGGGGGAAGCAGAGGGAGAGAAGGAGAATTTCAGACAGACTCCCCGCTGAGCCCAATGTGGGGCTTGATCTCATGATCCTAAGAGCATGACCTGAGCTGAAATTGGGAGTCAGATGCTTAACCCACTGAGCCATCCCGGCGCCCCTGTCTATATCTGGGTCTCCAGATAGGCCACTGTTCTCTGTGGTGTTCTTGCTTCTTTTTATTTCGGAAGGAAATGGTTTGGTGTGGTAGCCTTCCCCCCTCAACTCCCCCCCACTAAAGGAAAAGAAATCCTACCTCGATTTAAAGTAAATCAGATCAAGAGTAAAATTTTTTTTTAAAAGATTTTATTTATTTATTGGACAGAGAAATCACAAGTAGGCAGAGCAGCAGGCAGAGAGAGAGGGGGAAGCAGGCTCCCTGCTGAGCAGAGATGCAGGGCTCGTGACCTGAGCTGAAGGCAGAGGCCTAACCCACTGAGCCACCTAGATGCCCCAAGAATAAAATTTTTGAGGGGTACCTGGGTGGTGCTGTGGGTTAAGCATCTGGTCTTGGTTTTGATTCAGGTCATGATCTCAGGGTCTTGAGATCGAGCCCTGCCTCGGGTTCCTAGCTCAGAGGGGGGAGTCTGCTTGAGAGTCTCTCCCTCTCCCTCTGCCCCTCCCACTTGTGCTCTCTCTCAAATAAATAAATAAATTGTCAATTTTTGTTTTTGTTTTTGTTTTTTTTTTTTTGATTGCCTGAGGTCCTAGAGCTGTTGCCAGTCTTGTTTTTAATTTTTCTTTTCACCTGTGCCTTTTGCTTCTAACTCTTGTTTTGCCCCTTACCCTGTTGTAATTATTAATGACCCCTCATTTTACTCCTAGGGGTGTCTTAGGTTGGATGATAAATAATATCGCTCTAAGTGAGCTGAAGTTTGTATTCCCTAAACTATACCCTTCACTGCGCCGTGGAACTTGGGCAGCAAGTGTGGTCAGGGTGAGGCCAGACGTTTGCTACTCTTGTGCCGGGAGTGATGGGTAGTGAAAACCCGGGATCCGCCCCAACCTGGGAGAACCTGCCGCCTGGGCTTCGTCGGTGAGAATGCGTGAAAAGCTCCCATGAAAGCTCCCGGGAGAGCGTGCGGCCCTGGAGGTGGCCCCTCGTAGACCAGGCGGGTCCCACCAGGCGGTGGGAGTGTGGACGGAGATGGGTGGTCCAGTTCATGGCGCCGGACGGGTCTCCCAGGATGCGTTGGAGTCCAGCCAGTGAAGACCACTGTGGCCCAGCACTCAGCTTCTCTGCGTGGGAGGTAGGGGGAGCGAGCTGGCCAGGGGGCCATGGCCCGGGGCTTGTGGTGAGCTGTCTGGGAACCGGGGAAGTCCTGGGGCAGGAGGAAAGGCTGGAAGTCCCCTGAGATGACACAGACCTTCACCTCTGAGTGGCCCTGTATGGCGCCCAGCACTTGGGGGCTGCTGAGCTGGTGGAGGCTGGCAGGCGGCACCCCCAGGTGACTGTCCTGGCTGAGGAACTAACAATGTGTGCCCTCGGGCCACATCCAGTCCCAGCAAGTTTCTGTCTTTGTCCATGGAACATGCCAGTAGTAACTGGGTAGATGGAAGAAGTCCCGGAGCCCGGCTCCCTCTCCCAGATTCTCCGATTCACTCCCTTCTACAGGACATTCTTTTATTATCCCGCTCCATTAGCGGCAAATGCTTAGTATTTCAGGATTTTTCTGTGCATGCCGTAGACCTCCGGGCTTCTCACTCGCTGATCTTTTTCTTGGAACATGCTGACCTGCGTCTCGGTCCACGCCCGGCCTCCTCTGAGAGCCTCCCTCACCTCCAGCTAGAGTAACCGCCGCCAGCCTCAGCCGCCTCTTTCATTTTCGCCCTGATCGTTGTCATCGCTCTGGACCTGTCTTCAGGCAGTTGTCCCTGCTTTCCTTCCTGTGAGCTCCACGGAAGAGGCCATCTGTGGGCAACAGTCCAGGAAAGGTCTTGGCACATGGTAGACCAGCACTTAGGACCTCATCTGAATTAGTGACTGTCAGAATTCCTGTTTACTCCAATCCTGTTGCTGAGAACCTGGTTAAAAAGAAAAACAAAAAAGAAAGAAAGAAAAAAAAAGTGAGGGACGCCTGGGTGGCTCAGGGTCATGATCTCAGGGTCCTGGGATCAAGTCCTACATTGGACCCCCTGCTCAGCGTGGAGCCTGCTTCTCCCTCTCCCACTGCTGCTCCTCCTGCTTGTGCGCACTCTCTCTGTCAAATAAATAAATAAAATCTCTACAACAAAAGTTGTGGGTTACATTTGAAAAAAAATGCATAAAGGCATGTACACATTCTGTGCTTTGAGAGCATGTGAGGGCTGCTACCTTGGGGATCAGTGGGGATGATGGGGGAAGATGCCGTTTGACTCTGGCCTCTTTGGAGGGAGAAAGGGTGGTGTTTCCTCTGCTTCTGGGTTGTACGTTGGTTCCTCACTCTTCTAGACTCTTGCAGCGGGGGTGGGAGGGGGGTGGTCTGTGTTCCCTCCTCTTTGTTTCGATGAAGTTCGGGTGACCTTCGTGGAGGGACAAGGAGCAGAGTGGCTTGCTAGAGGGAATCGGATTTGCCTGGAAGCGGAATCCGTGTCCCTGGGGTGGGTATGGGACTGGGGAGACGGGACAGATGGGAGCCAGGGGTGACAGCCCATTTGCGGAGTATGTCTACCTGCAATACCCCGTGCTTTCTGCTAAACCCATTTGTGTTGTTTTCAGTTGCTCTTTTTCTCCCCCCACCTCTGAGGTTTTGCGGTCACAGGAAACATTTTTCAAAGCGGGAGAAGAGCCTAAGATTATTAAGAAAGCAATTTTAGCATGTCCCGAGATTCCCTATGGAGCTTTCCGTCTTCTACTTCCTACTGAATAAGCCCTTTAATAGACCGTGTAAGAGGCTTTTCAAAGGCTGTTTTTGTTCTTTCTGAATCTGCAGCTAGGGTTGGTATGTTTGTAATTGACCTAATGCTTCAAAGAATGAACTGGTTTAGCTGGAATTTTCCGAAAATCTGTCCCATTGACACAGTATTGCCCAAAGAGAAAAGTGTATGGTTTCTAATTAGCTTCTCCCCCTTAACGCTGAACACTAGGTAGAGAGGTTCTTACATTTTAAGTTGGTGTAATCGTTCGGGACAGCTGTTCTCTGTATTGTGTGTAAGAGAGGGTACGCTGGGCTTCTGTTTTCTGGTTCGGTTGTTTTCGCTTGTCAGAATGTGGCCGGCAAATCCCATATTCCAGGTCTGGAGTCCCCCGCTCAGAGCTCTGAAGAGTTGTCTAGAAGGGAGGTGGGAGGGGGATGGCCCCGAAGAAGGACCGGGTTCGCCGTGGAGGAGTCTTTCCAAGTTCAGAGCCCGCTGGAGCCCTGGGGAGTCTTCGATCACACCTTCACTTCTGCCTTGGGGCTGGGAGAGCCTTGTAGCTTTTGTTTGTGGACTTGAAGCAGCCTCTGTTATTAAGTCGTGGATAATAGGAAGTCAGATCAGTGCTTGTTAACCCTGTGCCTTTTCCCCTAAGAATCTAGGGTGGTGATGTGATAAAAATGAAATGAAAAACTAGGCACAGCTACTTTAATTGTGTTTTCTTGGAGTACAAAACATAGGTGTGCGACCGCCTGCCTTCCCCCTCTGCCCCTCATATCATCTGCCCCCCCAAATATATATATTTTATGGATATAAAATATATATAAAATTAAATATATTTTAAATACAATTGTATAAATATATATGTTATATAATATATAATTGTATAAGTAAAATATATAAAATATATTTATTTAAATATATAAATATAAAATATATATTATTAAAAATATATGTTTTAATTTTTTTTGGATTGTATGACAACCAGGCAGGGGCCTGAAATCTCCATCAGAGTGTTCCAGTGGAGCCTTAAATGTTATATTGCTCTGTTGTGTGATGACCTAGAGAGAAATCTGATGGTCAGGTCAGAGAAGGGAGCTTGGGCAGAAATAATAGCTGAAGCAGGCTTGTTAAGAAGACCCGGGGTTGTCCGGGTGGCTCAGTCGGTGAAGCGTCTGGTTCGTGGTTTTGGTTCAGGGTTGTGAGAGCGAGCCCTGGGACAGACTTGCACTCAGTGTGGAGTCTGTTTGAGATACTCTCTCTCCTCTTTCCTCCCTCTTCTGCCCCTCCCCCTGCACTCACTCTTTCTCTCTCAAATAAAAAATCTTAAAAAGAAAAAAATGCAGAAGAACCCTGGAGTCCTCTGGAAGGGCCTGGAGAAGGGCCTCCGTGGTGCTCGACTGAAGTCTTAGAGATCATCAAAGCGGAGTCACCAGGAAAGAACAGGTTTAAAAACCATAACACCATGTGCTATTTGGAGACTTAAGGGAAAATAAAAAGGGGTTTGGAAGTTTGGGGGGAGTTTAAATAAGGGAACTTCTTTTGAATAAATTAATTGCTTTTGAGTAAGGGAGAAAGCTGATTGTGGTAGATGCTTCTTCCTAAACTTTTTGGGTTAAACTTAGTGTTTTCTTTGTCTGCCTTGAAGACATAAAATGAAGTGACATGTTTGGTGTATGTGTGTTATTTCTGTGTTAAGTAGGTGTTTGGGTGTTTTTTTTTTTTTAAGATTTTATTTGAGAGAGAGTGAGCACACAAGCAGGGGGAGGGGCAGAGAGAGAGGGAGAAGCAGGCTCCCCGCTGCACAAGGACATGGGACTCAGGACTTGACCCCAGGACCCCCGGGATCATGACCTGACCTGAAGGCAGATTAACCGTAACTGACTGAGCCCCCCAGGCACCCCTAGAAGGTGTTTAGCTTTGCCTAGCATACACTTTTCATTATTCTAGGCACTTTGGAAGAGACAGAAAAAGGTAAAAACCACCTAGGGCCCCATGGGGCTTCTTGACCACTCAGAGTAGAGAGGACTGCTCTAGACCTCGTGTTTGCTTAATGAAATCTGTGGTCATTTCAAGAAAGGCTAGGCTGGGAAGTGCTGTTTTCCCTGCCTGTGAAAGGTCTGTCTAGGGCTCATGAACTTGGAAAACGTGGTAAGTACATTTCACCGCAGATACCTGAAGTGCCCCCAACATCATTCTCAGCCGAACCCTAAGAGTATTTCCCCGAAGGAAGTTACTTTTCAGCATGCCCCGGAGGTGAACCAGCCTGCACTCTGAGTACAGGTCTATAATCTAGATTCCTTGGGAATTCAGATTCAGATGGCTTCTTCAACCTCTTGGGTGGGTGGGAGCTCCCTAGGTCTGCCGCCTGTTTTCAGGCTTTAGACTGATTGCGATTAAGGCCACAGGTTCACGGAAGAGCCAGCCCCATGCTCTGCCTCTCTCAGGTCCGTGGTCTGTTATGTAAATAGAGAAGGAACCTCAAGTTAACTAAGCTTGAAATTAAACCTGAGAAAGTCCCCGGCAAACCAGAGCGGACTGACTCAAAGTGTCCTTGGGGGTTACTGCCAAGTTCTCGTCTGCTTCCTGCAGGTTTTGGACAAGCATGGTGATCCCTGCATGTTTATAAACACTGGGATGCCAAGGGATCAGGTGATACAAACATTGGCGGAGGCTTTATAGACAAACCCTCTGTTGATCACCGCGTCTGTAAGTATAAAGGCTCTGCCTGGGCTTCCGTTGGAGCAAGAGCAGTGTGGCCGCTGGAGGCTGCGTGACCTTCTGGTCCTCTGCCCCCAGGCTAGTCGCTGTGGTTTCAGTGCAGTCACAGCGGCTGCCTTCATAGATCGCACTGTTGACAGCCCTGTCCTCTGACTCAGGGTGGCAGATTCTGTTGTTGATAGAAGCCAGCCAGCTGCTATGACATTGCACATGCTAGTGTCATCTGTCTGCAGCTGTCGCCACACATCCCAAGCTGTGCTGCAAGACCGGGGTTAATCATAGGTCCGAGCTGATCTATGATAAGGATCAAGAGCCAGGCCAGCTGGCTATTTCTGGTTGGGTCTTTCTGCTGCGTCTTCCGCTGCTCATGATTTGATCACCTTGTCTGAGGCCTTGGGAAGGAGAACCTCCCCGCTGGGAGACCCTCCCTAGAGCCTTGTTGCTGGAACTGTGGTCTGCACACCAGTCCCCTGGCCATCACTGGGTGCCTGGGAGAAATGCAGAGTCTCAGGCCCCGCCCCCAGACTGGGTGAATCCGAATTTGCATTTTAACAGACCCCAGGTGATCTGTGTGCATGGACCCGGCTCCTGTGGGTTGCTGCCTCGTGGAGGTTGGGAGAGCAGGAAGGGAGAGTGTGGAGAGCTGTGGACAGGGTTTGAAGGCCTGAGCCCTACCTGTGGGCTCTCCAGTGCCACATGGTTCCCTTCCTCTCCAGTGCCACATGGTCTCACCTAACTGTAAGGGGGGGTGGGGCTAGGAAATAGGGTCAAACCCTGTGCCTGGGATAAGGGGAGGAGGGAGGGTCAGACTCACAAATGGGCCAAAGATGGAATTAGGTGAGCCAAGCTATGGTGTGGTTCCGTGGTCAGTAGAGGCCCATCTTTCCTTCCACTGCTCCTTTTCTAGGGCTTTTCCTTAAATCACTGTATCAATTGACTAATGCATCTTCTTTCTTTCTTTCTTGTAAAGCACGTATGGGCACATGAGGGTGGGGAGGGGCAGAGGGAGAGAGCATCTCAAGCAGACTCCCTGCTGAGCGTGGAGCCTGATGCGGGGCTACATCCCACGACCCTGAGATCGTGACCTGAGCCGAAGTCAAGACTCCAGTGCTGAACCAACTCAGCCACCCAGACGCCCCTAATCAAATTATTTACAAAGTATACTTACTACTGATAAGAGGAAAAATATGTTGTTCTTAACCATAAATGGCACCTATTTAATTGTTGGATGACTCACTTTTATGGAGAAGGTACCCCGCCACTAAGACCTACACAAATGTGGGTTTTCCTCCCGTTTCTGTTCCTCCCTCTTTCATCCTTCCTTCTCTTTTATGATGGATAATGAGCAGCATATGCAGCAGTGGAGGAACAGTGTAATGAACCCTGAGGACGCAGGTAGGGGTGTTGGCGTTTTTTAGCTCCTGGCCAGTCTTGCCTCAACTCTGTTCTTCCTGTCTTGGGTGTTTGTGTCCGTTTTTTTCTTCCCCCTGGCTAACTCTGATGGGTGAATGATAGTGTAATGGGCTGAATTGTGTGTCCCCAAAACTCATGTTGGAACCCCAATGCCTTGTACTCGCTCCATTTGGAGAAAGAGCTTTTAAAGAGATGATTGACATGAAGACATCTGGATGGGTCCTAACCCAGTCTCCTAGGTGTCCTTAGAAGAAGAGAAAGTTCGTGCGCACACAGATAGACCGGGGCGGGGGGCACGTGTACAGAGGAAAGGCCACATAAGGACACAGGAGGTGGCCATCGGCAAGCCGAGGAGAGAGGCTTCAGAGGAAACTAACCCTGCCAGCACCTTGGTCTTGGACTTCTAGCCTCCAGAACTGTGAGAAAGTAAATTACTGCTGTTTAAATCATCTTGTCTGTGGTATTTTGTTATGGCAGCCCTAGCAGCCCAAGGCAATTTTTTTTTTCTTTGACGAAGGGTAGCAAAATCCCTACTTTTGTTATTAGGTCACTGTATGCATTTATTAGGTGATTTTTGCAAATATTTCTAGGAAGTGGTCAATTTGTGATTATATATAATTTACCCTTGTCCATTGTACTTCTCACTTAATGCCACTTTTTTTTTTTTTAAAGATTTTGTTTATTTGACAGACAGAGATCACAAGTAGGCAGAGGCAGGCAGAGAGAGGAAGGGAAGCAGGCTCCCCTCTGAGCAGAGAGCCCGATGCGGGGCTTGATCCCAGGACCCTGGGACCATGACCTGAGCTGAAGGCAGAGGCTTTAACCCACCGAGCCACCCAGTCGCCCCAGCCACGGTTTTTAACCTTTATTTTATAAAACAGGCACAGAATATTCTACAAAATAGAGACCTAGATTAGAGAATTGTTATGGGGTTAACCCCCTTGTAACTACCACTCAAGTTCTAGAATAAGATTTTGCCAGCTTCTGGGGTGTGTGGGTGGCTCCGTGGGTGAAGCCTCTGCCTTCAGCTCAGGTCATGATCTTAGGATCCTGGGATCGAGCCGCACATCAGGCTCTCAGCTCAGCGGGGAGCCTGCTTCCCCCTCTCTCACTGCTGTTCCCGCTGCTTGTGCTCTCTCTCTCTCTGTCGGATAAATAAAGTCTTAAAAAAAAAAAAGATTTTGCCAGCTTCCCCATATCCTGTCCTAATCACAAACTCTTCCCTTCCTTCAAAAAGAACTAAAAGTTGCCTTCAAACTCTCTATGGTATTTCTTTTAAATCTCAATAGGTGTATAGTTCTTTTTTTATAAAAATTTTATTTATTTATTTGACACAGAGAGAGAGATCACAAGTAGGCAGAGAGGCAGGCAGAGGGGGAGGGGGAAGCAGGCTCCCTGCTGAGCAGAGAGCCCAATGCCAGGCTCGATCCTGGGACCCTGAGATCATGACCTGAGCCGAAGGCAGATGCCTTAACCCACTGAGCCACCCAGGCACCCCTCAGTAGGTATATAGTTCTTTTGTTGTACTTTTTAAAAGGTTTTAAGTGATCTCTAAACCAATGTGGGGGCTCGAACTCACAACCCCAGGATCAGAATCCTATATGCTCTACTGGCTGAGTCAGCCAAGCACCCTGCTTGGTTGTATTTTTAATGAGTGTGCCTACTTTGATGGTTTCACAATCTGTTTTTAAAATTCAGTGTTTATTTATTTATTTTTAAAAAGATTTTATTTATTTGACATGAGTGTGTGCGCGTGTGCATAAGCAGGGGGAGCTGCAGGCAGAGGGAGAGGGAGAAGCAGGCTCTCTGCTGAACAAGGAGCCCCATGTGGGACTCGATCCCAGGACCCTGGGATCATGGCCTGAGCCGAAGGCAGACACTTAACCAACTGAGCCACCCAGGCATCCCTTTTGTTGTTGTTCTTGTTTAGATTTTATTTTAGAGAGCGCACTTATGCTCAGTGAAGGGGCCAAAGGAGAGAGGAGATCTCAGGCCAACTCCCCACTGAGTGTGGAGCCGGACCCCGCGACCCCGAGATCATGACCCGAGCTGAAACCAAGAGTTGGATGCTTAGGCGACAGGTGGCCCTTCCTGAGCTGTTTTAGAGAAAAATTGGATCAGTTTGAGATCTTAAAATCTTGTAAATGTGTCTGTTAGCTCATAGGTCAGCTCATATTGGAATGAAAAACCCCATATACACACAAGTTATGTACATATATACATAACATAACACATGTATATACATATGTATACATAACACACATAATGTATGTATATAAATTGTCTCTGGCATAATACCTTCACTTTGTTGTCATTGTGATTCCCAGCGAGGCTGATGGCCTCCCAGCATGATTTACTATTGGGTTTCCTGAGCGAGTTGGCTGTTTTTTGAGCGACCCCTTAACCCGTGAGGGAGGACCAAGTTTTCTCCTGACAGGTGCCCCTGACTTGAATCCTACTTTCTTCCTGGTGGCGTGGTAAAGCCCAGGGGCTCCCCTTCCCTCTACTGAGAGGCCTTGTTCCTCGTGTGTTTTGCTGCTGTCCCGTCCCACAGCTGTTTGGAGCCTTATCCCTGTTCCACTTCTGAACCAGTGATCGGTGGCGACATGGGTGGGGGGTCGTGCGGGGACACCGGGGGCTAGGACTCGTGTGTCCTCGTTCAGTAGCTGGTCTGTTGGGCCATGTGGGGAATCCCTGCTTCCCTGCCCCTTCCCCAGGCACAGCTTGTTCTCTGGGGAGGAAGGGCTCTTGGATCTACCCTTTCCGGGTTTCTTCAGACCAGGTCCTGGTTCAATTATGTAACTGACCTTGACATCTTCGGGCCAGGGTTTCCCTCTGAGGTTTACAGGCTGTACCAGATTTGCAGCGTATGTTCTCTAACCCCCTGTGATCAAAGGATCATTGACCGTCCTCCTTCGTGTGTCCGTCTTACGTGGAAACATAATTAATTTGCCATGCAACTCCAAATGAAACCCATGAGCAAGTTCCGCAATGTAGATTCTTCGTCTCTGCCCCAGGTCCTCGGACACAGAACCCCGGCGAGGGGGGCGGTCTGGGTTTACCGTTCATGAACGTGTCAGGTGCTTTCATGCCCGCTGCTTACATGAGAACTTTGCCCTAGACTTAGAGCATGTGGTCACAAGGCAAGGGGAGAGGGCTTTTAAGACCTTTCTGGTCTTTTGAGTCAGTGCTGATGGGAGTCTTCATAGTGACAGTGACAGGCTGGAGAGTGCCTGGTCTGGGACTACCGTTTGGTATTAACTTGGGTGAGCAGAGGGAGACCATGGCAGAAAGGGGACGGTCAGAGCAGGGCAGCCAGTGGCGAGCTGATCTCAAGGCCAAGCTGAGGAGGTGTCTTGAGATGTGAGCATCGGTCTGGAGCTCTAGCAAGAGCTAGAGAGTTCTGGCCCCAACTACCTGGAGTTCGTCCAAACCGCACAGGGGAAGGGTACAGCCCTCTGTAAGACTGGCCTCTCTTCAGATGGCAGTTGCAAGTTTGGGGGTCCCTAGGCCACCCTCTTTACTGGCCAAGCTGGCTGCAAAGTCAAGGGTTCCCACAGCCCACTCAGGTTCAGTAATTTGCCCGAGCCCCTACAACTCGGGAAAGTGCGGTCTTGACAATTACAGATTTATTCTAACAGAGACAGATTGGAACCAAAGGGAAGGTGGTGAGGTCTGGGAGGGTCCCAGATTTGAAGCTTCCGTGTCTTATCCCTGTGGTGTCACAGGGTATCACCCTCCTGGTACTTCATTGTGTGACAATAGTCAGAGTATTGCCAACCAGGAACATTCCCCCAGGCTCTGGTGTCCAGAGTTTCTGTTGTGTTTTTCTCATGCAGGCATCACCAGTGGAATCCATCCCCAGCCTCCCCCAGAGGCTGGCCCGGTGCCCTATCACTCACTGGCCCAACACTCTGATCAGTCATATGGCTTGTCCCTGGAACCCCCATCCTGAGTCATTTGTTAGCATAAACTCAACTTGGAACTGCTGTGAGTCACCTTGGTTACCATAAACCATCAGGGCCCCATCTCTAGTTACTTATAAAATTCCAGGGATTGGGGCGCCTGGGTGGCTCAGTGGCTTAAGCCTCTGCCTTCGGCTCAGGTCATGATCTCAGGATCCTGGGATTGAGCCCCGCAACGGGCTCTCTGCTCGGCAAGGAGCCTGCTTCCTTCTCTCTGTCTCTCTGCCTGCCCCTCTGCCTACTTATGATCTCTCTCTGTCAAATAAATAAATAAATAAATAAAAATCTTAAAAAATATTCATTTATAAAATTCCAGGGATTTAGAGCAACCAGGATGAAGTCCAGGAAGAGCGTACATACCAGCCAAAGTCGTCATCTTTTTTTTTTTTTTTTCTTTTGGCCCAGGTTTGAGGCATAATTGACAAAATGGTAAGGTATTTCAAGAGAACAGTGTGACGCTTTGATATATGTACACGTTTTAAGAGGATTCCCCCACCATTTGTGTAATGAACACCTCCATCATCACCTCAAATCTGCCCCCCCTTTTGTTTGGTGAGAACATTCAAGTTCTCTCCCAGCCGATGTCAATGATAAGGCAGAATGTTATCAGCTGCAGTCACCACATTACATGTCCGAGCCCCAGACGTTAGTCGTTCCAGAGCTGGACGTCTGGATCCTTTCCCCCCCCCCCCCCCCCCCCCCCCTCGCGCCCCCCCCCCCCCCCCGGCAACCACTCTTCTCTTAGGTTTAGATGATGAAGACGTCTTGTTTAAGATTCCGCATACTGGTGAGACCATGTGGTGTTCATCCGTCTCTCTCTGACTTCCTTCTTGTAGCGTAATGCCCTCCACGCTCATCCGTGTTGTCACAAATAACAGGATTTCCTTTATTTAAAGGTCAGATAGTATTTCACGGTGTGTGTCTATATGCGGTCACACACACCCCTGCTGTGAATACTGGGGTGAGCACAGGAGTATGGGTATCTCTTTGAGATAATGATTTCGTTTCCTTTGGGTACATTACCCGAACTAGGACTGCTGGACCGTGTGGTGATTCTGTTTTTAATTGCTTGAGGATCTTTTTCAGTAGTCGCTCTGCCCGTCTACCTCCCTGCCAGCCGTGGACGAGGGTTCCTTTTTCTCCACATTCTCTCCAGCCCTTGTAATTTCTTGTCTTGTTGATAAAAGCCGTGTTAACAGGTGTGAGGCAACGTCCCTCGCCGTGGCTCTGATTTGCATTTCCCTGAAGAGTAATGATGTCGAACATCTTTCCGTGTACTGACTGGCCGTTCGTATGTCTTCGACAGAAAAATGTCTATTCAGATCCTCTGCTCATTTTTTGATCATGTTGTTTTTTTCCTGTTGAGTGGTGTGAGTTCTTTACATAGGTGATTGTTAACCCCGCATCAGATACAGATTTGCAAATGCTTTCTCTCATTCAGCAAGCTGACTTTTTGTTTCTTTGGTGATTTCCTTTGCTGTGCAGGAGCTTTTTAGCTTTCTCTTTATTGAAGTGTAGTTGAGATATATTATTAATTTCAGATATACAACACAGTGATTCAATATTGATATATGTTAGGAAGTGATCCAGGTGACTAAGGCTTATCCAAGTCACCAAGATAAGTCTAGCTACCATTTGTCACAGTCATTACGTGTTATTTACTCTATCTCCTAGGTATGCCTTGCATCTCTGTGTCTTATTTTATAGCTGGAAGTTTCTCTCTTCTTTTTTTAAACTTTTTTTATTAACATATAATATATTATTAGCCCCCGGGGTACAGGTCTGTGAATTGCCAGGCTTACACACTTCACAGCACTCACCATAGCACATACCCTCCCCAATGTCCATAACCCAACCACCCTCTCCCTACCCTCCGCCCCCCAGCAACCCTCAGTTTGTTTTGTGAGATTCAGAGTCTCTTATGGTTTGTCTCGATCCCATCACCCTGAACATGCCTGATCTCGTCTGATCTCGGAAGCTAAGCAGGGTTGGGCCTGGTTTGTACTTGGATGGACGTTTCTCTTTTTATCCCTTTCCCCTGTTTTGCCCATCCCCTCACTCCCTTCACTCGGGCAACAACCAGCTTGTTTTCCAAAGCCGAGTCTGGTTTGTTCTGTCGGTGTTTTAGATTCCACATATAAGTGAAATCATGCAGTATTTATCTTTCTCTGTTCTGTCTGTGTTTTAGATTCCACATATAAGTGAAATCATACAGTATTTATCTTTCTCTGTCCGACTTACTTCATTTAGCATCGTACCTTCTAGGGACGTCCATTCATATTGTTGCACAAGGAGGGAGCAAAGGGGAGTTGGATAGAGTCCCACTTGTTTGTTTTTGCTTTTGTGCCTCTGCTTTTGGTGTCAAATCCAAAATATTGCCAACACCAACATCAAGGATCTTTCTGCCTTGGTTTTCCTCTAGGAGTTTTATAGTTTCATGGCCTCCCTGCCCTCAGCTAAGTTAATACCAAACGATGGTCAAGTCTTTGATCCATTTGGAGTGAATTCTTGTGTATGGTGTAAGATAGTGGTCCAGTTTCATTCTTTTGCATTTGGCAGTCCAGTTTCCCAACACCCATTTATTGAAGAGACCATCCTCTCCCCATTGTATAGTCTTGTCTCCTTTGTCATAAATTAATTGACCTTATATATGTGGGTTTATTTCTGGGCTCTCTATTCTGTTCCATTGATCTATGTCTCTGTTTTTATGCCAATACCATGTTGTTTTGATTATTATAGCTTTGTAATACATTTTGAAATTCAGGAGAGTGATGCCACCAGCTTTGTTCTTCTTTCTTGAGATTACTTTGGCTATTTGGGGTCTTTTTAAAAAACAGTAATTTTCTATTTAAGAAATATTTTATTTATTTGACAGTGTGTGTGTGTGTGTGTGTGCATAGCAGGGGCAGCAGGCATGAGGAGAGGGAGAAGCAGGTTCCCCATTGAGAAGGGAGACTGATGTGGGACTTGATCCCAGGATGACCCTGGCCGAGGTCCTGACCTGAGCTTAACTGATGCTTAACAGATGCTTAACTGACTGAGCCCCCCAGGTGCCCCAATTTGGGGTCTTTTGTGTTTCCATACAGATTTTATAATTACTTATTCTATTTCTGTGAAAAACAGCATTAGAATTTTGATAGGGATTGCATTAAATTTGTAGATTACTTTTGTAGTATAGATTGTTTTTTCTTTTTTTTACGTAGTATGGATGTTTTAACAAGATTCTTTTAATTCATGAACACAAAGTATCCTTCCATTTATTCATGTCATCACGCATCAGTGTCATACAGTTTTCAGAATGCAGGTTTTTTACATCCTTGGTTAAATTTTTTTCCTAGATAGATTATTCTTTTTGCTGCAGTTGTAAATGGGATAGTTTTCTTAATTTCTTTCTCTTTGTTGTTAATGGACAGAAACGGCACATTTGTGTATATTAACTTTGTATCCCGAAACTTTACTGAATTCATTTATTTGAATAGGGTTTTGGTGGAGTCTCCAAGGTTTTCTGTATATAGTGTCATGTCATCTGCAAATAGTGAAAGTTTTACTTCTTCCTTTCCAGTTTCGATGCCTTTTATTTCTTTTTCTTGCCTAATTGCTCTGGCTAGGATTTCCAACACTACTATGTTGAATATGAGTCATGAGAGTGGGCATCCTTGTCTTGTTCAGATATCTTAGAGGTTAAGTTTTCAGTTTTTTACTGATGAGTATAAAGTTTGCTGTGGGCCATAGAGTTTTTAAAAATTTTTAATTTTTTAAAGACTTATTTATTTTAGAGAAAGAGCAAGAGCATGAGTGGGAGGGGGAGAGAGAGAGAATCCCAAGTAGACCCCACACTGAGCTGAGTGTAGAGCCTGATGTGGGGCTGGATTCCACAACCCTGGGATCACAACCTGAGCCTGACCTGAAGCCGAGATGCTTAACCAACTGCTCCAACCAGGAAGGCACTGCTATGGGCCATAGAGTTTTGATAATTGCCTTTGAAATATGTTAAAATCTGGTACTTTTTAAAAGTTTTTTTTAGATTTTATTTATTAGAGAGAGAGAGAGTGTGTGTGTGTGTGTGTGTGTATTTGTATATGTGTGTGGGAGCAGAGGGAGAAGGACAAACAGACTCTACACTGAATTCAGAGCCTGACATGGGCTTGACCCCAGGAGGTTGATGCAGAGCTGGATTCCAGGACCCTGAGATCCCTACCTGCGGTGAAATCCAGAGTCTGGTGTTTAGCTGACTGAGCCAACTAGACACCCCTGCTATTTCTTATTTTTAATTTTTTTTTTTAACTTTTTACTTTGAAATAATTTCAGCTTGACAGAATTTGCAAGAGTGGTACACAGCACTCACAAAATCTTCATCCATATTCCCTAATATTAGATTCTGCCGTATTGGCCATGCTATTGTATTACTCCTTTTTATCTGACTTTTAAGGAAGTAGATTGAGGGCCTGATGCACCATTTCCCTCTGACAATTTTAGCACAGATTTCCTAAAAATAAGAACACTTTTTTGCATTACCAAGGTATTCCAATCAAAATTCAGAAATTGATGTTGATACATTACTACCATCTAATTCTCAGCCTGCATAAGCAATTTGTTTACATTACCCATTTTAGGCCCAGGATAATGTGTTGTATTTCGTTTTCCTGTGTCTTCAGCATCTTTCAATATGGAACAGCTTATGCAATCTCTCACGTTGTTGATATTTTTAAAGAATGTTGTGGATTATTGCTCTGTAGAATGTTCTTCAATTTGGGCTTGTTTGATTTTTCTTTGTGTAGGAACACCAAGAAGTAAATGCTCCGTGTAATCCTATGCATGTGATGCCAACTTGTCTTATTACTGGTGGTGGTAACTTCTATCACTTGGTTAAGATGGTGTCTACTGGGTTTCTCCACTTAAGAGTTAATTACTAAATTTTAAAAACTTTTTGCCACTTATTCTTTGAAGTTAATATCTTCATTTATCATTAGAAGCCACCCCCCTCCACAGTCTCATTAGGCTACGGTAATGCAGTTGGTTTTGATCTCTTTTTTTTTTTTTTTTAAAGATTTTTTATTTATTTATTTGACAGACAGAGATCACAAGTAGGCAGAGAGGCAGGCAGAGAGAGAGAGAGGAGGAAGCAGGCTCTCCGCGGAGCAGACAGCCCGATGCGGGGCTCAATCCCAGGACCCTGGGATCATGACCTGAGCCGAAGGCAGAGGCTTTAACCCACTGAGCCACCCAGGCGCCCCGGTTTTGATCTCTTTATTATGCATCTTACAACTTGCCCTTAGTACCTTTGAGTTGGACTTTCTACTTTTGTAAACTATCTGTATATACATTTTATTACTTTTCTTTATCTGTGCTCCCCTTCCACTCCTTTGATAGCTGTTATTAGTATGTGATGAGCCATCCCTTTTTAGTATCTTATTTTAATGGGAATGAATTTATTGGGTTTTGATGGTAAGCAGAGTTGCTCATGGATGTAGTTTTTTTTAGATGTTTAGTAAATACAATACAGAATTTTATTTTATTTTTATTTTAGTTTTTAAAAGATTACGTATTTGAGAGAGAGCGAGAGCGCATGCACATAAGCATAGGGGAGGGGTAGAGGGAGAGGGAGAAGCAGGCTTCCTGTTGAGCAAGGGGCCCAGTGCAGGACGTGATCCCAGGACAAGGAGACCATGACTTGAGCCGAAGTTAGAAGCTTAACCAACTGAGCCACCCAGGCACCCCCCCAAATCTTTTTTTTTTTTTTTTAAAGATTTTATTTATTTATTTGACAGACAAAGATCACAAGTAGGCAGAGAGGCAGGCAGAGAAAGAGAGGGGGGAAGCAGGCTCCCTGCCGAGCAGGGAGCCGGATGTAGGGCCTGATCCCAGGACCCTGAGATCATGACCTGAGCCAAAGGCAGAGGCTTTAACCACTGAGCCACCCAGGCACCCTACCACTCCCCGAATCTTCAAATACATATTACTGCTATGCCAATTTTAAGGAATTTAATTAAGAATAAATTTGACAGATGCTTCAGTTTATATTAAATAAGGATATTAAAGTTTTTTAAAAGGTTGGTTTGAATTGCAATGTTTCTTGTTTTGATACAGTCAATTAGTGATAGGATGTTGAATTTTAAACTCTGATTATTGATTATGTGATTTATCCTTTTGGTGGAGTGGCAGTCTCAGAGTTAGGACCAAGCAAAGGGATGTGAGATTTATTTTAACGAGAGGGAAATAAGGCTGGGAGAGCAAATTGGGTCTAGTTTCCTTCCATGAAGGAATGTGGCTATTGTCTTTTTCTTTAAATAAAAGGTTTTATTTACTTATTTGTCAGAGAGAGAGAGAGAGAGAGAGAGAGCGAGAGCAAGCACAAGCAGGGGGAGCATGAGGCAGAGGGAGAAGCACACTCCCCGCCAAGCAAGGAGAACATTGCCGGGCTTGATCCCAGGACCTGGGACCATGACCTGAGCCAAAGGCGGAAGCTTAACTCACTGAGCCACCCAGGCGCTCCTTATTGCCCTTTCTTAATGTTTCTTTCAAGTCACATTCCTGACTGGTTTCCTTATCTCCCAAAGTCCATCATCAACAAAGTGGCTTGAAAACTTGTACTGTTTCCCTTTTTTAGGGTAAAGTATAAAGTTCATTTGGAATATAAGACCTTTGGTTACCCCATTACCACACCAGACCCCATGCAGTTTTGAACCTGCTGTTCCTAGACAGTAGGTCTTTGCATATCTGGTTTTGTTTTCCTGAAAAATTCCTCTTTCTCACCTGGTCTCCTCCAAATGATTCTCCTGAATTTTACTCAAAAGCTTTGTCTCTTCCTGGTAACCCTCCCAAACCTCCTTTGAGGGCCTCCAGCTGTCCATGCTTTCCACTCGTCATGGTGCAAATGGTTCCTGGATCTGGCCAATGACTAGAACTGGCTGGGCTTGGTGGACCTTTGGAAAAGACCAACCAGTAGGGTTCTATCTTGGCTTACTCTGATTCAGCCATTGCATGGGGCTTTGCCATCTGTTGGTCTTGGTTTTAAAACTCTCCAGGTTGAGATTGGGATTTTGATATTTGGTCAGGGTTGGGACCCTTGGTGTAAGTCCCAGATGAGAGTCTCCTGATGGTCATGCCAGGCGCACTGTATGGCACAGTCTCCAACTTGAGCCTGTGTCTGCATCACCTGCGGGAGTTGGTAGGGTACAGAGGGCTGGCCCCACTCCAGAGCTTCTGACTCAGGGGTCTGCGATGGGACCCGAAGGTCTGCATTTCCAGCAGAGATGCTGATGCTTGCCGGTCTGGGGAGCCCACTTTGAGAATCTATGCTGGAGAGGAGATCAGTCAGTGGTGAGTGACCTGAAAAAAGCCAAGAAGTTGATCTTCTGCAGAGCTCATGATCGCCCTTGTCATGTCCTACTGTCGGTCTTCAACATAAATCCCTTACTTGCTGGACCTGGGCTGTGAGTTCCTGGAGAGGAATTGGGCTAACAAACAGAGAAATGGGTTTGTACCGTCCTTGTTTTGGTGGCTCTGGGATTGTTATCAATGCCCTGTGATGACTGTCTAGGCCAACATTTGAAGGGAAGTGGCTTTTCTAGAAAGAGAAAAGGCTCAGGACAATGGTTCTGACCCAAGGGTTTTTGCCACTCAGGCCATGTCTGGAGACATTTTTGGTTGTCACAACTTGGGAAGAGGAGATGCTACTGGCATCTTGACAGTAGAATCCGGGGGTGCTGCTGGCCATTCTAGAGTACACAGGACAGGCCCCGTACCTAAGATGTGTCCAGCCCAAGGTCGGCAGTGCCAAGCTTAAGAACTCCTGCTTTTAGGGGGAAGGGGTTCCAATGAGCTAGTGTGGGTCTGACCGTGAGATCCGTGTGCCTCTCTTTTGTCCCTCACCCCAGGCCCTGCTCTTGGTCTCCTTGACCCTGAGAACCCCACTTCCCTTCACCCCCTGTCCCCCCAGCTCTGCCTTGGAGCCCCCAGTGACAGGCGGGCAGAATCTCCAGGGAAAATTAACCCAATGACTAATAATTAGCCACAGCTAAGAGTGCTTTAAAATGCATCCTTTGAACAATAAATGACTTATTTAATTGGGGCTCGGGTACTTGTTGAATGATTTACTGACCTCGGCTGACCTGCACATTCCCCTTTCATACCAGAGCTCACAGAGGGGTGTCTGAGTGTCCTCTGTCCCTGCTTCTTACCCAGGGGAGAGCCGTGCAGACTGACCCACTCTGGGCCAGGCACGGGGAATACCCTAGAAAGACGGTGGCCTGCCCTCATGGAGCTCTTGTTCTAGAAGAGACAGAAAAAGTGGATTTTTTTTCTCTGAACATATATACTGTAGTAAAGGGGTAAGAAAGAAGAGGGAAACAAAGTGGGGAATCGGGGTGTGTTTGGTTTTTGAAGAGCAGGTAGCCTCGGCCTTGCTGTGGGGGTGACCGGGAGTTTGGGACCTGGAGGAGAAGAGAAGGTGCCATCGTGGGAGCAAATGGGGAAGAGTGTTTGTTCTCAGGAAAGGGAGCGGCCAGCAGGGACTTGGGACCACCGCAGGCGGAACACTGACCTGGGGGGGCCCGGGTGGGAGATGCGGCCGGTGAGCCGGGAGGGCCCCGGGCACACGTGACCCCGTGAGGAGGTCGGGCATCATTCTGCTGCACGGGAATCACATGGCCTTGTGTTTTTAAGAAGTCATTCTGGCTTTTCTGTGGAAGAACCCGGAAACCAAGAGTGCGAGCAGGCGAGCCAGTGAGCCGCTGTGGTTCAATGAGACAGGCAGGTGGGGTCAGCAGGTCCGCGGGGGGCCGAGCTGGTGGGTTGACTTGATGGGTTGGCTGAGGGGAAGGGAGGCATCCGGGGACGACTGGGTTTCCGGTCTGAGCGGTGGGCTCTTTGAGGTTGACACTTAGAGAGCGGGGGAAGACAGGTTCGGCAGGGAAGTCGGGAGTTCCATTGTGGGAGTTAGAGGGGCTGCCTCTTGGCATCCGACAGGAGGCCACAAGTAGATGCTTTGCTGTAGAAAACTGGGGTGTGGTGGGAAGGGCCTGGCTGTCAGCAGTTGGGTGGTACTGGAAGGCCGGGGATGGACAGCTGTCCCCTAGGGAGCACAAGGCTGCCCTCCAGTCGTTGGCTTGCAGAGTGAGTAAGGGGATGTCAGGTGAGGGAGCACAGCCATCGGTGACCCCCGTAGAGGTCCGAAAGACCATCCTTGATGTGTTAATAAGAGGAGTGAGAGGCAGGGGCGCCTGGGTGGCTCAGTCATTGAGCATCTGCCTTCAGCTCAGGTCATGATTCCAGGGTCCTGGGATTGAGCCCCACATCGGGCTCCCTGTTCATTGGGAAGCCTGCTTTTCCCTCTCCCACTCCCCCTGCTTGTGTTCCCTCTCGCTATGTCTCTCTCTGTCAAATAAATAAATAAAATCTTAAAAAAAAAAAAAAAAGATTGAGAGGCAGGAAGGTTCCAGAAGGATCAAGAATGTGAGCAGCTGCGGTTTGGGGTGCTCTTTGTGTTCAGTGTGAACATCACTTAGAATGATGCAAGGAGTTGGTGGGGGGAATGTGCTCTGCTGAAGTCCCAAGGAATGACAGAGTGACAGAATGTGTCTGATGTAGCAGTAATAGGTGTGGGGGGTGTAGACAGCTAGGGGGCACAGGAAGAGCATGGGGCTAGAAAATGGAGTTGGAAAACTGCAGGGCCATTGCGAGGCTGCGAGGAAGCTGTGTCCCCAGGGGCCAGCCAGGGCTCTGCTTAGAGGGCAGAGCTGAGGGCACAGGGCAGTTTGCCAGTCAAAGGCAGGAGTTGCAGAGAGCTTTGGGGAGGGTTGGAAGGGAGGGCTGGGGCCAGGGGCCAGGGGCCGGACTGTAGGTGGTGGCTTGGAAGGAAGAGCTTCCTTTATGGGGACAAAGTGTCCTCCTTTATGGGAGATGTGGTTCAACAGTTTGGAAACAGAAGTGCCTGTTTCACTGAACCGGCCCGTTGGCCAGATAATCAGGGAAGAGGCAGCACCAGGCACGCTCGGGCTCAGAAGGGGATCTTGGGGATGGTTGGATCGTGTGGCTAGCGCCGGCCGGGCTCGCTCTCATGACTTCATAGGGCATCACCCGCTGCTTGTCTCGTCCTTGCTAGTTCCGGCCAGTGGTGCTTTAATCTCTTCCCAGTCTTGGGGAAGCTGGTCTGCAGGAGCAGTGGCTTCCTCGTGATTCTTCTTACTGGTACTGAATTGTGTGAAAGATTTTTTTTTTTTATAGAAGGGAATTAGGACGGTAATCCATGCGTGATGGTTGTACGGTCTCGGGTTGGTGGTGGTGCGGGGAGGTGTGGGGGGACGAGAGCACAAGGACGAAGAGGTGTTGGGTCAGTTGGTAGGAGAGGAGGAATACAGGAAGGCCAGCCAGTGAGCCCTGGAAGCTCCACAGTGGAGGTCGGAAGCCTCTGCAGAGTCCACAGCTTGGACGGGGATGGAGGGAGCCGAGTGAGCTGGGGGAGTGGCCCGTTTTGAGGATAGCTCACCTGCAGGGGGCGCTGTTCTGACCTTGCAACAGGTGCCTTCCCGTGCACCTGTGCCCAGGCTCTGTGTGTGGTCATGCAGGTGGCCAGTGGTATGTGAGTCGTCGTTGCCCCGAGGGGCTGACAGTCCTGCAAGTCTGGGACTGGAGGAAATGTCCCTGCTGTGTTCAGGGCTCTGCCGGAGGCAGGAAGGAGAGCGAGGAAGCTGGGAGGGAAAGGAAGGGCCTTGGGGCAGAGCTGAGTTGCAAGATGGCTCATCCGGTGGTCTGGAATTGTCGACTGAGTAGCCCTGGGGGTACATTGGGAGTCAGAGGTCTTTGACTCAGGTCTACGCGTCCAGGTCCTTACCTAGCTGGTAGCACAAAGTAGGCTCGCCATCGGATGGAAAAGAAAACCGTCAGAAAAAAAGAAAACCCCTTGTTGGTGTCTGTGGCGCTCAGCCTGGCTTTTTGGGATTCGGGCACTGAAGGGGGTGGGGAGGGTCTTTAAATCAAGAGCTGGGGTAAAAGAAGTTTTCTTAATTGAGTGACTTCATCTAAGTTATTAGGGCCTTTTAAAGGGGCTCTAATGTGATGTGATTTCCTAAGAGCTTTGTCGTAGTCAAGGCTGGTATTTGGTGGGTCTTTGCAGGGACCAGAGCAGCCTCACGTGGTGTTCTCCCTGTTTGCCGGAGGTCAGTACTGAGGGGTCCGATGGCTAGTTCAAGGTCATACAATGAGAAAGTTGGCACAGTCGAGGTTCACCTACAGCACATCCGGCAGAATTTTTTTTTCTCATTAACTTCTAAAAAATGGTGGTAAAATACAGATAACATATGGTTTACCATCTTAACCATTTAGAAGTGCACGGTTGGGGTGGTAAGCTCGCTCATGTTGTTGCGCAGCCCGTCTCCGGGACCCTTTTCATCTTGCATCAGTGTTTCATTAAGCACGGCGTCCCCGTTTCTAATGCTGTCTGCATTGGACTAAGGACCTCGAGTACGTGGAATCGTGACGTCTGTCCTTGGCGGTGGCACCATTTTGCATTTCCCAATGGCCGCAGGCAAGGGCTCTGCCACACCCTCGCCAAACTCGTTATGTATTTCTTTTTTGATAGTGGCCATGCTCCTGTGTGTGAGGTTCTGTCTCACTGGGGTTTTGATTTCCTTTTCTACAGTGATGAGCATTTTGTCCTCTGCCAGCAGAATTTTAGGGCAGGGTGTTATCATCTGGGTGCGTCCCACTGCTAACTGCCTCAGCGTTTTCCACAGGGAAAACCACCCGGTACGGTTCAAACCTCTTTGGTGGGAAAGCTCACACGGATTGATGCTTTTGTCTGGGAGGGAAACAGATGCAGAGGTGTTGGCTGACCAGTCGTGGAGCTCCTGACCTTGGAGCGGGGAGCGGTCCGGGACCGTGGGGTCCCCAGTACCGTTGCTGGGGCTAGAGCCCAGCCTTCACCTCCTGGACTGGGGTTCTTCAGAGGCACCAAGCTACCATAGCAAAACGTGAAGCTCAGTTTCTCTTTGCTTTCTTTGTGATTCATGGAATTCATTGTTACAATAGCAAAACATTCCTGAGCCGCCCTTCATTGCTGGTGTTCGGTATTGTGCTAGGGATAAGGCCCTGAATAAGAGAAATAGGAAGGAGTCTACTTTCCCGGGTTGTCGCCTGGCCTCTGGAATGTCCTTACTGGCAACATCGGTGAGATACTTTTTACTGCTGGGCTGTCTCTGCATTCATTATTGTCATTTCCGGAACATATAAGCCATCTGTGTAGGGCTCTGTGGATCTCTGGTACCGTTGTTTGCTTTTCATAATTAGTAACTTGTAGAGCTCATTGAAATTATATAAATACCGTGATGCACATCATGCGTTGACCCATGAGTTTTAACTTCATCAGTCATTCCCTAATTCCGCGGTTCCTTCTGTATTTGCATTCTAGAATTTTCCGTCCCTCCCGTTTGTGTGGCAGTAAGGATTCACGGATTCTTCTGTTCCTTAATGGTGTGGCTCATTGCTATTTATTTATTTGATGCTGGAAGTATCCCGGCTTTGTCTGGCTAGAGCCCTTCGAGCTGTCTCCTCTGGCCTTCGGGCACATCCTTGTGATTCCCAGAGTGCTTCCTTGTTTTATGGTGTGCGATGTTCCAGGCCCGTCTTATACTTCTCTCTGCCCGTCCTGTGTTGGTGTCAGCCTGTGGAAGAGGCGCTGTCTCTAGGAATGACTTGGACCCTGCTCGCCCCTGGGGGCACTTTGCACCAGGCCCTGTAGGCGTTTTGCTCTAGCAGCTATGCCAGTGGCCAGACCAGCCCTTGCGGTTTCCTGGGGTTGCAAGTCAAGTCTCAGCAACGGCCTTTAGGGAACTTTAGAAAAGAGAAGGTCTATTACTCACGGGTCCTACAGGGTGCAGGGCGTGCCTGGAGCGTGCCTGGGGCCCGCATGGGCCAGGTGCTGGGGGCACAAGCATGCACGCACACACACTGGGATCTGGGCTTCTGCCTTTAAAGATTTCATTTATTTATTTATTTGACACAGGGAGAGGGGCAGTGAGAGAGGAATGCAAGCAGGGGGCGTGGGAGAGGAAGAAGCAGGCTTCCCGCTGAGCAGGGAGCCCAATGCGGGGCTCCATCCCAGGACTCTGGGACCGTGACAAGAGCTGAAGTCAGACACGTTTAACGACGGACCCACCCAAGCGCCCCTGGGCTTCTGCCTTTACTCCTTCTGTCGAGGAGTGGGGTGTCTGGAGTTTCGTGAGTTCACTCTTTATTGGTGAATTTATTTATTTATTTATTTATTTATTTTTAAAGATTTTATTTATTTATTTGACAGAGAGAAATCACAGGTAAGCAGAGAGGCAGGCAGAGAGAGGAGGAAGCAGGCTTCTCGCGGAGCAGAGAGCCCGATGCGGGGCTCGATCCCAGGACCCTGGGATCATGACCTGAGCCGAAAGCAGAGGCTTTAACCCACTGAGCCACCCAGGCACCCCCTTATTGGTGAATTTAAAACGTAAGAGGGAATTAAAGCCCAGGAATGGAAAAGCCAGTGGCCAGAGGGTCAGTTATCTAGGTGAACGTGAGCATCTTAAAAGAGGAGGGACCACTAGCTACTGTCCGGGTGGCCTGGCTCTTTATTTCGTATGGCTGGCAATGTCTTCCTTGGAGAGACGGACATCTTTGAAGTGGCTGCCCCAGCAATCAAAAGGTTAATGTCAGGCATTTAAATTACAGTTAGGAAAGCTAATTGTTAGGGGTGCTCATAAACCTCCCCAACCTTGGAATCGGACATTTTTAGGAGACCTGGTTCCTTACTTAGGGAAGAAAGGTAGGAAAGTACTCAGATCTGGGTGAAGGGGGCCGAAAGGCTCAAACATCTAGTTACAAAATTAAGTTGCGGTCATGTCATGGATGACATGCTGACGATAGTTAATAATTCTGTATTGTGTATTTGAAAGTTGCTAAGAGTAGCTTTTAAGAGTTCTCATCATAAGAAAAACTTTTTTTCTACAAATTTTTCCAAATAAAGTGTTATATAAATGAGATCATATAATATGTAACCTTTGGGATTTTTTTTGTTTTGTTTTTTAATTTTTTATTTTTTATAAACATATATATTTGTATCCCCAGGGGTACAGGTCTGTGCATTGCCTGGTTTACACACTTCACAGCACTCACCATAGCACATACCCTCCCCAATGTCCATAACCCCACCCCCCTTCTCCCAACCCCCCGCCCCCCAGCAACCCTCAGTTTGTTTTGTGAGATTAAGAGTCACTTATGGTTTGTCTCCCTCCCAATCCCATCTTGTTTCATTGATTCTTCTCCTACCCCCTTAAGCCCCCATGTTGCATCACCACTTCCTCATATCAGGGAGATCATATGATAGTTGTCTTTCTCTGCTTGACTTATTTCGCTAAGCATGATACGCTCTAGTTCCATCGGAAAATGGATTAGCGGTTGTCGGGATTTGAAAGTGGAAGGAGCAACTAGGTGGCTTTAAAAGGACAACAACAGGGGGCGCCTGGGCCTGGATGGCTTTTTTTGAAACTATGTATGGTAAAAAAAAAAAAAAAATCCAAGATTTAGGCCCCAGAATACATACATACATACACATATGTGTGTGTGTGTGTATATATATATATTTTTTTTAAAAGATTTTTATTTATTTCTTTGACAGAGACAGACCACAAGTAGGCAGAGAGGCAGGCAGAGAGAGGGGGAAGCAGGCTCCCCACTGAGCAGGGAGCCCGATGCAGGGCTCGATCCCAGGACCCTGAGATCATGACCTGAGCCGAAGGCAGAGGCTTTAACCCACCGAGCCACCCAGGCACTCCTATATTATTTTTTATTGTGTTATGTTAGTCACCATACAGTACATCATTAGTTTTTGATGTCGTGTTCCAAGATTCATTGTTTGTGTAGAACACCCCGTGCTCCACGCAATATGAGCCCTCCTCTTGATATGCATCCCTCGGCCAACCATCCCCCCACCCCTTCCCCTCGAAACAAACTCTGTTTGTTTCTCAGAGTCCACAGTCTGTGATGGTTTGTCTCCCTCTCCGATTTCCCCCAACTCACTTCTCCTCTCTATCTCCCAGTGTCCTCCATGTTATTCCTTATGCTCCACAAGTAAGTGAAACCATATGATAATTGACTTTCTCTGCTTGACTTATCTTACTCAGCATAATCTCCTCCAGTCCTGTCCACGTTGATGGAAAAGCTGGGTATCCATCCTTTCTGATGGCTGAGGAATATTCCATTGTGTATATAGACCACATCCTCTTTATCCATTTGTCTGTTGGAGGGCGTCTCGGCTCCTTCTACACTTTGGCTATCGTGGCCATTGCCGCTATGAACATTGGGGTACCGATGGCCCTTCTTTTCACTACATCTGTATCTTTGGGGTAAATACCCAGTAGTTCAATTGCTGGGTTATAGGGTATACTTTTTACTTCTGGTATGTCCCTGCTTCTGGGACTTCTCAAGTGGGTAGAGCTTTGTTTGCGTGTGTGTGTGTGTAAGCACATATTCATTCCCTCCCAATATCTCTAATGTAGACCTTCAAAAAACTGAAATGTAGTTGTCCTACAATGTCACATTCATTTCAGCTGTGCCATGTTGCCCTTTGTCAACTCCGTGGGTTGTGCTGTGCTCGCCCCAGCTGTGGCTGCCGTCTGCCACCACACACCACAATTACAACACTGCTGACTTGATTCCCTGTGCTGTGCCTTTCCTCCCTGTGACTTACTCGTGCTCCGTAACTGGAAGCCTGTCCCCCTTCCCCGAACCCTCTATGTTGCACACTCCCCTCCCCCCCCAACAACATCAGTTTGTTTTCTGTATTTATGGATCTGTTTCCAGTGTTTTTTAGATTCTACACAGAAGTGAAATCATATGCTATTTTGTTTTATAGACTTTTTTTTTAACCCCATGAATGTGGGATTCTAATTAGACAGATGCCTAATTTGTCTTAATTCTTCACAGGTGGCTGAACCCCTTGTTTAAAATTGGGCACAAACGGAGGTTAGAGGAAGATGACATGTATTCGGTGCTTCCCGAAGATCGCTCCAAGCATCTGGGAGAGGAGTTGCAAGGGTAAGCCCCAGGCGGGAAGCAGAAGGGTATGGAGGAGTGAGAATTTCTCCTAAGTGTGTGTCTCATGGTTTGAGAAGGTTTCTGCCTTCCCCTAGGCCCTTCTGGAGCCTCCTTCTCTCCTGTTGTGCCCTGCCCTCCCCCTAGGCTGTCCCTGGACTTAGCCTCCTTTGGTGGCTCCGGGGATGACCTGTCTTTCCTGTGCTTTTGTGGCGTGCAGCTTGCCAGCCTCAAAGGCCCTGGACGCCAGGCTCTGTCCCCGGAGACGGTCTCGCCGGAGGAGGCCGTCTGTGCGCCCGTCTGGCTTCCTGGCCTGCGCCTGGCGCTGTTAGTCCAGCCACGCTTGGCCGCGACTTGTTTCCTGAGACTGGAACTTTTCCCCTCAAGGCATGTTTTTTCTGGTGTTTCAGATTCCGCCTCACGAGTCTTTCATGGTGGGGGTGGGGGCCTGCAAACAGTTATCCAGGGCGAGGGAGGCAGCCCCCCGGGCCTGTCAGCCACCTCCTCTGTTCTGCCTTCTGGTTAGAGGAGCTGTTTCTCATCGCGCTTGGTGTTTCTCCTCGCAGGTGCTGGGATAAAGAAGTTTCCAGAGCTGAGAAAGACGCACGGAAGCCTTCTTTAACGAAAGCCATCATAAAGTGTTACTGGAAATCCTATGCAGTTCTGGGAGTTTTTACGCTCATTGAGGTAGAAGCTTTCATGGGCCCATGTGTTGTTTTCCTCATGTGGGTGGGCACTGAGGTGGGCGGCACACTAGGGGACAGAGGCAAGTGACTTCAATGTCTGAGGAGAGCGCACATCTAGGCAATGTGATGCCCGTGGCTCAGCCGTTGTGCTCATCTTCAGGATGGGTGGATACTCGGGGGGCGGGAGGCATTACTATTTTTCTTTTAACGAATTGAAAGGCCGTATTGTTGGAGGATGGGGCCCAGAAGTTTTATGCCCTGTTAGGATGCTGTTGGCTCTCAGTAAATGTTATAAATGCTAAGAGAGATCGTTGCCTGGCTGGCTCAGATGGTTAAGCCTCTGCCTTTGGCTCAGGTCATGAGCTCAGGGTTCTGGGGATCGAGCCCCGCAACTGGTTCTCTGCTCAGCGGGGAGCCTGCTTCTCCCTCTCCCACTGCCCCTGCTTGTGTTCCCTCTCTCACTGTATCCTTCTCCGTCAAAGAAATTAATAAAGTCTTAAAAAAAAAAAAAGAGTGGCCCTTGACCCAGAGAAGACTCCTCAACCTCAAGGAATATGTGCCCTCTGATTTGGAGGAAGTGAATTTGGGTCAGAGCCCAGAATAACATGAAACAGTTTATTAGGTGTTTAGCAAATTACAGTGAACTTGACCAGGCCAAATCTGATAAATGCTTTCCCCAAGCAGGTTTTCTTGTGTTTCCCTTTCCAGGGGATCAGAACCCCAGGCCCTGTGTCTGGGCTAGAGCTGGTTAGAGCTCTCAAGGGTGCCTTGTTCTCTGGGCTGCCCCCCTTTCCAGCTGGACACGTGCTCTGAGCCAAAACCCCCTCGGTGGAGGAGCTCTGGCTCCATGAATTCTGGAGGCTTCGGGCCCCACCCTATTCTGGTTTCCTGTCGCTGACTATTGGTGTGGATCGCTGCTTAGAAGGGGGAGCTTTGGTAGCGTGGCACGGCAGCTACTCTAGGAGTGATCTGGAATGGAAAAGCGAAGGCAAAAAGCCAGGAGGTCGGTGACTCCATTAGCCCGAAGGGCCTCAGTCAGGCTTATCCAGCAAAATCGTGTTCTCCCGGGCATAGTGCCAGTGAGAGCCGTGAGCGCCTACTGGTCTGGGCTGTGGGCTGCTTGAAGGGTGCCTCCGCTCCACCTGGCTGGCCCCGCTCTCTGTCGCACCGTCATCCTGCCCTAGGGATGTTGATGGGCCTGTGAGTGTAGGAGAGTCGTAGGGGCGGGAGTTGTGGTTGCCGTGAAAAGGTGGTTTTAGGTGGAGAAGGGCGGTGAGTCGTCCTAAGTGTGTTTTGTTGGGCGTGAGGTGGGTGGGCTGGCTGGTTTGTCTGGTTAAAGGCTCTGTTGTATGGGAGAGCGGTGGGGAGGTGCGTGATCCCTGCCCTGTGTAACTGCAGCCAACCAGTCTGTCAGCCGACAGGGGACGGGTGGTTCTGGGAGAGTGAAGTTGCCCTGGGTGACAAAGGGGGTTGGCCAGAGGTGGGGGCAAATACCTGGGACACCCAGCAGCACCTAGATCTGCTGTGGCTTGTGATGGGCCGGGTGGAGACGCAAAGCAGCAGGACTGTCTGGGGGCGGGGGTGGGGGTGGGAGAGGGGACAGGACACCCTGAAGCTGTCCCAGCCTGGCTTTGACCTGTGTACTGATGTCCCAGTGATGGTGTTTCTATGCCGTCACTATAGGTCTCCATTCGAAATGCACAGGGTGACAAGCTGGGGTTTATTGTGGCCGGTGGGTGCGGCATTTCCGAGGAGATGTGGCTGCTGACCTTCCAGAGCAGAGTGCCCGTGGAGTCGGCTTGTCGCGCGGCCTCGGAGCCTGGGCACGTGCCTGGGGCCCATGTACCGTGTCTGCTTGGGCGTGGGCAGGGACCTGCGTCCTTGGAGTCTGGTGCTGGATCGTATCTGGAGCAGGCTTGCCTCTGTGGCCTCTGGTTCTCTTCTTTCTGTTTGCTGCCCAGGGCTGAAGAAGCTGAAGGTGGCGGCTCTCAAAGGGTGGCCCTTGTGGCCGCGTTTGGACTGAGCTTCTGGGATTCCTCGCTGTTGTGGGCCGCTACCTACGTGTATTACACTGCACTACACTCTGTGTATATATACTCTACTTAGTGTAGTATTACTACTACTGCTAGCTGCAGAGGCGGTAGAGACATACTTGGTGGTAGTGTTGCTGGCGGCTGCAGAGGCTCGTATTCTGTAGTCACGGCAACAACAGTAGTAGTAATAGCACTAGTAGTGGTAATAGCACTATTAGTAGCAATTTCGGCAGGGGCTCGTTCTCCTGGTGGTGGCGGCAGGGGCCACAGCAGTACTGGCAGTGGTGTAGGGCTGTAGTAATAGTAGTAGTGTAGTAATGAGTACTTGAGAAAGCTCAGAAACCGCTGCAAGGGGGCAGCCCGGCTGACTCCACAGGTCAAACATCTGCCTTCGGCTTAGGTCATGATTGCAGGGTCCTGGGCTTGAGCCCTGCATTGGCCTTCCTGCTCAGCAGGGATCTGTTTCTCCTTCTCCCTCTCCCCCTGCTTGGGTTTATGCTTGTTCTCTCTCTCTCTCTCTCTCTCTCTCTCAAATAAATAACTTTAAAAAATCTTAAAAAAAAAAAAAAGATCTACATGTGGTAATACTTTCATTCCTTTGGGCAGCTCAGATGAGAGGGTGAGTATCGCTTTTATCCGCACTGGAGGAACGAGGCTGCGTAGTGCCAGGTTGTTCCAGGGAGTGCCCGGGGTCCCACAGAGCACGGAGGACAGAGCTGTGCCGCGGGTGCTCCGACTCTAGACCACGAGCCTGACCGCGTCCATGACTGGTAGCTCACCCGGTGGCAGGAAGGCTTGCCGAGAGCTCAGACTGCAGGGTCTCCGACACGTGCATCTTGAACTTGGCTCTTGCATGAACGTAGGATGTTAAGAACTCCCTGGGCAGGAAGTCAGACCGGGACAGTAAATTTGGGCAGAGCTCTGGTGTCGGTGTCTCTCGGCCGCTGGAGGTGGCTAGGGCGGACCCCCGCGGGATCTTTAAGTGGGCCCGGAGACTTCAGAAGGTCACCTTCTACTCTTGACCGTCCCTTTGTGGATGCAGGTGGGGCCGCCGTGGGGCCGCCCTGGTGCCCGAGTTCGTAAACAGCCCCCCATGTGCGGAAGACCCCGTTCTCGATGAGCTCCTGGAGACTGACCAGGAGGAAGCCCGGGGCCTCTGGTGGGACTCTGGTGATCCAGGCAGAGGCGGAGCTCTCTCTGTTGTGACTCGCAGGTGCCCCTGGCTCTCCGAGGAGAGATGGTGGCTGCAGGGTTTGCACTTGCTGGGTAAGGATGAGGACCCCAGGTCACCAGTGTGTGGGCAAGCCCCCAGACGCAGGGCGTGCTGCCAGCCTGGGGCCGCACAGTGACAGTCTGGGGTGGAACCCAGCAGGGTGGAGGGCACAGACACCCGGTGTGGGGATGCTGGGCTCCTACCCGGAGGACACTCACCGCTTTGTGCTGTGACGCAGCCAGTATCTTGGTGGTTTCCACTAGAAAATGAGATGGTGGCCGTGCTGGGTGTTCCCATTGTGTCTTTATTTATTTATTTATTTTTAAAGATTTATTTATTTGACGGACAGAGATCACAAGTAGGCAGAGAGGCAGGCAGAGAGAGAGGAGGAAGCAGGCTCCCCGCTGAGCAGAGAGCCCGATGTGGGGCTCCATTCCAGGACCCTGAGATCATGACCTGAGCCGAAGGCAGAGGCTTTAACCCACTGAGCCATCCAGGCGCCCCCTCATTGTGTCTTTGAGAGGATACCAGGGCTCTGCGTTTCGGTGGCTGGCACTCTGGTAGCCCACGGTGTGAGAGTGCAACCAGAAGTAAACCTTGAATTTGTTTTTTAATTAAAAAATTTTTTTAAAAAATATTTAATTTATTTATTTGACAAAGAGAGACACAGCGAAAGAGGGAACACAAGCAGGGGGTGTGGGAGAGGGAGAAGCAGGGAGCCCCATGTGGGACTCGATCCCAGGACCCTGGGATCACGACCTGAGCTGAAGGCAGACGCTTAACAGACTGAACCACCCAAGTGCCCCTAAACCTTGAATTTTTTCTGGCAGCAAAAGAAGTCTGAAATCCAACAAAATTACTCTGGTTTTTCTAGACTTGCCTGTTGGCACAATGCTGTTTTGGAGACATGAGAAATGATTTTGTACACTGGAGCTGGTAAGGCTCTGTTGCAGTTCAGAATCACTCTGAGGTGCCATTCCGGGTTTTCAGTGGTTAAAGGTAGTTTCCGCATTTCATGGGTTGCGGGCTAGTGTAATAGTTGATTTAATGAAGCAGTTTCCCATTTTGTGATCTTTCCTGCTGCTTGTTGGCCTTCGTATTTTAGGTAGTGGAAGATCTAAACTCAGCGGTAGGATTTTCTCAAAAGCTTGCAGCTCGCGGATTATCCGCAGTTTGCAAGCACCGGAGTGTTCCCAAGCAACGCATGGGCAGGGCCTTCCCAGGGTGCTCCTGGCAGCCGCCAGTGGGGAGAGGCAGGGCGGTGCTGGCGGGGGCGAGGCTTTGAAGGTTGGATTTCAAAGGAGTGAACATCTCCGTCCTGTGAGAACTGAACGCCTGTGTGGCTCGCAAGAACAAGCTCTGAGCCGATGTTGAACGCGGGGGCGTTTTGTCTTCATCTGCGGGCTGGAACTCAGCTGCTGGGCAAGAAGTAAACCAAATCCTTTTGAGTCGTGTCTCCGCCCCCAGCCCCATGTCATTTGTGCTTCTCCTCAAGGCTGATTGCTTGAGTGTTGTCCCAGGCCTTTGTGGCTTTCCGTCCCTCCTGGGTTCCAGACCCCCTTCCCCTCTCTCTAACCCAGAGGGCTGAGGAGTGGCTGCTGGTTGCATTTAACCATTCAAAATGGTTAAATTAAAAAAACAAACAAACAAAAAACCAAACCAAAAAACCAAAAAACTTCTGGCAACTCCTTAGAAAAGTTGGCTTTATGAGCAACTTTTCTCCAGAGCTCCTGTTCTCCGATGGTTGCCTGTCGGGGAGCGGTGGGTTTTCCAAGCCGTGTGCAAAACCGGCCTCTGCCTGAAGCGTGGACTGGGCCTCATCTTGGGACTCGCCTATAGTGAGCGTGAGCTTAGTTTGTACGGACTGCGGTGCTGGTGTTCCGACACCGTGGGCTCGTGCATCCCATCTACCTGTCTCAGGATCCCTCGGAGGTGCACCAGGCAGGAATTTCCAAGGATAAAGATACGGCGGCACAGGAGGGCATGGGTGGTCTTAGGTCATGGGACATGCAAGTCACCGGCCTGGTTTCTGAAGCAAAGTGTTCCGACTGCCCGACGGGTGCCTGTTGCCTTCTGCCCTGACTCCTTCTTCTGCCAGGGCCACTGCCCACGATGGGCAGAGAGCTGAGAGGAGGTGTTTTTCCTCTGACAGCGGTTCTGTGCTACCGTGTCCACTGCTTCGTACGTGTTCACACACTCGGTTTCTCCCCCACTGCCCCCGTCACTTTTTAGGAACACTTAAAAATACAAACCTAGAATATGATGGAAGGATAGCAGAGTATGCCTTCCCAGAATATGCCACTTTGGGCTACAGATTATTTTGTGCTTATTAAACAAGTTTTGTTTTTTTTAAACTGGGCTCCATGCCCAGTGTGGGGCCCGAACTCACAACCCTGAGGCCAAGAGTCTCATGTTCCACCTACGGAGCCAGCCAGGTGCCCCTGAGCGGATTGGTTTTGAGAAGCATCAGTCACAGAAATTCTGAAAACGGAGCAGAACCAAGGGGTGTTGTCCCTTTACCTTTCTGTAAGGGACAGTTAGTTTTATAAAGGAGACCTACGTTTGTAAGAATGTCTCCCTCTTTGTGCCAGGCAGACGACGGTGGCTCTGAATCCCAAGAGAGTCCTGTCAGCAGAGAGCTCAGTCAGCACAGTCAGCCTTCCCTGTTTCCCATGATTTTTGGGTTAAACACACCCATGGCGGTGGCTCTGGCCCCGGGGGTTACTCCGTTTTCCTGGGGCTCTCCAGAGCCAGAGGTACACCTGTTGATAAACTTGTGTTTGTTTCTCTCCTGTGAATTTGTCTCTTATTACAGAGGTTCTCAGTCCTTAGCTCAGAAGGGTTGAGGGGAAATGGCTCTTCCTCCCCTGCGGATTAAGCTTGCCTGTCCCCCTAAGCCAGCCTCAGTGGGTATCAGCCCATGACTGGTCTTGACCCTTCTATACCCCACTCACTCTCATGCTTCCCAAGAGTATTGTCAAGTAGTTCTTAAGTGCTGCATCATTTTTTTTTTTTTTTTTTAAAGATTTTATTTATTTATTTGACAGAGAGAAATCACAAGTAGATGGAGAGGCAGGCAGAGAGAGAGAGAGAGAAGCAGGCTCTCCGCTGAGCAGAGAGCCCGATGCGGGACTCGATCCCAGGACTCCGAGATCATGACCTGAGCCGAAGGCAGCGGCTTAACCCACTGAGCCACCCAGGCGCCCAGTGCTGCATCATTTTATCTCGATGTCATTTTATTTTATTTTTTTAAAGATTTTATTTATATGTTTGACAGAGAGAGACACACAGATAGAGGGAACATGAGCAGGGGGAGTGAGAGAGAGAGAAGCAGGCTTCCCGCTGAGCAAGGAGCCTGATGCGGGGCTCAATCCTAGGACCTAGGGATCATGACCTGAGCCAAAGGCAGATGCTTAACAACTGAGCCACCCAGGCGCCCCTTCATCTGTATTTTAGTATGTGTCTTTAAACGGACTCTTTCCACTATATAATCTAAAGCTATTATTATTCATAAATATTAACACTGATCCTAGAAACCGTCAGTATCTAGCTCACCTTTCTTTCTTTTCTTTTCCCTTTTCTTTTCTTTTCTTTTTTCCCCTTGCTGTTTGAATCCATATCCAGATCAGGTGCATTTGGTTGGCAGTGGTTGTCTGGGTTCCTTTCCATTCTCTCTCACTATAATTTTATTTATTTTTTTCAGATTAAATACTCGACTCCAAGTTGTTTGTCCTGGAGAGATTCCCATAGTCAGGACGTGGCCCGTACCTTAGGCCCCGAGTCATGGAACATGTTCTTCTGGGTAGATCTAGAACCTGGGTCCGACTCGGTTTTTCCCCCCTTCCCTTCTCCTTTGCTGATTGATTTGGTAGGTCTGCTGGTGGGCCTCGCTGATTAGGTACCTCCTGTCTGTTTGTGATCATTGCGCAAGAGCTGTTAATTGACTGGACGGTCGCAGAATGTGGGGGTTCTCATCTTTCCTCTGTTCATTCACTGCTTTTCCCCTGTTAACCTTACACATAGAACTTCCCACTTACATTACCAGCAAAAACAGATTTATTCAAGAATGGCAACCCGTTGCATTCTGGGACAAGCAAGCTCTGGCTAAATCGTAGGCCATTCTGCCCAACGCTCTTTTATGGGAGAAAGCAGGAAGTCGGGAGGGACTGTTCTAAACAGGCCGACCTTTTGGCTGTTAGGTTTGACTCCATCATTTTCTCTTTGTCGGATAGCTTCTTTCTGTTTCCTCTGCTTGCTTTCTTTTCTCCTGGATCAGGCGTGGTGGGGTTGGGTAAGAAATGTTTCCACTACATGGGGCAAGTTGTGGCATCTAGCCGTGTAATAAGTTACCCTAATAAGAAGCAAGAGTAGAGTTCAGACGTCTGATGTTTCAGGGAGCTGAATGCCCAATGCTCCATTAAGAAGTACTTGCTTCAGAGACTCTGAAACTCTGGTAGGACCTTGAACCAAGGCGTGTTGTGGTATCATATCGGGCTCTTCTAAAAACTCCTTATGGTTGGGGTACCTGGGTGGCTCAGTGGGTTGAGTCCCACTGCCTTTGGCTTGGGTTGTGATCTCGGGGTCCTGGGATCAAGCCCTGCGTTGGGCTCTCTGCTCGGCGGGGAGTCTGCTTTCCCTTTTCTCTCTGCCTACTTGTGATCTCTCTCTCTCTGTAGAATAAATGAATAAAATCTTAAAAAAAAAAAAAAAAACCCAACCCCTTATGGTTTTACAATCAAGAAGAAATCTTGTGAAGGAATAATAAAGACCGTATTCTCAGCTGGTTTGTGGGAAGAATCTTGACCGGGCAGAGATGACTGTCAAAGGTGGGCGTATTTGCTCACATAGTTTTTGACCTCGCTCCTGCTCTCCAGAAAGTTTTAATATGGTTACTTTCAAGTTTAATAATACATATTTTCCTGGTTTTATTTCTTCGTAGTTGAGAGTAAGGATCAAGAATGGACAGATGAGTGGGGAGTTGGGGGTCTCGAGCTGGCATTACTCTTTAGTGAGTGTGTCTGATTGGTGGATTATTAAGTACTGTTAGCAGAAAAATCCCAGTGTTTGGGTGATAATGCCCTGTCTTTATTTTGTGTTCTTTTTTTTTTTTTAAGATTTTATTTAAAATCTTTAAGAAAAGATTTTTAAAAAATCTTTTAAAAAAGATTCTATTTATTTATTTATCAGAGAGAGAGAGAGCACAGGCAGACAGAGAGGCAGGCAGAGGCAGAGGGAGTAGCAGGCTCCCTGCCGAGCAAGGAGCCCGATGCAGGACTCGATCCCAGGACGCTATATTCGGGTTGCTTTCATAAACTCAGTGCTTCTTGGGACGAAAGATGGGGCCTGCTGGACACGCAACAGTGAGCCTTTGTGTTCTTGAGATCTGATTATCTTCCGTGAGCAGCGTTTCCTTGTAGTACAAAAGGGCCATGACCTCCTGAAAGGGGAGGCTGATGGTGAAGGTTGCCAGCGGGTGTATGCATGTCTGTGGTGTTGGGGTTCATAATGTCACACCCATCTCAGGGATGGGAACCGCTTTCTGTCAATATCCTGAAGGGGCACTGGTTGGTTGAGGAGAAAATGCATGTTACCTGCGTCTCGGGTTTGGCTTTTCGGGGTTCCCTTGCCCTTCTGTGCTGTGGGTTCCTCCGGACAGACGGAGGAGAGCCACCAGAAGTGAACCTGTTGGTTGGTTGCCACGTCTGCGTTAATAAGAACAGGTTGCCCAAGAGGAGATGTTTGTTTCAAAGTGGAGTTCTTGAAAGATTTCCAAACTTTTGGCATTAGTTGAAGTGTGGCGGAAGGTCTGTGTGTTTACTTTGGGTGACATGTATTTGCACTGAGTGTTTGGCATCCTTTGATGGTACCTGACAAGAGCGGATGTAGGTTGTGGGGTAGAAAGGCCATCTGGCACGGAAGGGCAAGGGTTGACGTTTCTTTGCCTTTCGTTTTAGGGCAAAAAAAAAAAAAAAATTCTTTCCTTACGTCTTAATTTGGGAGGTAAGTAAGCCCCAGCATTTCCTTAACTCAGTGGTGTAGGATTTTAATTTTTTGCTTTGGGGGAGGGAAGCGTTCCTGTTAAAATTCTTTAAAACCAACACCTGCGATGTATGGCTTACGGTGAACCATGGATGGCATTATTTTGAGCTTGCCTTCTGCTGAGCTTAATTTTTGACTCCAAGGCAGCAGTGCTCAACTTCTAGGGATAGATATCTTTGAAAGCAGAGCCCCCTGTGACTGAGAGCTTGGGAGCCTCTTGAGCCTGGTCCTGTTTCCTTACTCCAACCCACGTTGGAGGTTGGACTCCATTCTTTTGATCTACTGACACGTGGAATTTGGGGTTGGGCTCAGATCCGTGTTTGCACCAGTGTCTCTGTTCCCCCAGAGTCCTTCTAATGCAGAAAGGAGGTTGTAAGAGCCTACCTCCCGTGAGCGAGCCATTCGTGACTTTGCTTTGGGCTGGGATGTTGATGGCAGAGACCCAGCAGGGAGCCTGTGAGCTGGGCTGCCCACCTCTGAGCGAGCACACACCACACCTTTCTTTTGCCATTTTTCCTTATTTATCTTGGGCCAAGCGTTCTAAACACAGGTTGCAATATTCATCGAGCACCCACAGTGACCCCAAGCACAGCAAACTAAAGCTTTAAAGCTTTTGCACTTCGAATTTTGGCTTAAGGTTAAACTATTATCTGGTTGTCTTACATAAAAGAAGAGTTCTGTTTTCTTTGGGGATTAGTGATGAATGTAGCACTTTGTTAAAATGCCTTTTTAACATGCTTGTCATAAACGCAAAGCTACCTTCAGAAAAACTGGTAGGACCTGTATTTCTAATTACAGCTTTCTCCTTTCCTTTTAGGAAGGCACCAAAGTAATCCAGCCCATATTTTTGGGGAAAATTATTAATTATTTTGAAAACCATGATCCTACTAAGGCTGTGGCTTTGCACGAAGCCTATATCTACGCCACCGTGCTGACTGTCTGTACGCTTATCCTGGCCATACTGCACCATCTGTACTTCTACCATGTTCAGTGCGCGGGCATGAGGCTGCGCATCGCCATGTGTCACATGATTTATCGGAAGGTAAGTGTCACTTTGTGTCAGAACGCCTGCCTCACCCCAAGTATCAAAAGCATTTTGGGAAAGTTCGTAGACTAAACATTTTGTAAAAAGGATCTCTGTTTTTATGTATTTATTTCAGCGGGGGAGGGGCACAGGGGGAGAGAGAATCCTAGGGAGGCTCCACGCGGAGGCTCCACGCGCAGCACGGAACTAGATGCGGAGCCCCTTGCAGGGTCAGTCTCAGGACGGACCCTGAGGTCATGTACCTGAGTCATAATCAAGAGTCACACTCTTGACTGACTGAACCACCCAGGTGCCCCCCGGAATCATTTATACCTTACCAGAGAAGCTTGTTATTTATAGCAGGGGAATGTTTTTTTTTCCCTTTAAGTAACTTTACCGATACATGATGGAAGTTTCCTATTGTGATCAATAGATCACATTTGATCTATTGTGATAGATCACAACCCCTGCCTTTGATCACATTTGGCCACAGGCTGTTGCAAAATACTCTACAGGTAATGGAATCTAATGAAAAAATAAGTATCAAAAATAAGGATCAAATTGATTTAGGCATGAGAAATTTCCAGTGTCGTCATGCCTAAATCTCTGAGTTGTATTTATGGAAATTTTTTTGTTGTTCATTAAAACTTTCGTTTACATCAAAATTACATTTTACAAGGGACCGTCTGTGAAATTGGATCTGTAAAATTAAATCTCAGAGAACAGATTGTATTTGAGAAAAGAAATAATTGTATTTTTTAAACGAAGCATTTAACCCTGTTCAGTGTAATTGTGTTAATTAAAGGAAAATATAGAATCCATGTCAGACACATTCACTGTTCTGTGGTTATGGTTTTTTTTTTTTTTTTTTTTTTTAATATTTTTTTTTTTTTTGGGGGAGGGAATGGGGGGGGGGGGGTGGGAAGGATGGAGGGAGAGGGAGAAGCAGACTCCCCGCTGGGCAGGGAGCCCGATGTGGGGCTCGATCCCAGGATCCTGAGATCATGACCCGAGCCAAAGGCAGACACTTAACCCACTGAGCCACCCAGGCGCCCTGGTTGTTTTTAATAGTATTAAAGAAAATGGTTGATGTTTGGGATGAAACTTAAAATTTTGCATTGTTTTTAGTAATTTTAGAGAGAACTTATGTTGTACTTTATGTTGCTTTCCATTTCAGTTACTAGTTTAGGCACCGTGTTCTTCTCCTTTAGTATACATTGTAGCTGTTTCAATAACAAGACCCGGTTTGATGTGGTCAGCATTTTTTATTGAGAAATGCCATAAAATTCTTCCATAGTTCACCCTGGTCTGAAGTATCATGGAGGGAGTAAGGCTTTCAGGGGTCTTTACCAAGGAGTTGCCATAGACAGAAGAAGTGACAACTGGATAGCCCTCTATTTTGGGCCGTTTGCTTTAAAAACAAAAACACTCCATTTTAACTCTACTGTATACTTGAAATTTACTAGGAGAGTTCGATTTTAAGCATTCCTGCCGTACACACAGAAGGATAAGCTTGTAGAGTGATGGATATATTAGCTTGGCTCTCGTACTCATTTTTCAATGTATATCTGTCAAAATTTGACTTAACTATATACAATACTTTTTTTTTTTTTTTTAAAAGATTTTATTTATTTATTTGACAGAGAGAAATCACAAGTAGATGGAGAGGCAGGCAGAGAGAGAGAGAGGGAAGCAGGCTCTCTGCTGAGCAGACAGCCCGATGCGGGACTCGATCCCAGGACTCTGAGATCATGACCTGAGCTGAAGGCAGCGGCTTAACCCACTGAGCCACCCAGGCGCCCCACAATACTTTTTAATTAATTAATTTTGGGGTAATCTTTACACCCAATGTGGGCTCAAATTTAAGACCCCGAGATTAAGAGTCCCATGCTTTTCTGACTGAGCCAGCCAGTGCTCAATATATACAATTCTTATTAAAAAAAATATATCCTTATTGGAAGTTCAAGTCAAACAATTTAAATTTAAAATATTGCTTCTTTAACCTAGTTGCTGCGTATCTAGAGCTTCTGTTTCTTAGGACTACTTTTCTTAGCAAAACGCAAGATGTCTCCTCCAGCTCCTCCTCTGAGCAGAGTCCTGTTAATCTTGGAATTGTGGGCATGCCGGAGGCTTCTCACTGTCGTGGAGGCTGTGACATGTACCTTCAGGTGCCTCCTGGGTGATGTGAAATATTTAGCGCTGCCTGTCCGCCCCAGTCAAGGCGTCTTCGTGCTGTCCTTCTCCTCCTTGTGCTTGTTCTGTTGTAGTCTCTTTCTACCATTTAGGAAACGGGTCTGATTTCTCTATATAATTAGCTAGATCATGCTTCGCTCCCATAAATAAATAGGAAATTTCACTAGGACTCTACTGTGAGAACCTTAATCGTGGGAGCCAGGTTTGGGGGGATGGTTCAGTCCCACAAAGCTCTTTCCTGCCCAGGTGAGGTGGTGATAGTTCACCTGTTTTTCTTCCTCTCCCCACTAACGTTTTAGAATTTGCCTTAGGGAAATCTGATCCGATCTGGCACATTGTAAACATCTCCCAAAGGTGTTAATTTGCTGGCTTGATTAGCCTGAAAGAATTGTCCCCTTACAAAGACTTGGCTTGGGTCAGACCATAGGCGTAACTGAAATGCCAGGAACGTGGGAAACACAGGTCTCCTCAGGCACTGCCTTGTGTCTAGAATCCTGCTGGGGACGAAATAGGACACTTCTTCACTGCAGGTGGGCTGACTCTTTAGGGCAGAAGCTGGCACTGCAGCGAAGCTCTGAGAGCCCCCTCTGAACATTCACGCCTTAGGCTGGGGCCCTACCTCCTGATCCCTGGTTCTGGGAGAGCACTGGGTTGGGTGTCTTCACTGGAATGGCTGCTGGGTTCGTAGTAGAAGTTTGTAATATTGCAAGATGTCATGGGATGTAGCCTACAAGAAAATGACTTATGACTTCTTTACCTTTGCCCTGCTTTGGTAAAATTGCACTTGGCTTTTGAGCTTTTTTCTTTTTTTTTTTTTTTTTTTGAAGATTTTTATTTTTTAAGGAAGCTCTGCACCCAGTGTGGGGCCTGAACTCGTAACCCTGTGGTCGGGTGTTGCCCGCTCCACCAACTGAGCTAGTGAGGTGCCCGGAGCATTTATTTATTTACTTATTGTTTGGCTGATGGTGGTAAAATACGCATAACCTCACATTTACCCTTTTAACTCTTTAAGGGGACTGTTTGGTGACATTTAAGTAAATTCACACCGTTGTGTGGCTGTCACCACTATCTCACCATTCATCTCCAGAACTTTCTGGTCTCCCTGGACTGAGACTCTGTGCACGCTAGACACTGAACTCCCCGGCCCCTACCCCCACCGCCATCCCCGCGTTACTTCCTGTCCCCGAATTTGTCCCCTTTTCCTAGGTACCTCATATAAGTGGATTCATGTGGAATTTCTTCTTTTGTGTCTGGCTCACATCACGGAGCCTCATGTCTTCAAGCATTATCCCTGTTGTCGCCTGTGTCAGAATTGAACTCCTTCTCGAGGCCGATGACCGTCCCACTATATGGACGGGGCCCATTCCTCCCTGAGTGGGCATTCGGGAGATTTGCCTCCACTTTTCGGTGATTGTGAATACAGCTGCTGTGAACATGGAAGGGCAGATCCCTCTTCAAGTCTGTATTTTCAGCTCTTTCTGGGGACATTTCCCCAAAGTGCCATGACCGGACTAGATGGTAAATTTTGAGGAACTGCCCTACCCTTTCCCACAGTGGCGGCGTCATGTTACTTACCCACTTGGTCATTGGTTTTTCTGTGAAACGTGAGGACTAAATGAAGAGGAGTTTGGATGAACTGTGGCATTTTGTTTGGATCGGTGATTCTGGTTGGTGGTCTCTTGATACGGCCCGTGGGAGTCTGTTTAGTTTCCTCAAATCTATAGGACATTTTTTTTTTTTAACTTTTTACCAAATAAAGAGATTATGCAACATAGGCTGTGTCTTTTGGAAAGTCAACAGATTGACACGAAGAACATAGGTTCCTCACCGTAGTGATGTTTTGAACATTACACTTGCTCATTTTAAGGAAGTCACTGCCTGTCATGGGTTATATTCCCAGCATGGGTTACTGTCACCTCTGCAGTGGGACTGGTGGCTTCTGTCCTGTCTTTGTTCTTGTCCAGGCCACAGAAGAAGCAGGACATGTCCAGTTTCAAATCTCAAGGGGCTGCTTTCCCAGCTCAGAGCAGAGCAGTCAGGGCCAGACTGGGGGGAGATGGCAGCTTCAGCCCCATCGCTAGTGGAAACGGATCTCGCAGTTGCCAACTTGACCTTGGCTTTAGGCTTGGGTGCGCGTGAGCCTGAATATTCTAGGTCTCTAGTCCTGGGCGCACAGGATGGCCTTCTCTGTAATCAGGATGGTACAGAGATTTTCTTGTATTACCAAATGCATACGACACAGAGGTTTTTTCTTAAGATCTTCAGCCTGATGGGCCGTGGGTTTCCTGACTCTGTGTCCAGTTTGAAGAACTGTGGCAGTTCCATAATGAACCTTGATGGCTGGTTTGCTCTGAACGCCAGGGAAAGCTGGAGCTGTCAGCTTTTGAGCTCATGGACATGTTCTCTGTCCTTGTTCCTTGGTGCAGTCTTCCTTGCAGAACGGATCATTCTGACCATCCTTTTTATTCTGGCTAAAATCTCCTCTTCACTCTCTTTAGAATTACCCACAGGATAGTTTTTTTTTTTTTTTTTTAAAGATTTTATTTATTTATTTGACAGAGAGAGATCACAGGTAGGTAGAGAGGCTGGTAGAGAGAGAGAGAGAGAGAGAGAGAGAAGCAGGCTCCCTGCTGAGCAGAGAGCTCGATGTGCGACTCGATCCCAGGACCCTGAGATCATGACCTGAGCTGAAGGCAGCGGCTTAACCCACTGAGCCACCCAGGCGCCCCCCACAGGATAGTTTTTGAGAGTACTTGTCTTTCTTTGGTTGAACTTGAAGATGAGTGACTTCCTCCCAACATCTGAGTTTCCTTTTATCCTCTGTTGTGGATCAGTCTTGGCAAGAATTTATGTACAGGAAACCCTCATTATTCACAGATTCTGCGTTTGCAGATTGCCTGCTTGTAGAATTTATTTGTAACCCCCAAATCAAGGCCTGGAGCTCCTTCACAGTCATTCGTGGGCACACACAATGTCACTAAAATTTTGTATCCTCTGATACGCATATTCCTAGCTGGGGTTGCTGCCTTGTTTCAGCGGTCCTACTGTAAACAAAGTGTTCTTTTCACGGGCTTTTTTTTTTTTTTTTTTTTTTTAAGATTTTATTTATTTATTTGACAGAGATCACAAGTAGGCAGAGAAGCAGAGAGAGAGAGAGAGGAGGAAGCAGGCTCCCTGCTAAGCAGAGAGCCCATACAGGGCTCGATCCCAGGACCCTGAGATCATGGCCTGAGCCGAAGGCAGAGGCTTAACCCACTGAGCCACCCAGGCGCCCCTCATGGGCTGTTTATATGTAGGGCCTGTTTTCTGCTCTTCTTTGCTTCTTGTTGGTGATTTTGCTGTTTTACATGGCCCCACCCAGAATGCTAAGGTGCTTGTCTGGTGTTCCTGAGTCCAGCAAGGCTGTGATGTGTCTTGTGGAATAAACATGACACGTAGTACGGAGAAAATGCCTGTGTTAGATAACCTTGGTTCAGGTGGTTTGTTTTTGACTTGGTATATATATATATATATATATTTTTAAAATTAATACCTATAACGCAGTATTTGTTTCAGGGGTACAGGTCTGTGATTCATCAGTCTTACACAATTCACAGCACTCCCCATAGCACATACCGTCCCCAGTGTCCATCACCTGCCACCCCAATCCTCCCCTTCCTTGTTTTTGGTAAGACTTCACTCTCATTTGTGCCTTTGTCTTCCTGTGTGTTATCTCTGGCAGATTTAAAGACATTTTTCTTTTTCTCTTTTTTAAATTTTCTTTTTAAAGAAAATGTAAATTTTCAGAAATTGATAGTGAACCCTAGGTGTGATTTCCCTTGAATTTATTATGCCTCTTCGGGTTTGTTGAACTTTTTGATCTTTAATTTATTCTTTCTCTAAAACCTTGGGAAATGTTTGGCCATTATGTCTTTTACAATATTATCTTCTGATCCATTTCCTTCTTCCTCTTTCTTGGATTCTTATTCCATGTATGTTAGAACATCTGAAAGTGTCTCGGAGTTCCCTCTTTTTTTCCCCCCTAAATTTCCCCCCTAAAATGGAATAAATTTTATTCTATTTTTTCCTCTCTATTCTTCAGATTGGATAGTTTTTTTTTAATCAGCCTGACTCCCTTTTCTGTTATCTTCAAACTGTTACTAAGACCAGCTAGTGCGTTTTCCCTCCCTAGTTTTGTATTTTTCAATGATAGAATGTTCACTTTGCTCTTTTTTACAGTTTGTGTTTTTCTGCCAAGGATCTGTTTACTCATATTTCTCTTTAATTCTTTGAACATATCTCCCTTCAACTCTTTGAACATAAAATAAAAAAAAAAAACAGTGTCTGTGTCAAAGTTTTTTTTTTTTTAATTCTTATTTATATATTTGGGGGACTTGCTTTTTATTATGAAGACTGCTTTCTTTCTTGTCATGGTTTAGATTTTCCTGTGGGTTTTTTTGTTTGTTGTTGTTGTTGTTCTTTTTGCGTGTCTCAGACTTAAAATTTATTGGGCATTTTGAATGCTACATTGCAGATCTGCCTTCTGATAGTCTCTTGAGGAATGTTGCATTTTGCATTAATAGGTCACTCACCAACTGATCTCTTTTAACTTGGTGTAGGCTTGATTTATCCTTTGTTAACTTACACTTTTGGGAATTCTAAGGTTATTTTCTCTAAGCTTCCAGTTAGTAGGTTTTAGCCTTCAAGCTCTGTGTCCTTTGTGGGACCTTGTTAGGCCTTGGTAGTAATCTTTTCTAGGTTGAGTCTAGAGCAGATCAGTTCTAGAGAAGAGATTCTCAGCCTTTGCACTGCCAGCATTTAGGGCTGTGTAATTCTTTTTGGGGGGCTGGGGGATGGAGGGGACCACATGCATCGTGGGATGTTGAACAGCAACTGTGGCCTCTACCCACTCGATGCCAGTAGTGTCTTTGAGTTGTAACAACCAATAAATGTCTCCAGACAGTGCCAGGTGTCCCCTGGGAGGTAGGACAGCACTGGCCCAGCTGAGAATCCCTGCTCCACGCATGGTCTTTCCTTCTCAGGTGTGGTCTTCCTGGTGTCTCAGCTGTATTCCAGCCTTGTTGATCGCTTATTAATAAGGTTTCTCCGCTCTGGCCCGGCAAGAACTCCAGTGCCCTAACTTGACCTTCAGGGCTCTGTGTTCTGCTCCTCGTGCCAGCTCTCTGGTGAGCCTCAGCCTCTGCTGACCTGGGCCTTTTTAGCCCGTCCCTCAGCTAAGGCCTTGGCCCCAGCATCCCTTCCCTGCCCTGGGACATTGGGGACCCTTTCATTCATCCTCGGAGGTGCCAGCTGGTTTGGCCGAGCCCAGCCTCACCTCTGCCTCCTCAACTCCGTGGGAGCTGCTGTCCCGCGTGGGCTCCATCCAGCTCCCTGCCACAGCTGGAAGATGAGCTGCTGGCCAAGAGCCACGACAGCGGTCGCGTTGACCTTTTGAGTGTCCCTGCTCCCAGGGATCTGTCTTGCACTGCCTGTTACCGGTGCCCGGACACATGATTTTGTCTAGTTCTCTACTTGCTCGTGGCAGAGGTGGGGCTGGGGCTGGCCCACCGTCAGACAGCAGCTGTCTGCTCGTGGCCTTTCCTTGCCGAGTGTTTATGGGCCTTGCAGCGAGGAGCTCCATGTACACGACAGGGCAGGGTGGCCCTCCACCGGAGCGTGGACCCGCTCGGCTTCTTTGCCGAGCAGAGCAAGGGGACAGGTCATATGCTAGGCTGCGGGTCACTGGATTCTGTTATGAGTCATTGTTGTGCTTAATACAAACCCAGATCCTGGGTTTAATCCAAGACCTGCTCCCCCAGAGTGAAGAGAAGCCTGGAAATCTGTATATTTAATCTGTATCCCAGGGATTCTTATCTGCAGGACAATTGGGGAGTCATCGTGCTAGGGACGGTGAAGGGGACAGTGGGCAGGGCGGTGGTGGGTGTGGAGCCTTCTTAGACAGTGAACACACAGCACACAGCACGGCTGTCTGCATTCCTTAACCCAGGATTTGTGCTGAAAACACGACTGACACTTAACTTTCGGGATCCAATTAGTTTAATTTTAAAATTTTTATGTTAGTCTGGAGATGTTTTTGTTTCTTTGTTATTTGAAGGTATTTCTTTAGTTGTAGAATTTTTTTGGTTGGTGGCTATTTCCTGTCCCCGCCAAAGGTGATCATTTTGTTTATATATTTATTTGTTTATTTTAAAAAGGATTTTTAATTTCTTTTTAAAATTTTTTTTTTCTTTTTAAAATTTTTAAGTTATCTCTACTTGATAACTTGAACTCACAATCCGGAGACCAGGAGTCACCTGCTCCCCTGACGGAGCCAGCTAGGCGCCCCTCATTCTGTTTATTTATTTTTTTAATTAATGAATTTATATTTTTTAATTTAAAATTTTTTAAAGATTTTGTTGATTTATTTGACAGACAGAGATCACAAGTAGGCAGAGAGGCAGGCAGAGAGAGAGGAGGAAGCAGGCTCCCTGCTGAGCAGAGAGCCCATTGCGGGGTTCGATCCCAGGACCCTGAGATCATGACCTGAGCTGAAGGCAGAGGCTTAACCCACTGAGCCACCCAGGCACCCCAGTGAATTTTTATTTTTGTAAGATTTTTTAATTTGTTCATTTGAGAGAGAGATGGAGAGCGTGTGTGAGCCAAGAGCATGAGCATCTAGCGGCGGGGGGCGGGGGGGAGGTGCGGAAGGAGAGGGAGACACAGACTCCCCGCTGAGCAGGGTGCTTGACTCGGGGCTCCATCCCAGGATCCCGAGATCACGACCTAAGTCAAAGGCAGATGCTTAACCCACTGAGCCATCCAGGTGCCCCTAAATCCATGAATTTTTAATTATGGTAAAATACACATAACAAATTCACCCCGTTTACCATTTCTGAGTGTCCCAGCTCGGTGGCCTTAAGTATGTTCACATCTTTGTGCAACCATCACCACCATCCATCTCCAGAACTCTCCATCTTGGAAAGCTGAAACTCTGTCCCCATCACACCAGTTCCTCGTGCCCCCCCCCCCCCCCCCCCCCCCCCCCCCCCCCCATCCTAATTCCTGTCTCCAGGAAACTGCCTGCTTAGGTGCCTCCTGTTGAGTGGAATCACACAGGCTTTGCCCTTGGGTGCCTGCCTTTTCTCTCCCTTGGCACAGTGTCTTCAAGGTTGACCTCGTTTTTTGGAATGGGTGCGGGTCCTACCTCTGCTTAGTTTTCATTGAAAAAAGTTAGAGTTCGCCCTTGTCCTCAACAGTGGCCACCAACTTTCAGTCACTTGCGGAGGAAGAGGAGGGCATCTCCAGACAGGACGGTACCCTGGCTCCGGGTCCCTGTGCAGAGCCCACGGCCGTGGCTGGCTTAGTTATGTTTTGAAGTCCTCGTCTCCTCCCTCTGGGACCCATTAGCTGAACTGACCGGGTTATTTTCTTTGTTTGGATCTCTGTGACTTGACAGGCGTTGGTCCCCAGTTGCTACTGGTTACTCTGCTCTCTAGTGACAGGAGAGCGTTGGGTGTGGGACAGTGGCATTCGGTGGAGACTGTGGTGGGTGAAGGCGGTTTCCTCCCCCATCTCTGCACTTTTCTCTTTGTTCCTTCGTATGGACTGATGATCCATGTTAAGGCATTGCTGCTTTTTAATTGGTTTGGTTCTAAAAACGAATGTTGTGAAAATGACGAGTTGAACAGCATCTCCTTTTGTCAATTTTTTTTTTTTAAATTTCTGTACAGATTTACTAGTTTTCTGAAGGCTTCAAGCACGGTATTTACAAGGGAATGAGTAATTATACAACTTGTGTGATAGCACAAGAGGGTACACTGTTCCTTTACGTGTGCTGCATATCCAACTTCCTTAAGTTCCATGCTTTGAGAAATAAAACACATTAGGAAAAAAGGTTATGCACATTTGTAAAACACTCTCTCTCTCTCTTTTTTTTTTTTTTTTTTTTTTAAAGATTTTATTTATTTATTTGACAGGGAGAGACACAGTGAGAGAGGGAGAAGCAGGCTTCCCGCTGAGCAGGAGCCTGATGTGGGGCTCGATCCCAGGACCCTGGGATCATGACCTGAGCCAAAGGCAGAGGCTTAATGACTGAGCCTCCCAGGCACCCTGACACAGTCATTTTTGACAGTAAAATTATGCACAGTGGTTGACTCTGTGGAGGGTGTTTTGCTTCCCTTTCGTAGTCTTAGTATGAAGGAAAGCACACGATTAAACTTTAGAAACTTCTTTCGAGACAAAAGAGTTCTGAGTAAATATAGATGTTATAAAAGACGACGTGTGGCCTCATATCTAGATTTTTATGACTAAGCCTGCCATTTCTGGCAAGATAGTTTATACTCAACATTTTTAAATGTTTTATAATTTTTAGAAACAAAAACATATTACATGGTATTTTTAAAAAGTTGATGATAGTTTTTTTCTTCTGTTGGGGATATACTTCCTCTTTATTTTTCTCATTAAGATAGTCTCTCCTGTAATTGTGTGTGTGTGTGTGTGTTCGCTGTCCTTTGTGTCCTTGTCATTGGGTTTTTCACATTCACTGTATTATTACTTCTTCCACCGAAGGGCCACTCCCCCCGCAACCCCCGCAACTCACCTTTGCCCCAGCTGCCCTGTGTTGTTCTATCTCTTCCCCTCTCTTGTGTGGGAGACCAGTCACATGGTGCTTGTCTTTCAAAACAAGAAATTGGTGATGGGAGGGCCTGGGTTAGGGGGTGTCTTTTGTTATGTAGGGATGTGACCTCATTGTGAACGTGACTGTCATCATATGGCCTCACACATTCAGGGACTCATGGAGGCTAGAGGTGATGAGGTCAGGGAATGTGGAGTCAGTCTGACCTCAGAGCACATATCACAGACGCCCTGGTCGTTCTTGGGGTCCACATTGTGGCCCTTCTGCTCAGAACGCGTTAAGTCTGTATGTGTCCTTCTGGCCTCTTAACCCCCAATAGATCACAGCGGTAAAATGGTAAAGGAAAGGTGGCTGATGAACTTAAAGAAGGCTGATGGTAGCCTCAGGAGGGCCATGCCAAAGCTTGCAGAGAACTTTCCGTACAGGTGTGCTAGCTTATAGGACAGTCATAGAAAACAAAAAACAAAAAAACAAAAAAAAAAAAAAGAAAGAAGACAATGGAACTGTCGAATTATAGAGAGGTTGTTGATTTTGTATGCACTTTGGTTTTCATTTCCTTGAATCTCTTTTCTTCTACAGAAGCATAGAGGGGCTCTGATTAACTTCATGGTGATGTCACCCATTATATTTATGGGTATGGAGATACTAGGTGCTCCCTGTGTCCTCCTTCAAAAACAAAATTTAATGGTTTCAGGTTATACAGTCATGAAAGAAGACGTGGCAGCATTACTAAGCAACTCTAGGCAACAATATTGGAAAAATATAGGCAATTTTCTGCTTTGGGTGAGCTAAGTGTACTTTTCCTACGAGCCTGTTGCAGTCATACCCAGGGTACCTGGAAACCACCTTATCTGACAGACTCAGCTCTGGGGCAGGGCCATGAACCAGGAAGGAAACCAAAAATACCAAAGAGGTGACCCAAGTACTTGGTTTTTAGTTCTGAAAATCCTTTAGGTTCTTCCTCCGAGCCTCCTTGATGTGATTTTACTTAAAATGTTATGAGGGGCGCCTGGGTGGCTCAGTGGGTTAAAGTCTCTGCCTTCAGCTCGGGTCATGATCTCAGAGTACTGGGATCAAGCCCCGCATCGGGCTCTCTGCTCAGCAGGGAGCATGCTTCCCTCTCTCTCTCTCTCTCTGCCTGCCTCTCTGCCTATTTGTGATCTCTGTCTGTCAAATAAATAAATAAAATCTTTAAAAAAATGTTATGAAGCTGTCCTGGTTTGGAAACAGGAGTAGGTGCTGGTGAGAGGGATAGCTTGACAGCAAGGGAAGGGGTGGGTGTGGAATTCCAAAGACATGGCCGCTTGGGGCTGTCTCTGGGCGTAGTGTCCTCCACACACACCCAGGGTCCTTGACATTGGGTCTGAGGCACGTTGGTGGTAAGGAATCGGCATCATTCGGATGGGGAAGAACGGTTTCTGTTTTTAAGGACTGTTAGAAGAGTGATGTTATGTGTCCATACTTGGGTTTTGTGTTTCACGTGTATTGATGAAAATAATTGAGAAAGAAGAAAACAGTATATTTTTCAAATGAATGACAAATATTACTTATTTTTTAAAAAACTGATTAAAATCATTCTTCTGGGCCAGATTATAGAGTTGACTTATAACTCTAGATGTATTTTGATGCCCACCCAGAGAAGGAGCCCCCTATAAATGGATGCCTATGCTGATCGAGTTTGCATTCCACAGTCGTCAATGTTGTTTTTAATGGCCATGTGGACTCCAGGATAACCCATAATTAGGCATTTCGATTGCTTCCCAGTTTTTTATATTAACAGATGTCAGTGCAGTGAACATGACCAAAGTGAAACCTTTGGAGACATCCTTAATTTCTCAGGGTATATACATTTCAAGGTTTTTTTTTTTTTTTAAAAGATTTTGTGTATTTATTTGACAGAGAGAGAGAGAGAACACAACCATGGGTGTGCGGGAGGGAGAAGCAGGCCTCCCATGGAGGAGGGAGCCTCATGCGAGACTTGATCCCAGGACTCTGGGTTCATGACCTGAGCAGAAGGCAGATGCCTAATGACTGAGCCACCCAGGTGCCCCAAGGCTTTTTTTCTTTCTTTCTTCCTTTTTTTTTTTTTTGGCTGATCTTACTTATTTATTTCAGAGAGAGAGTGAGCAGGGGGAGAGGGAGAGGTGGAGAGAATCATGCTCAGCGTGGAGCCCGACTTAGGGCTCCATGTCGTGACCTCATGACCTTAACTGAAGTCAAGAGTTGGTCGCTCAATGGACTGTACCATCTAGGTGCCCTGCAAGGCTTTTGAATGCTAGATTTCCTTCCAAAGAGCTGGCAACTATTTATAGTCTCTGGGAAACTGAGATGGTCCCCACCCTTGGCCAAGACTGGCTCTTGTAACTTTCTGTCTTTGCTACGTTCACCAGTTTCTAGATGAAAAAGAACACTTTGTCATTATTTCTGAGTCATAATGAATTTCAGTATTGGAAAATTTTCAGTGGTCATCTGTGTTTACCTCAGTGAGTTTCCTGCACCTGTTATCTGCCACTCTTTTATAGTAGCAGACTTTTATAATTTTATATATATATAATAGTAGACTTTTATAATTCTTGATATGTAAGACTTCTTCTTCTTTTTTTTTTTAAAGATTTTATTTATTTATTTGACAGAGAGAGAGATCACAAGTAGGCTGAGAGGCAGGCAGGCAGAGAGAGAGGAGGAAGCAGGCTCCCTGCTGAGCAGAGAGCCTGATGCGGGACTCGATCCCAGGACCCTGAGATCATGACCTGAGCCGAAGACAGCGGCTTAACCCACTGAGCCACCCAGGCGCCCTATGTAAGGCTTCTTGATTTAGCAAAGATACTAATCCTGGGTCTGGTATATATAGTGCAAATAATTGCTTCCAGTTTCTGTTTCTTTTTTGCTCTCATGGTGGAACTATTGTGCTCTTACAAGGAAAACAAATTTAACTAAACAGTATCCTTTTACACCCTGTCAACTTAAGGAAATATGAAACCAAAACATTGCTTTAATATGTGCATTTTTTTCTCTACACCCAACGTGAACTGTTTTTCAACTGTAACATACATAATTTATTAGAACCAAACTTGAATTTTCTACATTAATGAAGAGTGGTAATTTTGCTTCATTTAAAAAAAAAAGAAGTACCCAATGTTCTCTGTCAGGCATGAATATGTTCAGCTTCTTTTCTCATCTGAAGAATAGGAGTAATTCTTGTTTTGTAAGGTTGTTTCTTAATCAGTTGTCTGGGTTGTAATAGGTGCTCAATAAAGGGCAGCTATTTCTATAATTTTGCTGATGTAGATGAATATGACAGCCTCTGTGCACTCAAATGAGCTGACAGATCCTGGGGGCAACAGACACGTAATTGATTTTACTAGAGGCTCTTCTGTAGGTATGAACATGCTTGTTTGTGTGTGTGTGCGTGCGTTTCTGTTCCTTTGGTCTTGATCTTACGTAGACTTAGATCATCAGTTTTATACTTCTCTTTCTTTCTAATGTCAAACATTTAAAGCCAGAAGTTTCTGCTAAGACTTGGTTACCTGTATCCTACAAATTGTGATATATGGTCTATTCTCATTTATTTAAAAATATTTCTGATTTCTCTTAGGAGGTCGTCTTTGTCACGTGGCTGTTTAGAAGTTATGTTGTTAATTCTCACATATTTGGAGTTTTGAGAGCTATCATAGTGATTTCCAATTGAATTCTTCTGTCACCAGAGAACATTCTGTGTAACATTTTTATGTTTAGAAATTTATTGAGATTTATTTTATGGCCCCAGCATATAGGGTCAGTATTGAGAAATATTCAGTGTGTACTTGAGAAGTCAGTCCTGCAGCTGTTGGACATGGTGTTCCATAAATGTCTGATGAAGGTAGTTACTAGTGTTGTCCACATCTTCTGTATCCTGATTTTTTTTTTTTTTACTTTCATCAATTACTGAGAGAGGGATGTTGAAATCTATGATTGTAGTCTTTTCTGATTTTTCTCTTTTGTTCTGTGTGTGTTTTTTTTCTTTAAGATTTTATGTATTTATTTGACAGAGACCACAAGCAGGCAGAGAGGCAGGCAGAGAGAGGAAGGGAAGCAGGCTCCCTGCTGAGCAGAGAGCCCGATGCGGGGCTCCATCCCAGGACCCTGGGATCGTGACCTTGGGATCATGACCTGAGCAGAAGGCAGAGGCCTTAACCCACTGAGCCACCCAGGGGCCCCTGCAATTTGGGTTTTTTATTAATTCTTTGTGACAGTCTCTGGCTTATAGTATTAATGTATTACATTTGGTGTAAATACTGATGTGATTGGGCTTCAGCTTTTCACTTTGCTATTTATTTTCTATTTGTTTCATCTGTTTTTTTTTTTTTTTTCATCTTCCTGACTTTTTTGGGGGTTTATCAGAAATTTTTTAGTATTCCATTTTGATTCCATTATTGGATTTTTAGCAGTATCTCTCTCTTTGTGTGTTTTTAGTGTTGACTTAGAGATCCAAATAGGCATCTTAACTTACTATAGTCTGTTTAATCTTAATATTGGACTATTTTACACAAAAATGTAAGAAATGTACAAGCGTAAAATTCTATTACCCTTCCTCATTCATTGTGGTCTCGTAATCATTCACATCTACACCATGCAGTGTGACCATTTTTTGCAATAAGCAGCCATTTGTCTTTCAAAGAGATTAAAAGGAAATTTGTAATCTTTTATGTTTAGCTACATATTTGTCATTTGGGTTTCTCCTTATTCCTTATTGTACATCTTGAGTTTTCATCTGGTACCAGATCCTTTTGACTGAATGAAATTTATTTTTTTAAAAGACTTTATTTATTTGAGAGAGAGCGAGCATGGGGTGGGGGCAGAGGGAAAGAGAGGAGACGGAGAAGCAGGTTCCCCGTGGAGCAGGGAACCTGATGTGGGACTTGATCCCAGGACCCCTGGGTCATGACGTGAGCTGAAGGCAGATGCTTAAACAATTGAGGCACCCAGGTGCCCCTGAAGAATTTCTTTTATAATATCTTAAAGTTTAGTTTGGTGATAAATTCTCAGACTTTGTATATCTGAAGATGTCTTAAATTCACCATCGTCATTTGAAGCACATTTGTGTTGGTTATAGAATTCAGTTATTCTTTCTTTTCTCTTAACTCTCGCTAGATGTTCCACTGTCTTGTTTCCAAGGTTTCTGATGTCAGCCCTCAGTTGTATTGTTCCCTTATGTGTAAAGTGTTCTTTTTCTTGGTTTTTTGGTTTTCTTCAGTCTGAGTCTGATGTGCCCTAGGAAAAGTCTTTGTTTTGATATTTCCTGGTGTTTGCTAAGATTCTTCAGTATGTAATTTAATATTTTCTACCAGCCTTGGAAAAATTTCAGACATTATTTCTTCACATATTTTTTTCTTCCCTATTTTGTCGTTTTCTTCCAGGAATCCACTTTCATGTGTGTTTCAGTCTTTGTTATTGTCCCACTGAACCCTTATGCTCTTTTTTTCCCCCTTCAATTTCTCTCTCTCTCTTCTGTTATTCAGATGGTAATCTAAAAGACTTGATGAATTTGGGAACAGATCAATGGAATTTTTCTGCTTCTAAAGTTATCTAGTGGATTTTTTCATATTGTACTTTTAAGTTCTAGAATTTCCATTTGGTTCCTCTTGGTAGTGTTCATTGTTCTCCTAAAATTACTCATTCCAGTTCAGTTGTTATAACCATATCTTTCTTTAACTCCTTGGACATATTTGTATAATGATTTTATAGCTCTCATCTAATAATTCCAAAATCTAGATCATCTTAGGGTCTACTTTTATTGCCTCTATTCTCTGTCTTTGATCATGGGTCACATTTTCTTCTTTGTATGTTTAATAATTGTTTACTGTGTTGGATGTTATGAGGGTTAATATTATAGGGGGTTTTGACTAAACTGTATTGCGTTTTGTTCTTATGAACAATTCCTGGCAGATTGGTTCTGTCAGGAACAGATCTATCTACCTATGTTACTACCTACCTTCCTATTCTATGTGTCTGTGTATCTGTCTATGGCAGATATTTCCATCTTAAACTCGGTCTTAAGGGGCATGGCTCTTACTCTAGAGTATGATCTTTATTACTAAGTCATGGCCCTCCTGGTCTTTAAATAGAGTGTCTGAGGTGTTTGTGAAGATCTCTTTATTCTTGTTGAGTGGGAACTCTGTGTCTCCTCACATGACCTCTGGAATCTCTCTTGAGCCCGCAATGGGTGCTAACCCCCCTTGCTAACTCCCTGTGAAAACTTTTGGGACCTTCCCTTCTGCCACTTAGGCTTGCAAATTCCGGACATTTCTGCAACTTGGAACAGGTAGCTCTTCCTCCTTGGCTCAGTGAAACTGCTGTTCTACTTGGTCCAAAAGTGTGCCTGGGCAGAAAGCCAGGGTGAGATACAGGGCTCTGAAGGCTTCTGGTCTTTTGCCGCCTGGTGGCCAATGCCCGAAAAGCTGCTTCGTCTCTTTGGTCCAGCTTTACAGTCTTAACAGTTGAGGGCCAGTCCAGTGCTGACTGTTCTTTCCTGGTGGAAGCAGAAGTCTGACAGTTGGCTTGTAAGCTCTGTCTTCCTCATTAATAACAAGAAGGACACCCCATGGGTTTTTTTTTTTTTTTTTTTTTTTGGCCTAGCTAGAGTATGCCTGATTTTCTTTTGCCAGATGATTCATTTCTGTGTTGGCGGCTATGCTGCTGTTAACCTAGGTGAGCGTTTCTTCCAGAGTCACCCTTTCTGTCCTCAGTCTCAGCTGTGACTGAATGACAAGATGTCCCGATGGTCCACTGAGAGTGGCCCTTTATACAGATTGTCACCTGTGCCATCTTACCCTCTGGTTCTCACTGCCAGCAGCAGTGACTCTCTGTGAGTGACGATAAGAGATGGGTGCACTTGTCTTGAGGTTTTGTTTTTGTTTTTTGAAAATGATCAGTTTTAGAATCAGTTTTGTGTGCCATTCTGTCTTATTGTCATTGTTCTAATTCGTTATCAGATATCTACTTCGACAGTGCTTTTTCTGCATGCAGGATTCACCTGTATTTGTATGTAAACTTGGCTTTAAAAATATTTTCAGAATAGCTTTCAGTAATGAAGGCACTCTAAAGTTTCTTTCTTTTCCTGGAGGGACGTTTCTTTCTTTTTTTCTCCCTAGTCGGGAGAGGGTTGTATTTTTCTTTTTTTGTGACTGATTTATTTACACTTGTGTGGCACTTCGTACTTTTCAGAGTGTCTTCATGGGTGTCTGGCTCTTCTTTTCCCTTCACGCATTCCTAGTGCACGTCCTGTTACCTTTCACCTGGACTACGTCACGAGGCGGCCCTCGTCTCCCCTTCTTCGGAGCATCTCCCGGCCAGTCACTTCTACAGTTCAGTCTTCCTAAAGTTGAGTTTCTCACTCAAATGTAAAAAAGACGTTTATTGTTCCATTTTGTTTTCCAGACATGAGCCGCTTTCATTCTACCTTTCCAGCCAGATTTCAGGTGTTCATGGTTTAACTGCTTCTGTGTGTCCCTTCCCTGGCTCTGCGTGCTGTTCCTTCCGGCCACAGTGCTCTTCCCTTCTTCCCATAGGGTTTCTCCTCTTCATCATGCAGGGTCTGGCCTGCCCACAGTGCTACTCTGTGGAAACTGTCCCCAGCTCCCTGTGCTGGGACCACTTGTCCAGGTCCCACTTGAGTTACAGCTGCTTGTTCTTATCTTGTCCCATTTCTAAAAGGGAAACAAGCACTCCTCAGTCACCTGGTGTCCTGCTCCTGGTGGATGACAGGTGTCCCACTCCTAGGAACCCCGAGCTCCGTCTAGGTAGTGCCGGGTTATTTCCATTCACACAGGAAACTTCAGACCCAGAGTGTTTGCATGACATCACATGTAGAGATAATGACTGATTCCAGATATAGTCTGTCCCCTAGCTTTTGTCCATAGACAGCCTCTCCACTCACAGAGTGTGGCTCAAAATTACGTGAGTTGACACCCAAGTATATATCTTTTTATACTTTCAGCGTGTCCAAATTCATCAAAAACCGGGGCGAGAGAGTTGCCTCGTGCCTCCTCTTGCTCCCTTTGTTCCTTGTGGGATGCGGCTGCCACCCCATGGAGGGGAGGAAGGCTGAACGCAGGTCCCCAGAGCCCCGCTCTCGCAGGACACCTTGCTCTCCTGACATCACTCAAGGTCCCGTCAGAACACACTCCACTTTGCTCTTTTCCCAAGTGTGGCTTGATGTCCCTGCAGCAACGTAAGTCTCCGTTCCCCTCTTCTGTTTCAGGCGCTTCGCCTCAGTAACGTGGCCATGGGGAAGACGACCACCGGCCAGATCGTCAATCTGCTGTCCAATGACGTGAACAAGTTCGACCAGGTCAGCTGCCCCCCAGGAAGCCTTCTGCATTCCCACCCTCTTCCTTGGTTTAACTACTTGGAATTTCAGGTGCCAGTTGTTGGTGTAGGCCAGACTTCTTTTGAGGACAGAAGATGAGGATACTTTTTAAAAAAAATTTTATTTCTAAAATTTTTATTTATTTATTTATTTAAAGATTTTATTTATTTGACACAGAGAGAGATCACAAGTAGGCAGAGGGGCAGGGGGGAAAGCAGGCTCCCCGCTGAGCCGAGATTCCCGATGAGGGGCTTGATCCCAGGACCCTGAGATCATGACCTGAGCTGAAGGCAGAGGCTTAACCCACTGAACCACCCAGGTGCCCTATTTTTAAAAGATTTTAGATATTTATTAGAGAGAGAGAGAGAGAGGGAGAGAGAGTGTGCACCAGTGGGCAGAGTGGGCTGCAGAGGGAGAGGGAGAAGCAGAGCCCGATGCGGGGGCCAATCCCAGGACTCCGAACTGTGACCCGAACTGAAGGCAGACAGTTAACGCACTGAGGCCCCCCAGGTACCCTGAGATGAGGATACTTTCTATCCAATTCTCATTTCTTCTGTGTTCAACTCATAATAGCATGTGTTGTCCGGTAGAGAAGAGTTTTGTTTTCGGAATGCGTTTACAGCGTACTTCAGTCATATACACGCAGACAGCAGTGTTCTTACCTAGCCTGGGGAAATGTCCCATAGTCCTTCAGGAGTGGCCCTTCTGAGCACACTTGGTCGGTGCTGCTGCCTGGATCCTTTCTCCTCCTCCCTATCATGACCTCTCTTCTCCATAGAATGACCTCCTGGTGGGCAGGGATTGTTCTGTGACCCCAAGAGTGCCCGCTACATAGAAAGTACCCTCCCTACAAAAGATTTTATTTACTTATTTATTTTAGGGAGACGGCATGAGTGGGGAGAGAGGCAGAGTGAGAGGGAGAGAGAGAATCTCAAGCAGGCCCCTTGCTGAGCACAGAGCCCGATGTGGGGCTCCATCTCTCATGCCCCTGAGATCATGACCTGAACCAAAATCAAGAGTCAGATGCTTGACCTCCTGACCTACCCACGTGCCTCGTTTTTTAAAAAAGATTTTATTTATTTATTTGAGAGAAAGAGTGAGCTTGTGAGAGAGAGCACAGGAGCATGAGCAGGGGGGAGAAGCAGAGGGAGAGGGGCAAGCAGACTCCATGCTGAGTGCAGAGCCAGATGTGGGGCTTGATCCCATGACCCTGACATCATGACCTGAGCTGAAACCAAGAGTCAGACGCTCAACCAGCTGAGCCACCTAGGTACCCCACAAAGACGTTGATTAAAAAAAAGAATGCCCAATGGGTAATTCCTAGGCATAAATGACCTATTCTTTTCTACCCTGCCACAGTCCATTTGTACTTACCTTGTGAATATACCGTACTATCCAGGGCAGTGTAGCTACTGGTCCGAGTTGTATTGCTCTACACCACTTCTAATTATTCATTCATCAAACATGAACTAATCTTAGTTTCAGGGATGAATAAGACTTAGTTTCCTCCCTGGAGAAGCCACAACCTAACAGGGAGGTAAATATCAAGTAATTACTCAAGAGTATGGCAGGTTCCATAATACAGACTTTTGCAAGCTACTGGGGAGCCCAGGGGAGGAAGTTTGGGGGAACCCTGAGCCCACGCAGGGGGCAGATAGAATTGAGGTCTTTCTTCCGATGCTTTGGTCTAGTCTGGTTCTCCCTGGATGTCCATGAAGCCTGCTCTCTGGTGTTTTGGAACAGCTTCATCTGGGTACTTGGATTTTTGCTCCAGTGAGTTTAAAGCCCCCCATGATCATTTCTGTGTAGGTTCCTGTCTGTCCTCTCAGAGCAGATGGCTTCTGTACTGGGTCCTTCCTGGTTTTGTGCTCATGTTGTCCTAAGAACGCATTGCCTTTTTTTCTTTTAAGGTGACAATATTCTTGCACTTTCTGTGGGCAGGGCCACTGCAGGCGATCGCAGTGACTGCCTTGCTCTGGATGGAAATCGGAATATCCTGTCTTGCTGGGATCGCAGTCCTCATCATCCTTCTGCCCTTGCAAAGCTGCATCGGGAAGTTGTTTTCATCATTCCGGTAAGAGAAGCACTGGTTTAAAAAACAGGGCATGTGTGTTTGTCCATATCCATGCCTTGCCCTGTGCTTCCGATCACAAACAAAAAGGCTTCACTGATCTCTTCTTTCTGTTGAAGAAAGCTCCTAGAACTCGGAAGCTTCTCCTGTTCTCTCCTTTGCCCAGTAGAATTGACAGCCCCTTTAATCTCTGCGCCCTGGCACTTTGTTCCCACTTTTTACACTGCAGCCAATGGTATTATTGTCCATCCCAGGGGCTTTCTCTGCACACTGAGCAGGCTTCGCCCGGGGAAGGTTCCAGCCTTCAGCTGAGGGTCAGTCTTGAAGCCGGAAGGGTGAAGGCATCCGCCATCTCCTCCTGGATAGCTTTTCAGGCACTGTCCCTCCTAAGTACTGTCTTCCAGCAGAATTTATATACGATGACATTATTTAAACATGTATCAAATACGAGTACAATTTAAACGTCTCTTTCAAGACCTGGGTCTGGCCGTGTCTGTTTTTGTGATGCTTGTTTTCAGGTGTGCAGGCGTGTGTCTTGTTTTTAATTCAATGTGTCCATTAAATTACAAGCTCCCCAAGGGCCAGGTCCACCCCGATTTTTGTCTGTCAGTGTCCCACAGTCCTAGCGGAGTATGTGGTAGAGAAGGTGATGGTCCCAGATGGTTAGAAGTGGGTCACTGTCAAGGTGGTCAGGTGTGCGATGATAATGCCATGTGAAGTGCGGCCAGTTCTCTCTGCTGTGTCTCTGCTCACGGTGTTTTCTCAGTGGGGAACTGGCTTCACTCTCTTTGCCAGGGAGAAATGTTCTGTGTTCTTGGGGCCCCATTGCGGCGCTCCTAGAACTCGGAAGCTTCTCCTGTTCTCTCCTTTGCCCAGTAGAATTGACAACCCCTTTTTTCTCTGTGCCCTGGCACTTTGTTCCCACGTTTTACACTGCAGCCAATGGTATTATTGTTCGATCCCGGGGCCTTTCTGCCTCCCCTACCCAACCATGACCTCCTGGAGCTGACAGTTTGTATCTGACTCTCTTTCCTGTGCCTTTCTTAGCCCCTACTGCAAATTCTCCAAGTTACTTCTTGAATTGGGATGGACTTTGTGGACTTCCTCATTGAAGTCTTTCTCCATCTGTGTTTTGAGTAGGAGCTGCCTGAGTTGTCTGAGCAAAGGCATTGTAGGGCATCGTTGGATCCCTGGTTCTCAGGCTGTGGCCGCTGCTGATAAGGGAAGTGGGGCTGTGGCTCATCTCTCTTGTCTGTCCCCTTAGGAGTAAGACCGCAGCCTTCACAGACGTCAGGATCAGGACCATGAATGAGGTTATAACTGGCATAAGAATAATAAAAATGTATGCTTGGGAGAAGTCATTTGCAGACCTTATCACCCACTTGAGACGGTAAGTTTCTGTGTCTGTTGGAGCCTGTTTTTGTACTTTCTGTCTCCTGCCTCCACGGAAATATTTGAGGGGTCTTCGGGTGTTTAACCTTTAGAATGTGAACTCCCAACGCCGTCCACCCCGCCTTGCGCCGTAAACCACATTAACCTGCCTTTCCATTTACTGTCCTAAAGGAAGGAGAGTGCCTGTGCTGTTTCTACTACAAAAATGAAATTCCAGATGTTTCTTAAGTCTCTAAATCCCAAATGAGCAATGCTGGTAGCATTTGCAAGTATGACATTTACATGGAAGCTATAGTTTATGTTTTTATGTTAACGTAGCACAAGTGGGAAGTTTGTACAGACTGGGCCAGACTGTGTACAGCAGTGTTATTCATGCCAAACAGAGAAACAGAGCCATGGAAATACTATTACGCCTTGTTTTGCTTTAGGTCTGTGGAATTGTTTTTAGTCTTTGATGTCAATATTTGGGGAGTTTGGCCCTTCCGCGCACGGTATGTCTGTGTCAGCGCATGTCTCTACCATCTACTTTGTACCTTTGGATGCACTCTCCTGTCTCATGCACATATCTTTGGGTTGCTTATTCTCTTCTCCTCTGAGTTCCTAAGCTCCTAAAGGAGACAGACCACGTGTCTGTCTGCCGTCAGCAAGAAGCCCAGCCCAGGACAGGCATGGACGCGCGCTTGTGGACTGAATGTTCATACCTGGTCCGACCGACCCAGGATATTAACACGTGACATGAAGCCTCCGTTTATTCAGATGAGCGATGTGGTGATGACTATGTGGTCCTCTTGTTGGGGTCGGCCCCGGGCCATGTGCTGTAGGATTATTTCCATAACGTGAGGAACGGTTTGTCTAAATCCCTGCCCCTCCCTGGAAAGGGGCCACATGCAAAAGGCACTTGAGTCCACGACTTGGATGTTGATGCTTCCTTGTAAACTCTCTTTTCCAGGAAGGAAATTTCCAAGATTCTGAGCAGTTCCTACCTCAGAGGAATGAATTTGGCGTCATTTTTCGTTGCAAGCAAAATCATCATTTTCGTGACTTTCACCACCTATGTGCTCCTTGGCAACGTGATCACAGCGAGCCACGTGTTCGTGGCCGTGTCGCTGTATGGCGCTGTGCGGTTGACCGTCACCCTCTTCTTCCCCGCGGCCATTGAGAAGGTGTCCGAGGCGGTCATCAGCATCCAAAGGATCAAGGTCTGGTGACAAACGACTTTTTTATCTATTTTTTTTTTTGGTATTGTTTTAAAGACTTTTATTTATTAGTTTGGGAGAGAAAGTGAGAGAGCACAAGTTGGGGGGAGGGGCAGAGGGACAAGCAGGCTGCCTGCCGAGCAGCGAGCCCGACGCGGGGCTCCTTCCCAGGACCCTGGGATCATGACCAGAGCCGAAGGCTTAACGGACCGAGCCACCCAGGCGCCCCAACAAACAACCCTTTCAAGTCATAAATGGATTTAAGCAGAAGGCCTGCTTTGAATTTGGTGTCATCGTGTTGCAGTTAGGTGAAATTTAACTGTCTCGCCATCGAAGCCCGCAGTTGTCCCGGAATGTGGCCTGTATTCCCCTCCCCATCGTCCCAGGTGGCATGCACCACAGATAACGAATTTGCTGCTCATCGGCGGGCGGCAGGAGAAACAGCACCGGCCCGGGGCTCGGGGGTGCAGCGGGGAACAGCAGGGTGAGGGAAACGTCTGACGCAGGAGGAAATGCACAAGCAGATCTCATCCCTTGGGCCGTCTCCAGTGACTGGGTGGCGACTGGTGGCAGTCTGGGGAGGGGCTGGAAGAGGAGTCCTTTCTGGGCAGAGGAGGAGGGAGCTTGCAGACGGGCCCCGCTCCTTGGGAAGGGGAATGGCCTCTGCTACACGTACTTCTTCCTGGTGAAAGGTGGGTTCCTGCCTCTGCAGATGCCGGGTGCGTGGTTTCTGAGAATGCCTGTGGCTCTCCTTTCACTTTCTGCCGGTCTCAGCCCATTTCTGGGAAGAGCTTCCAAATCTGCCCTCCCCCCGCCCCCCCTGCCCCATACCCACTACCTCCTTTTCCAAATTAGCTGTCCCTGCATGGCTCAGGGCAATAACATACATCACTAAGATGTGGCCCCACACATGGTAGGTGCTCAATGTTTGTGAAGAGGTCGAACATGGAGATAAATTAGCTCTGTGAGCAGGGCCAGGGCATGAACCTGAGTACCTGGGCTTTACAAATAAATCTGGTTCTCCTGTTCCTCCACAGTGCTGGCTATGTCGTAGTACATCCCTAGTGAAGCTTGATGGCTCTGGGCTTAATTTCCCTTCCTCCCCTCCCCTCCCCTCCCCTTTTTCAGAACAGTTTTGTCATAAAAGTTGAGATCTTCTTCTGATGAAGTTTCCTTCCTATAAAAAAAATATTACCCAGGAGAGAGATCAGTCTTACGGGGGTCCATTCTGGTCCCTAAGTTTCCCATTCTTTCCGACAGGGCCTTCCCGCAACTTTTAAGTAGTGACCCATGTATTTCAATAAAACTTATTTATTTTATTAAAGATATTTTTAAAAAAATTATTTATTCGGGACAGGGAGAAGCAGACTCCCCTCTGAGCCTGTTGCAGGACTCGATCTCAGGACCCTGGCATCATGACCTGAGCCCGAAGGCAGATGCTTAACCACCTGAGTCCCCCAGGCGCCCCTCAAGAACGTTTCTTTTATGTAACTTTTGCATCTTGAAAGAGCACGAACACAACTTCGGCCTCGGCGATGTTCTAAGCGTATGTCGAACTTCTCCAGATGCCTGCTGTCAGTGGGCTGTGAGTTTTGCTGTAATTTTGCCGTTGTCACCCCTGCGGCTGGTGCCTGCTGTGGTCCGGGCCCCCGAGCTCCTTGCCTCCAGACCTCAGTGCTTGGCCTCCCCACTGGATGGGTAAGGAGGGCCTCCTGCAGGAGTTGAGCCAGTGGGCATGCGGGGAGTTTCCCCAGACCCTGCTTTCTTACCTGTCCGTCCGTTGCCTACAGTTGCCTTCCCAGTGCCTTCTGGCATGTGGAGTATTTCCTTCCGTGTGGTTTTCATCAAGTCTCATTCTGAAGAGGCCCCCAGCGGTTCCTGCAGAATCCAGATTGTAAACTCTGCGTTTAAGGCTCTACCGGCTGCACTCTGTGTTTCCTGGTGCCCAACCCTCCACTCTGGTGGTGGCGGTTGGGGGGGTGCTTGTGTCGGTGATAGGCCACATTCATGTGCATGGGGGGGGGGGTCTTTCCCCCCCCCCCCCCCGCACTGTTCATTATGCTGATCTCACACTTCCGTATTTATGTACAGGGCCGGTGCCCCCACTGCTCAGTTGCAGGTCAAGTGGGTGATTCTGTCCCCAGGCCTATACTAAGGCCCTGGACAGCAGACCGTATCTGATCGTTCTTGTGCATAGTTCATGGCCCATGCTGGGCCCATCATGGACGTCAGATAAATACTGCATGGACTGAAGCAGCAGTTATAGGGGAGGACTGGGACCAGCAGAGGTGTGAGGGGACCCAGGCTGTACTGGAAGCCAGAGAAATGCAGTGAGGAAGCAGACTGGAGTGGGCATTCCTGGGACAGTGGACCTCGGAAGGGGTCTTTAGCTAGAGCACGCAAAGATCTGCGTCTCCCCTGTTCTGTGTGTGCACCTGTGGACTTGATGGATCTGAGTGGGACATAGTCCATGTAGACTCCGCTGGCCCAGCTCCTGGGCTGGCTCTTGGGCCTTGCAGATGGAAACACCAGTCTTACTTGGTCAGTAACATTAGTTTGGCCATTGTGAAATAAAGGAAGATTAAAACCATGTGACTTTAATTTTTTTTTTTAAAGATTTATTTATTTATTTATTTGACAGACAGACAGACAGTACAAGTAGGCAGAGAGGCAGGCAGAGAGTGAGAGGGGGAAGCAGGCTCCCTGCTGAGCAGAGAGCCCCATGCAGGGCTTAATCCCAGGACCCTGGGATCATGACCTGAGCTGAAGGTAGCGGCTTTAACCCACTGAGCCACCCAGGCGCCCCAAAACCATGTGGCTTTAGAGTGCTTCTTGAGTCAGAAGGCTGTCTGCAGACAGAATTCCCTCCTCTTTGGAGGTTAGTCTTTTCTTTCTTCTTGAGGTCTTCAACTGATTGAGCGAGGCCCACCCACCACGATGGAGAGTAATTTATTTAAAGTTAGTCTCATCTGTAAAAGTACTTTCACTGTAACATCCAGATGTGTTTGCGCAAATGTCTGGGGACTCTGTCTTAGCCAAGTTGACACAGAAAATTAACTGCCACACCCGCCGGATCTCCCCAGATATGACTCTGGGTTCACTTACTGTGTGTCTGGAAGCCATCTGTTTGTGGAAGTCGTTTCCTCAGTGAACTCTAGACTTCTGAGGAGTGGCTGCGGAGCCGTGTTCGTCTTTGTGCACCTCACAGATGGCTCATGCTCCGAAAATGCGCCACTGTAGGAAGTGTGCAGCTCTGCCACGTCTCTGACATTCTGCGGATATCCAGCAACTGAGTGTGGTTTTCGTGGAAAGCGGTAACTTTCATTCTCTGATGGATCATGTGGTGCATAAAATAGTGTAGCACGAAAGAGACCTTGCAGAAGGTTTTTAGGGAGTTGGGGCCGTCACGTCATGGCAAGACTAAAGTCAGTTGGGAGGAGAAACTAACACTAGTCTTTGTTTATGCTGGACCTTTTGGGGGCACATTTGGAATTCATCGAGTCACTCCACAGGATAACTGAGCACCTGCCCTAGGCCTGGGGCTGTGCCAGCTGCATGTATTCGGTGATAGTGCGCAGAGGTCCTTCCTGCTTGGTACTTATGTATCATTAAGTGGAGGCTCATAGGTACGCAAACGATGACCCTCACTGTTCACGTGTGCTTTGTGTCATCCGTCTTTGAAAGGGAAAGTCGGAGGTTCTCTGCAGACAGGCTGCTGTAATTTTGGAGGTAAGCATCCTGGGAAGGCTGAAGGAGTGACCTGGAGAGTGACCTGTGTTGGAGGTTTGCAGGGGGTGGGAGAGGGGCAAGGGTTAGGGGTAGGTAGGAGGCTGAAAGTTTACATTTTTGGGGTTTGGTGGTTAGGTGGCAAGAGCTCCTAAAGAGGGCTTGGCACACCAGAAAGGAGATCCGCGTGTCTGAGGAAGCAGAAGTGTCGGAGGCTGCAGAATAGAGCGCTGGTGGCCCGAGCCGGGGCAACGGCAGCCTCCAGGCACCATGAAGCTCACTTCGGCTGTAGCCTGGGGACTAGAGCAGAGGACGTGGGGGTGGGGACCCAGGGCAGAGCCGGAAGGTGCTTCGAGAAGCTAATGCAGTCCAGGAGGGAATGACGTGGTTTGGGTTGGGCTGCTGTAGACAGGGCCTGATGGGAGAGCCCTCCAGGAGCATGTCTTGACTTTGGGTACCTGACAGAGGTAACAGAATCAATCAATCCGGTGTTCACTCTTCTTCCTGTCACTTAGATGTGTTAATGTGCAGGGAGAGGTAACCATGGCAGCAGGAGAGCAAGCAAAGTTATGCTGAGTCCGTTCACGGGGGTGGGGGGGGTAGGGGTGGTGGGGGGGTGGTGGGGTGGTGGTGTGTGTCAGGACTGGGCAAGGTCTGGCTCGTGGGGTCAGAAGCTTGAGGGGCACACGGGAGCTCTGACTCTGTCTCTAACAGCCTGGACTTGGTGGGCTGGGTGGGCCCCCCAGCACAGTTCCCTGGACGGTCGCATTTGGCAGTTGCAGGAACTAAATCCAGCAGACCTTCACCCCTTGAAGCTGGCGCTATGGTCCACAGCCCTGGGGCAAGGCCTCAGGTGGGCTGTAGAGTGCACTGTCATCTTTTCTACCCAGACTTTTCCATTTCCTTTTTCCCACGTACTGAAAATGAGGGATTTATTATGAGGTTAGAGGCCCAAGAAGTTCCTTCTATTTTTCTCTTACTGACATTGAACAGGTCCAATAGGATTATAAAAGATCTTGTCTTCACTTCAAAGCACTGGGAGTCTCGATGACGTCTACATCCAGTAAAGTGTGTCTCGGAGGTGATATTGTTCATAAAGCTGCTTAGGCTTTCTGCCCACCAGCCACTCCGAAGTCAATCTTTCTGGCTTGAGTTCTGACGTCTGACACTTTCTCGCATGACCTGTTCCGGGTATGGGCTTCATGGCTGTTAATGGCAATTTAAAGTCAGCGTTCTCATCAGCCTGAGTCCTGGAGAAAAATCCGCCCAGCGCTGCTGGCCCCTGTACAAGGCGTTCATGTGTTGAATGGAGAGTCTTGTTTAACTGCTGGGAAACTGTGACTTCTTTCTCCACTCAGACCTATTATTTCTGGACAAATGCTCAATAGATTTACTTTCTCAGTATGTGCGTAGTTTTTCTTCTCTTGGAGGTGGGAGAGGGATTGCTATTCTAATATGCATCTGCTGAATATTGAATTTTATACCTTGGTAATATGCTTATGCTATAAAATTGGAATTCTCTTCTGTCTCGACAAGATTTATAATATCTGTAACCTTCTGCTTGTTGCCTTGTTAACTCATGCTGCGTAAGACCGTAGCAATGTAGTTAGCGGTTAGACCCACTGGAGCCGGTCACATGGTCTGTTTGTACCTTAGGGGCTGTCTATTGATGTGCGGACCCTTTGCGAGGCTCAGTATTAATGTTGGAGCTGGGGCTCTTTGTAAGTGCATGAATGGTATCGTCTTCTGCGTCGCCATGACTTGATATCCCCTTTGGGCACTCAGAAGTAAGGTGGGCAGTGCCAGCTGGGGCCATTGTGAGCCTGAGATGGGCTGAGAAGGCTGGGCTGGTTTAGTACTTGAGGGTATCAAGGTCGAGGCCACTCGGGGAGTGCTGACTTAGGTGCTCATGGGTCGCTGAAGGGTTTTAAGCCTGGTGGGCCTCCTCAGTGTTTCAGTGGGATCAGTGAGGGGTGGGGTTTGGGGTAAGTTTGGCGCAGTTGGGGCTGCTGGGGAAGGAACTGGGAGGTATGGGGGGTAGCCAAAAACTGTGTCAGTATTGTAAATAATTGCTGGTGAGATTCCAAAGTAACATTGTTTCAAGAGGAATGAAGAATTGGGAGGGAGCGGAATTGTGGCACAACAGGCGAGCGTCGCTCCCTGGTTGACGTGGGGAGAGAGAGTTTGGGTCAGGCTGGTTTTCAAGCCTGCAAGGGGGAGCCTTCATCCATCACCTGTCTGTTCCGCTGCCCTGCTCAGCACAGGCGTGGGGCAGATCGCCAGGTTCCCAGCGAGCCGGGACCCCGGACGAGTGGGGACTGGGCAAGCAGACCCTGCCTCCCGCTGGCCGGTTCTTCGAGAAATGTGCGGGAGCGTGTTTTCCTGCACCGAAGAGACTTGCCATGGTCAGCTTTACTGGTTCTTGCCAAGTAGAATGTGGTACCCGATATGTAGCTTTGTGACTGGTAAACAAGATTTTAATGACTGCAAGCAATGTTGACAGTTTTTGGAGGAGCAGGTGACTTATGTGCTGTTTCCCTAAAATGGTTTCACGGGCTTACCTCAGCTGCTTCCCACGTTGGTTAGGGTTAGGTTTGCCCCTTGGGTCCTAGAGTACTCTTGTATAAGCTGCGTACACAGGGTATGTGATTTTTCTCTTTTGCACAAATCTTCCTAAGGTTGTGCGTCGGTTTCCTAGGGGTCCTGGGACAAGGTTTCTGGAAACTGGGTGCATCAGAGCAACAGAAACTTGTGGTTTCACGGTTCTGGAGGCCAGAAGCCTGAAATCCAGCTGTCCTCAGGGTCACCATCCCTCTGAAACCTACAAGGGAGAAGCCTTCCTCGTGTTCTCCGGCTTCCGGTGGTTGTGGGCAGACCTTGACCTTCCTCCGCTTACTGGCCCGTCACTCTGATCTCTGTCTTCATCAGGCAGCTGATGCTTTCTGCCTGTGTGTCTCTGCATCTTCTTCTTTAAGATTTTATTTATTTATTTATTTATTTTAAAAAATTTATTTATTCGACAGAGAGAGAGTGATCACAAGTAGGCAGAGAGGCAGGCAGAGAGAAAAGGGGAAGCAGACTCCCTGCTGAGCAGAGAGCCCGATGTGGGGCTTGATCCCAGGACCCTGAGATCATGACCCGAGCCACAGAGAGAGGCTTTAACCCACTGAGCCATGCAGGCGCCCCTTCAAGATTTTATTTTTAAGTAATCTCTATACCCAACGTGGGGCTCAGCATCACAGCCCCAAGATCAAGAGCTGCACACTCTACTGACTGAGCCCGCCGGGTGCCCTCTTTGTCTTCTAAGGACACCAGTCGCACTGCATTTAGAACTCTAAAGTTCTGCTCTGCCACTACCGCACCTTAGTCACATCTGCAATGACCCCATTTCTAAATAAAGTCAAAATTTGAGGTAATTGGGTTTATAACTTCACCACATCTTTTCGGGGAGGACAGAGTTCACCCTCTAAGAAGTTCCGTGGCTGGCATTTTATTCTGTGGTGTCAGAGATCCAGATGCTTTCTTTTATTATTATTATTATTTATTTTTTTTAAAAGATTTTTATTTATTTATTAGAGAGAGTACGCGCATAAGTAGGCAGAGAGGCAGGCAGTGGGAGAGGGAAAAGCAGGCTTCCCTCTGAGCAGGAAGCCTATCACGGGGCTCGATTCCAGGACCCTGGGATCATGACCTGAGCCGAGGGCAGATGCTTAACCGACTGAGCCACCCAGGCGCCCCTGCAGATGCTGACTTTTTTATTATTTCACTCTGTGGGGCTTTGACTAAGCTGGCAACTTCGAAGCCACTGGGCAGAAAAAGGGTTCTCAGACATTGTCACTTTCCACTGGTCTGTACTGAGTCATGTGGCTACACACTGCTCCCTGGGAGGCTGGGAAGAAGGGTCCCTTTTCCAGGCTGCCATGTGCCAGCTGAAAACTAGGGCTTTGTTTCCACAGGAGCACGGGTGCAGCCTTGAGGGCCGTTACCAGTCTCTGCCACACGTTCAGTGATTTGGGGGAAGGGGTGATTTGGTTGTTTATCCTGTTTCTGTGCCAATGCACTCTTCTTGAATTTTGTCTAGCTTTTGCAGAACAAGGAGTTTTCCTATATGTGATTATGTTACATTTGTAACAGTTAGCAGTGCTTCATTTAAAGATTTTATTTAGTTATTTGACAGATCACAAATAGGCAGAGAGGCAGGCAGAGAGAGAGGAAGGGAAGCAGGCTCCCTGCTGAGCAGAGATCCTGCAGGGCTGGATCCCAGAACCCTGGGATCACGACCTGAACTGAAGGCAAAGGCTTTAACCCACTGAGCCACCCAGGTGCCCCTGCCCCCGCCCCACCCAGGGCTTCATTTAATTCAGTCCGATTGCAGCCTTGAGCTGCTAACTTGTGGGGAAACGGGAAGGGAGTGGAAGACGTGGCTGTTTCTGCTGTCCAGGGTATTTACTAAGGAGAAGAGTTGAGGGATAATGAGAAATGCTTACAAAATGTTTTTTTTATGAGATAGAAACTTGTCAGGAGCTTTTCTTTCTTTCTCTCTCTCTTTTTTTTTTTTTAAAAGAATGATGATGGGGGCAGGGCACCTGGGTGGCTCAGTGGGTTAAGCGTTTGCCTTCGGCTCAGGTCATCATCTTGGGGTCCTGGGATTGAGCCCCAAATCAGGCTCCCTGCTCAATGGGGAGTCTACTTCTTCCTCTTCCTCCCTGCTCCCTGCACATCCATACATGCTCTCTGTCTCAAATTAAAAAAATAAAAATAAAAAAGAATGATGACAAAGGATAGTTAATGACAAATGATACACTGATTGGACACGTACAGGGAGAGCATGAACCTAAGTGCCCAGGGAGAGGTCACCGCAAATAATGGGCAGAGCCCCGTTTTTCATCCGGAGTCTCTGCCACTGGTCTCGTGTTCCCAGCCTGTCCTTTGGGGCCAACCCGATTCCTGAAGGTGGTTGGGGAGTCGGGGGAGTGCGACGCTGGCCCTCATCTTTGTGTTCCCGGCCTCTGGCGTGGTGCTTGGCACATGGTGGGATTAGGTCAGTATTTATGGAATCATTTTCTACCAACTCCCCTGTTTATTGTTGGTAACACAGAAGTAAAACGCAAATGTCCAGGTTCGAAGTGTGTTCACTGTTTGGAGCTGTATTTTCTTTTCAGGGAAGGTTCAGGACCCTTGTTGGGAGGGTTACGAAGATAACTTTGTGAACTCTTTATTTCTGTCTAGGCGTTCTATTATACAATCACCTGATATATACTGTGTCGTGATTGCTGCCAAGCCTTCAGATGCAGTTGGTGAAGGGGTAGACGGGCTGTGTAAAATGCTCCACGGCACATTCCCAGGGAAGCAGTTACTCTCGTGTGTGTCTCATTCCCGCAGCTCAACCCGCCTTTTTCCTTCTTCTGCAGAACTTTCTGTTGCTTGACGAGATCTCACAGCGCACCCCACAGCTGCCATCAGATGGTAAAACCATAGTGCACGTGCAGGACGTCACTGCCTTTTGGGATAAGGTACGTATCACCCCTCATGAGATCACAGCTGCTGTAGGATGAGGGGTCACGTGGATGTGAATTTTGAGATTTTTCTCCCACCGTATAAAATGTGACTGGCTGCATTTGCTTGAAAGTGTGTTATAAAAATGCTTAAAATCAGGAGTAAGGTTTGCAACTGATAAAGTATAAAATCAGTTAAAGGCATTTGATGTGTTGTTCCCTATCTTTAAGAGAACTTTCCACGTATTACCACATTTTTTCGGAATGAGTACGTAAGTTGGTGATGTTAGAATTTACAGGATTGAACCAGAAGAATGATACAGTACACGTAGATTAACTAAGATACATACTCTTATGGAGGAGAGACTTTGGGGGAATCAATGTATGTTTTTTATATTGACGTCGTTGCTGTGGGGTAAGGTGATAGCTCCCCTGTGCTCAGCTTCTGGAAGTTTGCTTTGGTGGCAGCCAAGGTCAGGGAGGAGGCAACCGGTGGGACTAGTCAATGCCGATGATTTCCAGCTTAAGGGTTTCGCTCCGTGGCAAGCTGACAGATAGAATAAGTGAGGTCGTGAGGGTTTTCTGACACTTGGCTTTTTTATGGCATTTAGGCAAATGAGAAAAACAGGAGAGACTGTGCTCGCTCGCTCAGCCTTGCAGGCCTCGTGCGGCCTCCCTTGTCCACCGCTGAACCGCTTTCCCGGCCTGCTTCTGTGGTCTTCTATGTGCATTCTCCCGTCAGAGTCTGGGTTAGTCAGGAAAACAGAGCTCACACCATGAGAAAGGGAGTTCATCACCGAAGCAGAGAAAGAACAAAGGAGCGAAGAGGGCAAAGGGTGGTGTGTGAGGCAGCCCAGAGATGAGCGAAGGCGGGAGGGATGCCGGGAGGAGGTGGCCTCTGCCAGAGCGTCACCCAGCTGAAGCAGAGCTCAGGAGCCTGGCAGCCAGCAGGAGTGGGGACCTTGGTGGGAGGGCCTGCTCTGAGGGCCCCGCAGAGGGGACGCGGCAGGTGGGGGACTGTGGGTGCCAGCCTCCTGTGTCTCCAAATGCAGAGGGCCACGTCAGGCACGGTCGCATGTGGACATTCACACCAGGTATTAACCTCATCGGACTGTTTTTTCATTGGTGCGGCAGATTCCCTCCTGCCGGAGAGTTCTCCTCGTGATACACCGTGAGCGCTTCTAGAAAGCACTGCTGAAGTTTCTGTCTGCGAATGCCCCTGAGTTAGAAAGCACTGAGGTCGTGACCACCTCCCGGGGGAGGTGACTCATCGCCAAACTGCTTCCGTGCCAAACCCTGCAGCCCTGTTAAGTGAGCAGTTCTGTTCGCTTCTCTAGTACTTACGAACGTGTTCTTGACTTTTTTCCCGTGGCTTGTCTTGTAGCAGTGGACACCCCATTCTGGTGTCTTGGCTGCATCCGTGTAAGGATCGTGCCTCACGCTGGGAGTGATGAGGGCCTGTATGATGAGGTCACAGAGGCGGGAGCCTTGGCTAGGGGAGGGCACAGACTTTGGGGGTTTGGGAGGGAAGCAGAGGCCAAACGCGGCGCTTGCTGGGCTGGGCGGCAGAAGGGCGTGGACGTTCTGAGCAGCTGTGCCAGACAGCCGGGCGGGTAACTGGGCAAAGGTCTCACCCACGGGGGTTCATTCATGAAACGAATGCACTTGGTTTCAGTCTGTCAGCCTTGAAGTGCATGGTCCGGTGGGAGCCTCCACGCTGCCACGGGGTAGGGGTGATTCATCTGTGTGGCTCAGGGCTGCCTCCCCAGGGCCCAGCAGGTGACTGGCACCGTGAGGGGGCATCGCATAGTGATGCCAGAGCGGCCCTCAACTGGCAGATGCTGCCCCCTGCTGGTCACGCTTGAGCAGCGCCTGATCTTGAAGTCCCCACCAGGGAAGTGAATCCTGTCCAGCCCCACCAGAAATTCTGGGGTGCGGGGAGCAGGAAGCCTGTGTGAGCAGGAAGCCGGTGTGGGCACGTGACGGCTGGTTTGTAGTCGTAACTGGAGTCAAATGTAGCAAAATTGGAACGAGTTAGTTAGGAGACATGAGGAAAGGAGAGGAGAAGCTTAAACGTTTCTACGTACGGACATCCAGCTTCTTAATAGTTTTAGAATTCTTATAAACTCTGAGGCTGGTTTTCCTTTGGCGATGGAGTGTAATTATCACTGTTTTAGTCCGTACCCATTTTGTAATCCATTCAGTTCTTTCCAGAGAAGTTTTTTTCATTTTGAAAATGATCCAGACCTTTCACTTCTCCTGCTGTGCTTTTAGTCTCTCGGGCATTTTCGTAACTGCTTGTAGCCACCCAGGAAGCGGGGAGGGGTCCTGAAGGTCAGGCCTGGAACGTCCCGGTCTGCACGTGTTTGTGGGAAGGTGAGCTCCGCTGCCCAGTCTCCACTGCTTTCGCTTCTCCGTGGTTTGGATTCTTCCTACCCCCGTCCTGGGTGGTTGTACTTGCCGGGATTGTTCTGAAGAGCAGCTTCTGCCCTTTGTTTTCGAAGAATCCTTTTCTAGAATGCCGGGGGCGGGGGGGGGGGGGGCGCTGCCTCGGATCAGCTCTCGATCAGCTCTCGTCAGTTTCCTGTGATAAGGGAGGCCGTTTCCTCACCTGTGTCTGCAGAACACTAGCCCTTTACTAGCGGCCTTCCGAAAGGGCTTGGGATCCTGATCCGTGCACTAGATCCCCAGCCATGGGGCTGTGCCTAGTCAGGACCCACAGAAGGATCTCATGGGGAGGCAGGTGGGGATCATAACAGGGCGAGCAAAACCCACAGTCAGGATTATCCCCAAATAGTAGCTCCTCTTTAAATTTCACCTTAAGCAGTGCCTGTTGATCTTCTTCTGGGTTTGGACAGACATTCTCATAGTTGGCGACTACTACTGAGGTCTGTAGTCTCAATGTGAACTGTCCTTCTTCGTACCCTTGACCTTTTGCTTCAAAGATAGATCACCCCAAGTATTGCTTGAAAAGGAAACCTCCTCATTTCAGTTTTTACCACGCTCTGCTAAACTCCCTTATTCAATACACCCTTCACTCAGCAAGTGATTTTCTGATATTTGGAAGTTCTCTATGGAAGCGAATCTAATTTGACCCCTTAACAGATTGAATGCAGAACTGTAAAATTAAACTTTTTTCTTTTCTTTTTTTTTTTTTTAGCATGGGCACTTAGAATTTTCTTAACCCAATGTCTCTTTAACTTAGATTTTTTTTAAAAAAGATTTTTATTTATTTGAGAGAGAGGGAGAAGCAGGCTCCCCGCTGAGGAGGGAGGCTGATGTGGGGCTCGATCCCAGGACCCTGACATCATGACGTGAGCTGAAAGCTGACACTTCACTGACTAAGCCACACAGGCGCCCCTTTATCTTAGAATGTATAGAATGTTCAGGAATACAACTTCTGATTAGCATGATCTTTGCTTTATCCTTTTTCCTTGTGTTGGGTTCTGTGCTGTCGTGCACACCTCCTCATGTCCTTAACAGGAGAAGTGCTTTGCTGTCCCTGTTTAGGACAGGTAATAAAGACATGCTACCTTTAGAAAACTCGGACTTTATCACTGTGGCCCACAATTCCATTCTCATTTAGGCGTTGTTTTTGTTGGTGTTAAATTTGAGCTGTGATTACGACCTTGGCCATCGTTGACAGGAGTCTTTTTGCCCAGATTGACCTTATAATGTAAAGTACTTTCTTGGCTTCTGTGAGCATTACTGAGATTCCTTCCTTATCAAAGGAGGTTATTGGAGCTTTCAAATTACTTACCAGGCAGGGGCCCCCTGCGTGCCATGTACTTATGCTGCCACCTTGTGGGGGCTAATGGAATAGAAGATTAAAACCAAGGGTCATAATGTAAAATTTTAAAAACCGCCTATACTAAATATGCATCAAAACCACCATGAGATACTACCTCACGCTGGTCAGAATGGCTCAAATTAACAATTCAGGAAACAACAGATGTTGGTGAGGATGGGGGGAAAGGGGAACCTTCTCCCACTGCCGTTGGGAATGCAAGCTGGTGTAGCCACTTTGGAAAGCAGTGTGGGATCCTCAAGAAGTTAAAAATAGAGCTGTCTTATAACTCAGCAATTGCACTAGTAGGTGTTTATCTAAAGGATACAAACACAGTGCTTCAGAGGGATACGTGTACCCCAGTGTTCATAGCAGCAACGTCCACAGTAGCCAAACTATGGAAAGAGCCCAGATGTCCATCGACAGATGAACGGATAAAGAAGATGTGAGCTATCTACACACACATACTTATACACACACAACACACGCACACAATGGGATATTATTAGCCATCCAAAAGACTGAAACCTCGCCATTTGCAACAACGTAGATGGAGCTAGAGAGGGTATTATGCTAAGCAAAATAAGTCAGAGAAAGACAATTATGTGACTTCACTCATGTGGAATTTAAGTAACAAAACAGATGAACATAGGGGAAGGAAAGAAAAAAAGGTAAAAGATACAAACAGGGAAGCAAAGCACAAGACACTCCTAACTACAGGAAACTGAGGGCTGCTGGAGGGGAGGTGGTGGGGGGTGGGGCAACTGGGTGATGGGCATTAAGGAGAGCACGTGACGAGACGAGCACTGGGTGTGACATACAGCTGGTGAAGCACTGATCTCTTCCTCTGACACTAATAATATACTGTATGTATATTATTGAATTTAAATAAAATATTAAAATTGTGACCCAAAACCCCCTCCTCTACTGAATGTTCTGTTAATTATTTTCTTTTCATGTTACCATGTACCAAGAAATTTTCATGTCGAGGAAATACCTACCATTTAAATTCTGTGGGTGTTGAGAACGGGGTTCATACCCAAATCTGATAAGAGAACAGGTCTTCAAAAGGCAGCTAAACCCCAGAGAAAGAGTTGAGTGAAAAGGACTCCTGGGACACAGAATCTTCAGATAGGAAAGATAGAGATGTGGGTTATGTTCACGTATGAGTGGCTGTGATTTTATTTTCTTCTTGAGGTAATTTGTGTTACTTTATTGAAATGAGTGTCTTTTTTTAAACTTCATTCCGTAGACATCAGAAACGCCAACCCTACAAGACCTTTCCTTTACTGTGAGGCCGGGGGAATTGTTAGCAGTGATCGGACCTGTGGGAGCAGGAAAGGTAAGTCATAATGCCTTGTGACAGCTCACTGCCACGCCACATCCCATATTAAATTCTTGAGGTTGGGCTTTGTATCACACAGTTTTGAATTGGGTCTATCTAGAATGTGTTTCTCAAAAGGGGTTCCATGGAGCCTCAGCTTTGCAAGAAGGTTACGCAGCCAAATCAAGCTGCTCAGTGTGTGTTGAGTTTTTCCTGGTGCATGAAGTCACACAGTTTGGAAATGCTTGTCTGGAAGTTGGATATCTCAGTGAAGCAGATTCTTGATGTGACTGCTATTTGAGATAGAACAGCCAAGAAAATGGGACTTACTTTTGTCAGAGCAGGGCCTGTAGGAAACCTAGAGTTGTAAAGGCCCTTCTGGAAAGCTTTAAATATTTCCTTAGATGACTCCCCCTCGTCACATCACTGCACAGGTGGTAATTGTATTGCCGTGTGCATGGCGCTGTGCTGGGAGCAAAAGATACACATGTAAGACGGCTCAGACTCATTTGCCCTCTAGAAGCAATCAGATCCTGGGTGCAAGACAGATGCGCCAAAGGATCTTTTCAGTTCAGCATTCGGATCATTCTAATAGTAGTAGGCACAGACATACCATGTCCACGTGTTGTGAAAGACTTAAAGGAAGTGTGCATGCCGCACTTAGCCTCATGCATCGGAAACAAAAATAGGGGAAGTTAAGTGTAGAATATATGAATGACGGGATAATTATTTCAGATGGATTTTCTGTCTGCCAGCCTGACTCACTTCAGAGTTTCTGCTGCGTGGGATAGAGGGTTTACACATAGCCTTCCAGGAACAAGTGTCTTTTCAAGTAAAGGAGGCCTGGGTGCAGGGCCCCCTCCGTGCTTACAAAGCCCGGATCGGACTTACGCAGTGCAGAGCACACCAGCCTTCTCTTAGAATGGCCAGCGTTCTCAGTCCTCGAGTAGCCCCTTTCATCTGGGGGAGATGCCCCTGGGCAGAGCAGGCTGATACTCACTTTTGTGGGCTTTGAAATTTTTGATTGCACCTTCCAGGGCTGTCCTGTATTATATTGAAAAGGAAGGAGCTCTGAGGGGTCTCAAAGGCCCGGGGCCGGGCCAGGCTGAGGATGGCGGTAGCCAGCTCTGTGCCGGGTGCTGCTGCTGACAGGGACTCGTTTGCCGTCTGTTTCAGTCGTCGCTGTTGAGCACCGTCCTCGGCGAGCTGCCCCGGAGCCGGGGGCTGGTCAGCGTGCATGGAAGGATCGCCTACGTTTCTCAGCAGCCCTGGGTGTTTTCGGGAACTGTGAGGAGTAACATTTTATTTGGGAAGAAATATGAGAAGGACCGATATGAGAAAGTGATTAAGGCCTGTGCTTTGAGAAAGGTAAGGACTCTGCGGTTACCTGTCACTGGAGTGTCAAAGAGTAATAGTGTTGGTTTAAACGACAGGGCTTAGTTCCTTTTTTATGTTTGGAAGATCTCTGGACGTCATTTAACGCTTCAAGCTGGTCTTGTGGGCAAATGGCCTGTATTCCTCTGCACATGTATACTCCTGTTTTAATCCTGATGTGATGACGACATTCACTGGGTGCTTTTTTTGGTTGTGTGAAGTTTTATTCCCTTTTTTTTTTTTAAGATTTTATTTATTTATTTGACAGAGATCACAAGTAGGCAGAGAGGCAGGCAGAGAGAGAGGGGGAAGCAGGCTCCCTGCTGAGCAGAGAGCCTGATGCGGGACTCGATCCCAGGACCCTGGGATCATGACCCTAGCAGAAGGCAGAGGCTCAACTCAATGAGCCACCCAGACGCCCCTTTATTCCCTTTAAAAAAAAAAAAAAAGTCTTTATTTGTTTAGAGAGTGTGAGTGAGGGGAGGGGTAGAGGAAGAGGGAGAATCTCAAGCAGACCCCACGCTGAGCGCAGAGCCCGACGTGAGGCTTGATCCTGTGACCCTGAGATCATGTCCTGAGCCGAAATCAAGAGCCGGCCTCTTAACCAATGGAGACATGCAGGTGCCTGAGTTTTACTCACTTTCAACTTTTTAAAGGGACATTTAAAAAATATTTGCAAAGGCAGAGTCGTGTAACGACCCGTTGTGTACCCATCCCCCAGCTTCAGCCACGCTCTGCTGGGGGTGGGGGGTGTCTGTCCGCCCTGGCGCCCCTGCTCTCTGGCCAGCCCCACCCACACCCCAAATTCTGAAGCAGAACCTAGACCTCATCTAGTTCATGTGCACATAGTTCCTTTGTTCTCTAAATGGTAAGAACGCCTTTGAAAAGAAACCATGTTATCGTCCTTGAAAAATGGCCCCGATTCCGTAATACTGTCCGCGTTCTGGTCAAGTTTCCATTTCGCTAATTACCTCGCGAGGGGATCTTGTCCGCTGTTGGTCTGAATCGGACTCCACGTAAGGTCTGTGCTTCGCACTTGGTTCATCCATCTCCCGGGTCCCTTTCGGTCCGTAGGTCTCCTCTCTGCTTGATTTTTCACGTGTGATTTATTATTTAAAGAAAAGGAAATGCTTTAAATTTCTTTGGAGTACTACGTCCTTTTACAAGGGGAGAGATGGTTTGCAGAAACGACATTGTTCTGCAGAAAATGACAAGACGAATTGTTTAATTGTGTTTGGGATTTCGGTCAAATGGATGAATGAATGCGGAAAACGAACTTCTCTGATCGGAGAATATAATTTAGCAAAAAAAAAAAAAAAAAAAAAAAAAGGAAAAAAACCCACATACTGATAAATACTGTGTGACTCCCTTTGGGTCATAAAATTCAGTGGATAATAGCGTTAAAGGGCTCACCCCGGGGTCTGTTCAATGCGGTCTGGACATCCGACTGTTCTTTTATGCTCAGTGGAAAACGCTGGGACAGACTTTTCAAGGAAGGGCATTGAAGGCTCCAAGCCAGCCTTGTGAGGAAATAGTAATTTCGCTTGAACAGTGGCTTGAACAACCTAGATTTTATCAGATGAGTAGCATTTTATGATGTGGACAAAACATAATTGCTTAATGGGCTTCTGTTTCCTTCCCCTGGGTCATTGTTAATGAGAGATGGTGTGTCTTCAGGAACAACATCAAGTTAGCAGCGATGGGCTGGGTTTTTGTCAAAATGGCAAATGCTGCGAAGGAAGAGAGAGAACAGTTGTAAAACAGTAGTAATAAACCCCATGTTTTCCGAGTCCGTGTGCCGATCATTTTTCTGCCTGCCCCCCCGCACGCGCATACACATGCACACATATGCACACACACGTGCACACACAGGTGTATGAGTTTTTGGTCTTTTGCCGGGACCTTTGATGGCACCGTCCTCATTTTGTCATTGCTGAAACTGAGGCTTGGAGAGATGAAACAAGTCACCTAAACCTTTGCAGCTCAGGTTCGGTTTTGGCCTGCCCCTAGATTCTCTGCTTTTCCACGGGGCCACGATGCCTCCCAGCTAAGCAAGTGTGTAAGGAAGAGCTTTTAGCATTGGGTAATGGAGGCGGAGACCAGCGTGGCACTGGTGAGAAGCTCGAGGCCAGAGACCGAGGCAGGTGGGCCATGGGCAGGCCATCAGGAGTCCTGCTCCAGGACAGTGTTGCGTGTGCAGAAACACGGGAGGGATTCGGCAGTTACAGTCCAGAACTGGGTCTGCCTTCAGCTCAGGTCATGATCTCAGGGTCCTGGGATCGAGCCCCATGTCGGGCTCCCTCCTCAGTGGGGAGCCTGCTTCTCCCTGTCTTCCCCACTCGTGCTCGCGTGCACGCGTGCTCTCTCTCTCTCTCTCTCTCTCTCTCGGTCCCTCTGTCTCTCTCTCAAATAAATAAATAAAATCTAAAAAAAAAAAAAAAATCCAGAGCTTGTTTCGAGGACCTTCAGTTTGAGCATTGAACAGGCATTCACACGGAGTAGCAACAATTACTCTAAAAAGGGGAAGAAGTCCTGAGGCAGACCACATGATCAACTCATTGTGGAGTTCGCGTGTTGTACCACGAGCAGGGGTCTTGTCAACGCAGGGGCTGCCGGGAGTGAGTGGCCAAAGAGGCCAGCGTGTGGTTCCCGTACCTGTGTGTCGTCCACTTGGGAAGGGTCCAACCCTAATTGGGTACCAGTAGCTGAGGTTTTCCTTCTCATGCTTACACCTCTGCCTTTCCCGTTCGTAAGCCATCTGGGAACCCTGGTCCTTGTCATGGCCCTTTGAGTGCGGGTGGTTGTGTGTCCAGGAGGAAGGATTTTTTTTTTTAAGAGTTTATTTATAGGAGAGAGAGTATGAGAGGGGGAGGGCCAGAGGGAGAAGCATGACCTGAGCCGAAGGCAGTTGCTTAACCACTGAGCAACCCACGCGTCCCAGGAGGAAGAATTTCTAAGAGTAAATGGTAAGTCAGTCTATCTGGCCAGTCACATTCAGACAGATACACGTGTCCCCAAATCATGAAGGGCATTTTCACATACAACAGAAAGCTAAACCTTTGCCTCCCCACACTGAGCCAGTTGCAAATGATATGTTTGACATTGACCTCTAACATGACAAGATAGATTATATTCGATTGCCTAAGAGGCTAGGGGGGCATTCCTGAAAAAAGGGGAATTAAATTTATTTGTAGCCTGAATAGATGTCACTTTTAAAATAATGAATAGATTATATGTATGTGATTTTTTTTTTTTTCAAAGATTTTATTGATTCAAGGGCGAGAGGGAAAGAGAGACAGCACGAACAGCAGAGGCAGAGGGCGAAGCAGGCTCCCCACTGAGCAGGGAGCCCAGCATGGGGCTCAATTCCAGGACCCTGGGATCCTAACCTGAGCCAAAGGCAGATATGCGACTAACGGAGCCACCCAGGGGTCCTTGTGATTTTTTTTTTTAATGTTAAAAAAAAAATGGGTAATTGAAGGAGGTGGAATGCAGCGTATGCAATAAACAGCGCTCAGGCGTTTTCTGTTGACTTTCATCAAGTTCAGCTCTCAATGCTCAGAGCACTTAGGCCAGGGCTGGGCTGTTTCTCTGCATGACCTTGCATTTCTGGTGATCGCTCAGCCCTTTCTGTTCTCCCAGATTTGAACGTCTCTGCAGAAAAGCAGATGTTGGGATGGGTGGCTGCCGTTCAGGGTTTTCTGCAGGGACTGATGCTTTTGCCAAAACCACGCAGGACAACTGGACCCGTGTGTGGGCTGTGTTCTGGGGCGCCGTGGATGGGCACACACACTGGTGGGAAGGGGGTCGTACAGGGCAGGTTTGTGTTCAGCTGCTGCAGGGCGTGGGAACGTGGAGTCTGGGCCTCTTGTTCTCCTTCCCTCCTCGGCAGAAAAGGAGGCCAGGGCGCTGATGTCGTTGAGAGTGGAGTCCTGTCCCCGGCGTTGTCACTGTGGTCACGTCCTGTTAACCTGCCTGCGTCTTTGCTGCCTACTGCAAATGCGGACATTGGGTCAGAAGATTTCCAAGAGGTTTTGCCACCATCCTGAAATGCCCTCTGTGACTCTGTTTAGGGCTGGTAAAGGCTTTAAGAATCCAGAACACCACCTGCTGAGTTAGCAGATCCTTTGCTCATCTCCTCTTGGAATTTTAGTGTCCGTGCATGTACACGAGATGACCACAGAGGATACAGGCTTTCTGGAATGATGTTGTAGGTACAGAGATTGCATACACAGTGGAAAAGCTCTGGCCTTTGGATATCTTGGGCATTAACTTGGGGTGTCTGTTTCCTTTCTGATTCAGTGGGGGAGGTATGGGACTATCGTCAAGACGGTGGGCAGTACCTGTAAAATGCAGACATGCCAGGGTTTTGATAAATGGTGGCTATTATATTATAGCCCTTTTCTCTAAATTCTATGTAACATAATGATTTCTCCTTACAGCCTCCCCCAAATCCTGGAAGGAAAATAAAACAAAAGAAAGGCAACATTTCCAGGTTGCATGTATTACTAATGAGTAGGTGTAGGACACCAGAACATCAGTCACTGAGCAGAAAACGTTTCTGAGATAAAATGGGAAGACAGGAAGCAATCACATTCAGCAACATCGAGTTGGGCTGATGACCTACTCAAAGTGATGGTGTATGAGTTATAGAGCATGATTTAGAGACCCACTGGTTGAATGCCAAGGCCCCGGAGGCAGACAGCTGTGGGCTGCACCCCAGTCTCTCTGCTTACCAGCTGTGCGATTTGGGTTCGTTGAACCATACAAAGCTTCAGTTTCTTCTGCTGGGAATGGAGATGATCATCCCAATGAGGTGTTTCTTAGGATGAAAGGCAATAAGGATCCTACAGCACCCGATTTCTAGGGGCATCACAAGCATTTTGTACATGTTAGACTCACGTGGGAGAGATACTGGCTCTTAACTCTAAGAGTAGCCAATTTGGGGTAGAATCACATCCATAAAATGTGACATGTTAGAAAAAAGGCGTTTGAGTCTAGACCTTCCCTTATTTGAGTTGATCCTTGTGTGGGTGCTCTAACGTAGTTCATTACCTAAGTCCCCAGTAAAAATACTGTTCTGACATAAGCGATGGATCTTGTAATATTTGCATATTCTCTTTTGCCACTTGAAGACATTTTAGCATTTTTAGGCAATACATGTTTGAAGGTATAGCATTGATAAATTCAGGTTTAATATTTTCCCACATAGATCATTTGAGTTTATAAGCCCCTCTCGGGTGTTCACAAGCTTATAGTTTCTTTTCATATTTGCTCCATTTCTGCCAACTTGGACATTTTCTTTTCCGATAACCTTGACGGTTGTAGAATAATTATGGTTTTATCTTCATTTTTTTCTCTCTCAGTTGGGAAAACTGTTACTCACCTATGACCTACTAGGAAATCAGTGAGTACAAAAGGGGCATAGGAGGCTCAACGAAATACGGAGAATAAGTTTGTGGATCCTCTGTGTGTGCAGAAGTAGAGGTCATCAAGTCTTCACTAATTTTGATATTTTAAATTCATTTTAAATTTTAAATACACTTTTAAATGTACTTTTCAGCGACCCCTTGGGGCAGCATTGATAAGGAAGGAAGAATCAAAGGCTACTACACACTCAGAGGAGCTTGGTTCAGATTCCCCATCCCATGTTAACAGTTGACGGCCCTTAGACCATGATGTAACCTGGGCTCAGTTTCCTCACCTGTGAAATGGGCCAATACTTTGCAGCTTGTGAAGAGTTGGGACTCATCGTTACGGGGTGTCCAGGTGTACCAGGCTTCGTGCCTAAGTCTTACCATCAAGGAGCTGGGGAGAGAAGCTGGGCACACCTGTACAGGTGATGAGGCAGAGATAAGGTGGGCCCTTCATGAGAAATACCATGGGAATCCAGTAAAAGAGGGATGACTTCTGATTTGGGAAATTCAGGGATGGTTGCATGGAAGAGAGTATTTGAGCTGGCTCTGGAAGGACAGGGCAGGTTCTGACAGGCCATGATAAGAGGGCCAGTCATGGACAAAAAGTTATGATCTGGGCCTAGAATTTCTGCCGTTTGACTCTGGGATCCAGCCCTCCTTGGCCCCCAGGCCTTGTAACGGACTATCATAAACCATCAACATTTGTTCAGTCGTATTTCTGCTGAAGTCTCCACCATCACCAGACCTTGGTAGGTTTCTGGCTTGGTGACATCAAAACAGCAAAGCCATTTCTTGGCTTTTCCTCTAGTCTGCTGTTAGTGAGAACCATTAGAGACAGCATACTTGGGTAAATGTCACTGAGATGTAACTAAGGTGGGAACACCTTCTGCTCACTGGGGAGACTGGAAATAGATGCCCAACTCAGGCTCTTCCCTTTCGCCAAACCAGACAGCTGTGGTTAGGAAATCAGCCTGGCTCTGATTTTTACCTTATGCTCTTCGAAATATTTTTTTCTCTCTGAGGCTTGTCCGTAAATACATTGCAAAGTCAGCATCACACTCCCAAGTCTTACTCCTGGGCTCAGAGAGTTCATTCCTTATTCCCTGACTGTGCTACATGCTAGGTACATTTGAAGGGCCTCCTGCAGAGAACGGCTGAGATTGCTTTGGTGCAACCTGGTGCTATTTTTGGAAGGACAACAAAGCCACAGAAAATCAAGGCTTAAAAATGAAGAACGCTTTCCCTGGACTGTCAGCAGTGAATCGAGGCCAAGTAAACTGTGTGGGGGTGGAAAGCTGGGGGCCTACTTCCGGATGGCCCGTCGTTCTGCATGGAAACCAAAAGCAAGAGATAGATGGTGTTGATGTCTGAGCTCAGCAAAGAAGTAACATGAAGTCATGAATTTTCACGATTGAGCAATTGCTGTCTTTCGTTTATTGGCATCCAGGGAGCCTCCGAGCGCACGGGGAGTTCTGTGTACCTTTGTGGGCTCTCAGGGTGGGTGAGGATGGAGGTTCCGCACTCTCTTTCCCATCTCCTTGTAGGGGGTGTGCTCTGCGTGTTGTGATTCACACTGAACGAGGTCCCATGGTTGGTTTGATCAGGAAACGTGTATCTGTCACTAACAGGCTACAGTGGATATGTGTCCTTTTCCTACGTAGAGGAGGTGTTTGTCCGCGTGTCTATTGTCACGGCAGCCTGGAGCATGGCCATTCTTGTCTCCACATTTTGTCAAAGAGGAAAAAGAGGCCTTAAGGAGGTCAGAGGAGTTGCTTGTCATGGACATTCCAACGTGCTTTCTCCTCAGATTGGCCAAAATGGAGGCCAAGCGGTGGGTGTCCCGTGTAGAAAGGTGTCGCTGTGTGTTCTCGGGCGACATTTGAGAGGTATGATTGGTAACCAGCACCCTCCCCCGAACTCTGCTTGTCTCCACCAGGAGCCCGAGAGCTTCGGGTAGAACCTGCTAGATTGCCACGTCTTCACGTCCAAGCTCATTCTCTGTGGCTTGGAGTTTCACCTGCCTTGCATGGAACGAGCGTCTCCTTAGTTTACTGACAGGATCAGTGTCCCTCGAACACGCTGTGACTTCCCTTCTGTTCTTCCTGCCAAACTGTTCTTTCTGCTCTTGTTTCTTGAACGATTCTCATCTGTCGCTCTGTCACCGTGCCTTCAGTGTGAAGACAAGTGTTCGCCTTTCTGCGAGGGCGAGAGGCTGAGGCGGAGATCAGCACACTGGCTGGTTGAGATAAATTTATTCTTTGAGAAACTGAGTCCCAGGGCTTCCCAGGCCATGGGTGGCTGTCGGCTGTCACCAGCAGCCCCAGCACTGACGTCCAGATGCGCACGTCTGGCTGCAGCCTGACGTCCCCAGTGGGCATCTTGGCTGGCCTCCACTGCTCCCTCCAGCTCCGTAAATGGTGGGGCTGTTCATCCCCTTTCTCTCGTGGAGGACAGGGCGTCATTCCTGTGCCACCGCCACAACCCGCACCCACTCATCAGCAGGTCTCACCAGCTCTGCTCTGAATTTTCTCGGAAACGTGCCCACTGCTCTCCACGTCTACTGCGCCCGCTCTGGTTCTAGCCACTGTCTCGTCTCAACCTCCAGTAATACAGGCCCGTCCTCATGTGTGCCCGGCTTCACCCTGTGCCCCCTCCCATCTGTGTTCATGACGAAGCAAGAGGGATTCCTGAAAAACTGTGAGCAGTTCAGGTGTTCCTCCCCGTGGCCCCACTCTGTTTCACTGGGCATGAAACTCGTGGCCCCACCTTCTTATCTCTGCGCTTGCTCTCCCCAATTTTTAGAAAAGGATTTTATTTATTTATTTGATAGAGACAGCGAGGGAGGGAACACAAGCAGGGGGAGTGGGAGAGGGAGAAGCAGGCTTCCTGGGGAGCAGGGAGCCTGATGCGGGACTCGATCCCAGGACCCTTGGATCATGACCCAAGTTGAAGGCAGATGTTCAACCCTCTGAGCCACCCAGGGGCCCGGCTCTCCCCATTCTTTTTTTTTAAGATTGATTGATTGATTGATTTATCTGACAGAAAGATAGCACAAGTAGGCAGAGAGGCAGGCGGGGCTGGGGGGAGCAGGCTCTCCGCTGAGCAGGGAGCCCAACGCGGACTTCGTTCCCAGGACCCTGGAATCATGACCTGAGCCACCCAGGCGCCCCTCCTCATTCTGTACTCACCCTCTTCCGCTCGGTTGGCCTCCCTGCTTGTTCTTGCACCCACTGGGCACCTGTCTGCCCTGCGCCCTTGGCTCTTGCTGGCTCTTGCACGTGGCACAGCTCCCGGGTCCGCACAGACACCCTCGTGTGTTTGCGAAAGCCCCTCGGCTCAGATCCCTTCCTGATCCCCATGTAGGACTTTTTCTGTCCCCCAAGCAGGCTTATTTTTTCTTCGTAGTACTTAGGACTTGCACTCATGCTAATTGTTCATGTTGTCAGTCTCCCTCCATGGAAACTCAAGGGTTTTTGTGTTCTTACTACCGAATTCATCGCGCCCTGAACAATGCCAGACATGTAGTCGGTGTTCAGTAAACATCAGGTAAGATGGTGAAATGCACGAACACGGTGGGAAAAGCTGCAAAACGGAAGCAAAAAGCCCTGAGTTTTTTCTGGAAAGGTTCAAGGTCACCATTTAGTCACTTCAAAGTCGACCTTTTGCTGTCAATCATATACAGGTATAAAGCACAGAGCCGAACGTCTTGGGTGACTGGAGAACACGTTGTAAATCTTTTTTTTTTTTTTTTTTCCCCTTCTGTCTCTGTGCAGGATTTGCAGCTTTTGGAGGACGGAGATTTAACCGTGATAGGTGATCGGGGAGCCACGCTGAGCGGGGGGCAGAAGGCCCGGGTGAACCTCGCCAGGTACCCACAGTTTTGTTGCATGTGTTCTGTGCGCTGTTCCTGGGGTGGCCGACCTGAGACCACCTGCTCCGGGGGGTGGGGGTGGGGGAGACGGGGCGTGCCTCACTATCTCATGGGCTCTTGGAGTGAACACGCCCCAGGTTGTTGAAGGCCACCACGACTGGGAGACGGGATCCCGGGAGCCTGGAGTGTTCTCCTGGCCCACGTCCTCTTCTGTTTTCTAGAGCAGTGTATCAGGACGCAGACATCTACCTCCTGGACGATCCTCTCAGTGCAGTGGACGCAGAAGTTGGCCGGCACTTGTTCGAACTGTGAGTTGGTCCGTGTTTGTCCTTGCTGCTTTCGAGCCGTCCCGTGGAGTTTGGGGAAGAGGGCTTAGGGAAGCCGGGGTGCTTTGAAGACTCGCTTGTTCTGCTGTGGTGTCCCTCCTTCTTCTCCCTTCCTTCCGCGGAAGATCCATTTCAGAGACATCTTTAGAGAATAAAAGGAAGGCCCAGATGGTGCTCGCTGCGTGTGGCGGGAGTGGAGGACAGGCCGTAGGGGGTGAAGAAGTGGGGGCACCTGGGTGACTCAGTGGGTTAAGCCTCTGCCTTCAGCTCAGGTCATGATCTCAGGGTCCTGGGATCAAGTCCTGCATTGGGCTCTCTGCTCAGCAGGGAGCCTGCTTCCTCCTCTCTCTGCCTGCTTCTCTGCCTACTTGTGATTTCTGTTTGTCAAATAAATAAGATCTTAAAAAAAAAAAAAAAAGACAGAATTGGATGGCAGGTGTCCCCTTGCCCTCGATAACCAAGACACTGTTGATGGGCTAAGAAAGCAGATGTGCACTTTTTGTATGGAAGAACAGGACTCGGGAACATGACCCTTGGCTCCTGGTTCTTTTCCTTTATCATTTTTGCTGGTGGCACCTTAGAAATGCCCGTGTCGCGCTCCTGTGGAGTGGCCTCGCTGGTTTGTGCTAATGACCCTGTAGGTCAGGAAACACCTGGTGAAGCCTAGTGTTTAAAAAATGTCTTATTCCGTATCACAATGTGGCTCCTGGGTTCTTACTAGAATCACTACATAAGACCCCCACAGGGTTAACTTGAACTTGAAACCAGATATCTAGATTCGAGCTCCCCTTCTGACTCTCACTTGGCGTCTCTGGAGTTTGGTTTTGATGGCTCTTGGTTCGTCACCAGCCGACTGAAACAGAACAGCTCTGAACCTTTTCTGCACAGAGCGTAAGCTAACATGTGGCCCATCTATGTGGAGTCTACGCTGCCCTATTTGGAAGCATCGTGAGCTCGCTCTTGCTCAGATGGCCTCCGTGTCTACTGCACTTACCTTACTGTCGTTCACCTCGTCAAAGCCAGTGAGCGCTTTGCATGCACTTCCTGAAGCCCTGATGTGTGCACCGAGGTAGATGTTCTTGCAAATCATATTGCCCAAAACATCTCCACTTACAACGGAGGACTAAAGCCAGAGAAAGAGAGTTTCTCCCAAGCCTGGAGGCTGAAAGTCTAGACGAGGGTGTTGGCCCGAGACCTCTCTCCCTGGCTGGCTGATGGCCACCTTCATACTCTGTCCTCACATGGTCTCCCCTCTGTGCCTGTGCACCCCTCGTGGCTTTCTCCTTAGGACCCGCCCCCCCTTTTTTTTAAAGATTTATTTATTTGGTAGAGACCATGTGTACATATGATTTAGGGGAGAGGCAGAGGGAGGAAATCTCAAGCAGACTCCCCACTGGGCCCGGAACCCAAAGTGGGGCTCAGTCTCATGACCCCCAAGACTGTGACCTGAGCTGAAATCGAGAGTCAGGTGCTTAACCGGCTGAGCCATCCGGACGCCCCATCTCCTGATATCCTAATCTCTTCTAAGGATGCAGGTCAGATTGGGTAAAGGCTCACCATCAAAGCCTCATTTTTTAAATTTAATTGCCTCTTTAGATGTCCTGTCACTAAAAGAAAAAAGAAAAAAAAAGATGTCCTGTCACTGAATTCTAAAGTACAGTGGGTTAAGGCATCAACATGTGAATTTTGGGGTTGTGGGGTGGGGAGACACAATTCAAAGTCCTCAGTAGCCAAGTAAAGAGATTTTAGCAGAGTTAGCCGTGTGGGGCAGCTCTGAATTCCGGATGCAAGGAGCCTGGGGCTCAGTGTCTCCTCAGTGGGGTTCCTAACATGCTACCCCGTTCCTCCCCGCTGAATGCGAATGTATGAAATGCTTAGATCCGGGATGACGGCAAGTTCTGGAGGTGGATGGTGGTGACGGTTGCACAGCAGGGCGAGTGTCCACAACGCCACCACTGAGAATACAGACTTAAAAGTGGTTGAAACGGTAACTGTTATACAAATTTTACCACAATTTAAAGAAAAAGCATATGGCAGTCGTGAGTCGTTCAGAACGCGGACAGGCAAGCCCTAACACTTGCTGTGGCCTCCAGCTCTCCGATCTGACCCCCTTCTTCCCTTCCCGTCCTGGTCCCAACTTGATGAGTTCTCCTTTAGGGAGGTGTCCTGTGGCTTGTGACTGAATTCAGTGACAGGGCCCAGCGCTGTGACAGAGACTCCCTGCCCCACACCCTCGGGGGTGTGCGGAACAGCCCAGCCTCCCTCCCCCTGGAGCCTCACCCTGAGGTCACGATTGTGTGTCACCCCATCCTGGGTGGGTCCACACCAGTTCTCCATCACTCCGAGAACACATTCCACTGGCCATTGCGTTTGTGTCACTTGGGAGGAAAGAAGAAGGCGTTCTCCTTTGCGGGGATCAGTGTGCTTATCACAAGCTCCCCCAAGTTCTTCTTTGAACGTGGGAAGTATTTATATAAAGTCCTCTCGCACCTTTCCTGTTTAATGGCTTTGGATATACACTTGATAGAAGCGAGCTTGTTAAAATTGTTGTTTGCTAATCAGAACCACGTTCTTTGGGGAAACGTAGGGCAGGGAGCACGAATGCAATTTAGGAAATCACTCAGCAGCAGCTGGAGAATGTTCTCAACGAGCTAGAAAATTGGACCAAACAATATGCTATGAAAGATGGCGGTTGTGTTGAGCTCAGTAATGTGAAGTGTTTTGTATTAAAAGTGAATGAATTACACTTCTACTCGCCATTAACGGTTTACTTCGGTCGTGAATATATATATCCAAGGTCATTAAGGTTTGCGAGTTTCACGACGGTACGTTGTAAACATTGACGTGGGTCCTGTCTCATGCGGTGGGGAGGGGGGGTTCAGAGGCCCTTGGGTGATCGGGTTTTGGTCTAAGCTGTTCTAGCGGTGGAGCTTGTCGTATTTTAGAAAGCCCCCCTGCCCCCCCCAACACCCGCATGTCCTGCATAATCAGTCCTTTGAGTCTGTCCTGATGGGATCGCCCCATGCTGTCCCTGCTCTGTTCGCCTTCATTGTCCCAGGCCTTCACGTGCGGGTGCCGGTCCGCTGGCCTCAAATGCTGACCAAGGTCCTTTGCCGTCTGCCGCATCCCCTGTTCGCACACATCTGCCATGTGCCCTTGTGTCTTCTCCCAGCCCGTAGTGTCCTTTACTTGGTCCCTGGTGAGTCGTCCCCTACCCCGCCACCCCCCCCACCCCGGTCCACCCACTCCATAGTGAGTGCACGAAGGCACTGGGTGCAGGTGGTTTCTGTCCCCAGAGATGCCGCCCCTGTTGTACCTCCCTGCAGGGACGCTCCACCCAGATAGTCTCACTGTCCCTGTGTCCCTTACCTTCCAGATCGCAGCCGTCACCTTGCTTTGTCTTCATGGCACACATCCCTCCCTGGGAGTAAGTTTTCTGTATTTGTTGAATGTGCCTCCCTCCACACCGTACAGGGCATTCTCTGTTTTCTTGTCCTGTGGCTGTGTCCTCCACGCTTCGATCAGTGGCTGCAGCTCACCTCTGTCGACGGGGTGAAGGAGGGTAGTGACTCTTACTGGTACCCCTCTACCTCGGCACATGGCTCCTCTCAACACCACCCTTCAATAACTTCTTACTGAATCGCGCTCTCTCCTTTTTTAATGGCATGACTTGGGATTTTTTACTCTTAAAAATTTGGCAAATAGAATATTTTCCTGGGGATGTTGATTAAAAAGCATAATTTAGAAAAAATTTAAAGCCATCACCTAATGGCATCATTGTAATTATATTCCTTTCTCTGTGATGGGTGTCAGGAGGAAAATATTGTAAAACTTTCCCAGTAGCCCATCTTGGACATAGAGACCCATCAGATTCGGTTAATACCCCGTCAGGGACTATACCCTGGCATGGAATTTTGAATTAAGGAGAAACAATTCCGTTAAATGCTTTAGTGCTAAGCTGGAAGAGGGGTTTGCTCGGTCAGCAAACTTAGGATGCAAAGCCACACCGGGACCCCCCAAAAGGGATACCGTGCTTCTGGACACAAAGAATGGGGTAATAGTATTTGTGTTTACAGCCTGGGGTCTTCTGATCTCAGGCCCACTCTCAGAAGGGTCCCCATAGGACTTTGCTGTCCTGAGTCCAAAGCAAAGGGTCCCTTGTGGTTATGGAAGAGGGTGAGCAGACTGTTCATCAAGCGGAATGGTGCTCTTCCCACAACATGCCCTGTGCGTTGTCAGCAGCCGTATTTTGAGATGAGGGAACCGAGGTTCACAGAGGTCTGGTAGCTCCCTGACCTTGTCAGGCTTTGAACTTCAGTCTGGGTGCTTCTAGAACTCTCCATCTGACCTACACGTGCAGGTAGAGTGGCCCACGTTGCTGAGATTTTCTCTGCAAGGGTTCGGGGGCCCAGAGCGTGTCCCTGGGGCCCCGCCTGTGGTCAGGGGGCCCCCACCTGGTCCACCCACTTAGCTGGAGAGGATGCAGACCGTGGTGGAGTAGAGCTCCTAGGGGTCTACATTTAGAATGAGCAGTTTGAGGGGTTACTGTAGAAAAACACCTGAGTACTGAGAGAACTGGCGTGTCCTTGGAGCCATGGGGTGATTTCCACTACGATTTGGGCCATTTGGATTCTCTTCTTTCATACTCCTATTGGGCAGGTTTTCGTCCTAGTGAAAGGCGATGTGCTCCCAGCATGGGACCGTGGGGACATTGTAGACCCTAAGTGAGGCCATGCCAGCGTTTGTCTTCTAATAGTATCTGGGAAGAAGTGTCTAGAAAATGTACTTTGAAGGTGCTTGGGTGGCTCAGTCTGGTAAGCATTTGCTTTTGGCTCAGGACAGGATGCCCAGTTCTGGGTTCGAGCCCTGCGGCAGGCTCTGCCCTCAGCAGGGAGTCTGCGTAGGGCTTCTCCCTCTCTTGCTCTCCCCGTCCCTCCTCTTGCTCCCACTCTCTGTCCCGCAGAAAAAATCTCAGAAGAAGAAGAAAACGCACTTTGGTGAAGGTTACTGAGGAGTTCGGATTTTCTTTTGGCTGGTATATATATATGTCCATCATAAGTCCTAATCACCTAGGAGACAAAACAGTAAACATTTTTGTATGACATAGATCCCTCCTTCTCCCATTCCTATACAGGGATGAAATAACTCGTATTTTCGCCTAGTCAGCTTTGGAATCTCAGTATTGCTCAATCGTTTTCCATCATGAAATAATAAATAATTGTTGAGTTTTAGTTGGTGGGGGAGTACCCTTAGCACTTGGTGACTCCTTTGCTGGACTGCTTTTTAGAATCTCTTAGCAGAGCTAGACTCGAGTTTGCTGCTGATAGATGTGGGGACCTGGTTGGGTTCATTGATTGACATTTATTTGTATTTGATTTGTATTTGAGCTGGTGCTTATGCCACAGATCTTTGACTCCTGTGCTGTCTTTGTGTCATTGTGTTTTCAGAATGTGTGTTTTCCCGTTTGGAGCCACCCCCATTAACGCGGTTTCTGCATACTGTACCTTTTACATTTATAGGTGTATTTGTCAAACCTTGCACGAGAAGATCACAATCTTAGTGACTCACCAGTTGCAGTACCTAAAAGCTGCAAGTCAGATTCTGATATTGAAAGATGTAAGTAATTTCTAGAAGTCGGTGGAGCTTGCTAGCACTCAGGTGTGTCGAAGGTGAGACCTCCCAGCAGGTCTCCTCTTGGGTTTGTGCGAAACTCCCCCTCCTTCCTCACTTCTGCCTCCCGCTCTCCCCAGAGCTCATACTCCTGCCTTTTGAGCATGAATCCAAAGACATGTAGAAATGGAACTATCGCATTCCGAGCCCTGTTACGCTCAAGCAGATAAAACTGCTACCTCAGGGTTATAAATTATAGCCATTCTGGCAGAATCATTGAGGATAATGAGGCTATTTTATTGAGAGGTTCTGTTTTCCTATTCTATGACGTAAATTAAATTGTATTATTTGGAAATTCGAGCTACTAAGACATGTTTGTGTCTCTTTGTCCCCTGCAGTGTGTTCAGAGAGTGTCCGCCATCGATGGCGGGCGTGGCCGGAACGCTGAGGCCCCCCTGGTGGAGACGTGCTCTCCAGGGTCTCGTCAGTTGCTGGTCTCCCAGCACAGGGCTTTGCGCATGCCCAGTACTGGGAGAGCCTGTGCAGTAATAAGTCAGGCCAGTCCCTGCCATCACGGAGCTTCCATCCGTATGGGGAGAGATGGTTGGGTGAGGGGCGGCTGACCTCATGACTGCCTCCCTGGGGATGTGGTGCCTCAGGGGACCTGAGTGACACGAAGGTGCCGGCCAGGTAGTCACCTAGGGGAGAGGCAGCTGAGGCAGGGGGACCAGCTGCGGGGCCCTAAGGAAGGACCTGACCTGGCCTGCTGGGGGAATGGCCGGGGAGCCATGTCTGAGGCAGAGGCTGTGGGGAGTGTGAGGGAGGTGGGCTTGGAGCAGTGGGCTGCTGGCCTGGTAGTGGGTTGGAAGCCACTGGGCAGTCCACAGCAGAGGAGGGATACGGTCTGAGGCACGGCTTGCAAAGATGCCTCCTGACGTTTGCTGGAGGACCAACAGCAGAAGCAGAGGTCTCCGTAAAGTTCAGAAGAAGGATGCGTGGGCTCAGGCAGCGTGTCAGTGTCAAGAGCGGCCATCATAAAGCACCACAAAGTAGGGGGGCTTCATCTCCAGAAGGTTATCCCCTTCACCCTTCTGAAGGCTACCAGTCCAGAACCGAGGCCCCGGCAGTGTCCTGCTCTCCTTCATTACCTCTCCCAGCTTCTGGTGTTCACCAGCTGTCCTTGCTGTTCTTGGCTTGTAGCCATGGCCCTATGGTCTATAGCTCTGTAGTCACGCAGTGCTTGCTGCGTCCGAACTCCTCCTCCTCCGTCCGCCATATTAGCTTTGGGGTCCCCCCTACTCCAGCATGACCCCAGCGTCATTCCATCTACAAAGATCTGTTTCTAAATTAGGTCCCATCCGTAGGTATCCTATTTGGGCCTCAAATGTATTTTCTTGGGCGGGGGGCACCATTCAACCCCCAACAGCCAGCATGGGGTTGGGGGGGGTCGATGGAAATGAGTAAGAATTTTCTGACCTTGGTGGTGATTTGATGTTTCACTCCTTGGCGTGTTTGCCTGAGAGCCTCAGCCCCTCGGTCATTAACTCTGCTCTGCTGCCTCAGGCCCTTGGTCCGAGCCTTGCTTCCTCAAACCAGGCTCTGCTCTATGGAGGAGGGCAAGAGCACAGAAACTGCCTCTTTTGAAGCAGTTCCCCGTGTCGGCCCTTCTGCGACCCTCCGGGACGAGGAAGCTCTGACTGCCTGATCTGGAGACACTTTGTCTCGTGTACAGAGGGCAGAAGAGAGTCTGGTAGAACCCCAGTGTGGGCGGGATTATTGAGGACAGATCCAGGGGGCAGGAGAACAAGCTGGTCAGCCAGTCCCCTCACTGCTATTTTTTGAGGACCGCACTGCCGGTTTCAGTACTCGTCCACCGGAGGAGTTGGATTCCTTCCTGCTGTTCATCTGGTCCCTCTCTAGCCGCCGAGCAGTGCTGGCTGTCCTCGCGTCCCCCGGGAAATGGCTGGTGTGGGGCTGCCGACCGAGTTGCCGTCTCCCTCTAGACCCCTAGTCGTTTCCTTGTGCACCTGTACTTCCTGAGTCAGAAGTGGTAATTTCATTAAATGAGGCATATGAATTTTACCTCCCAAATGGAACAAGACACACACTATATCATGAATAATTTTTTGGTTCTCCAGGATCAGACTGGTTCCCAAAAGATTCATTGGGTTTCTTTCTCTGTGGTCCACGCCCGGGCACGGGATGGGCAGGGTACCAGCCGGGGTCCCAGGCTGCCTCCCTTCCCCTGGCCTGCTGTCCCCTGAGCCTTTCCTCCTTTGCTCTGTTTGGCACCCTGAGATTTTGCCCAGGATTTTGTTTGCCACTGAGTAGAACTGCTGCATATTCTTTCCTGGGGTTGAGAACCCACAGAAGACACCTGCGCATTATTTCCTGTGACTTGGTAAGGAAGGGAGCTGTGCAGTCATGTGTCACGTGGGTTTCAGGAAAATTATTTAATTTGTTGGAGCTTAAAGGAGTTGCTTGATTTCAGAAAGCCTAGTTGGCTGCTTGTGGTTGGCGCTTCCCAAGCTTAAATTTTCATGCATTTGAGTGTGTTGATTCTGGCTTAGGGTTTGGTTTGCTCGTGATGGCAGAAACCCCCCCAACCAAGGCCTCAGAGTCACCCCAGTCAGATGGTCACCTGTGTTAACAACTTTAGCAGGTAGAGTATTGAATTCTCAGTTGGGAGCTTTCTGAGTTTGTGGGCAGCTGTAAAGACGACCTCCCTTGTGTCTGGTCTCTGTGGCATGTGATACGGTGGCCATGGCCAGCAGAGAGTCGATAGGGAACTCTGGCCATGCACAGGTGACCACATAGTGTCAAGCTTTGTTCTTCCCTGGAATTCCCTCCCTGGCTTGACCTTGTTCTTTTAAATACATGACACTTGCCTCCATTTCCATGTCGTCTAAAAAACCTGTACTGGTATTTCCGCCAATATCTGTACTTTTTACTTCTTTAAATCCCTGTGGTAGTTCGTGACCTCCATCCCTAACGCGGGGTTCCAGGGCACCTACCACGGGGTTTGACAGAGAACAGAATGCTCGGTTCTGTGTCCAGTCGAGTTGCACCTCATGTGTCAGACAGAATTCCAGGCCTAAGGGTAATTCTCTTATGAAAATGGTAATTTAAGACCAATTAACTTTTTTTGATTAGCGTTAGAGGAATGTTATCAAAGGCACGTGAACTCCTATCAAATTCTCTTATTTTTATTTTAGGGCAAGATGGTACAGAAGGGGACTTACACGGAGTTTCTGAAATCTGGGGTGGATTTCGGCTCCCTTTTAAAGACGGAGAATGAGGAGGCTGACCAGAGTCCTGCTCCAGGATCTCCCGTCCTGAGGACTCGGAGCTTCTCCGAGTCTTCCGTTTGGTCCCAGCAGTCGTCCAGACCCTCACTGAAAGACGGCGTGCAGGAGGTCCAGACGGTGAGTTCCCTTGCTGCGGGCCCTGGTCCTGTGGGCTCTCGGCGTACTCACGTGTCTTCATTCTCCGCGCATGACCCCTTCCTTGGTCCCAAAGTGGATCCTACAGTTCCAAGGCCTTATTCCATGGACTTGGTAAAATTAAAATGCAATGAAGGGAGCAGGCCTGATCAGGGCTCTCCTTTGGGTGTTGGATGGAGAATGTCGGGGGGCTTCAAGTTCCAGAACCCACATCTCAGCCATCTCTGAGACCACAGAGGGCTACAGACACACCCAAGGACATCCTTGGCTTCTGTGAACCTGTGAACAGGACATTCTTTGTTCTCTGCACAGCCACACGGAAATGCCCTGCTTCTCCCTTAAAAATATGCATAAGTGGTCCTCAGTATCTAAGCCTGCACAGTCCAATTGTAGGAGCCTGGATGATCCTGGTAAGGATGCAGACGAGTCCTGGGGAGGACTCACTCTCTGAAATTTAGGAACCAAAGACCACGCGCTCTCCCAGGTATCCTGATGCCCGTACCTCTTGCTGTTTGAACTGTTTTCTGTATTTGGCTCATAGTTTGAGCTCCTGTGATCTTTTGCGTTTCCATTCCTGAGGGACGCCAGTAGTCTGAGGTGATACGTTAGCTCCACAGCATCTTGTGTATTATTGTGGAATAAGCTTCTGCATTTATACGTGAATCGAATACTTTGTGCCTGTGCTGGAAGTCGTAACGTTCCCCTTTCAGGGAAGTGAATGACCTCGTACAAACAACATTTCCTCTTTGCCCATAGATCCCTAGAAGTGGGATGGGTGGGTCCCACCATGACTGCATATAGTTTGGTGAGATCCTTGTACACCCTTCCCCTGAGGACGTGCCCCATTTGGCGTCCCTCGCTGCGTGGAAGACGGGCCACTCTGCTCCTGGCTTTGCCAACGGGGCGCACTGTGGAGCTTCTGAAGTTTGGGGGTACATTATACAAAATTTTTTCTCTTACTGCCTTTTATCCCTCCCTTTCCGTTCTCAGAACGAGAACATACCGGCTGCTGTATCCGAGGAGAGTCGTTCAGAGGGAAAAGTCGGTTTTAAGGCCTACAAGAATTACCTAGCGGCCGGCGCTCACTGGCTGGTCATTGTGTTCCTCATTCTGTTAAACGTCGTAGCTCAGGTAAACGCAGGCATTTATTTTGTTTGTGGCCTCAGCCTGGTCCCACTTACGCTCTCTATATTTACTCTCATTACTCTATTTTGCAGTCCACTTGGATTTGCCTTGAAATGTGGTATCTTGGGGGACAGAGTAACTGACTTTTCCTGGTGATAGTGGACATGGCAGAAAGCTTCTAGGGGTTTTAAAAAAAAGAATGTTTTTTAAAGATTTTAAATTTTAAATTTTAAAGATTTTAAAATGTAACGTGCACTCACTTGCTGTGTTCCTTGGGGTGTTGGGCTTGGCGTAGACCAGAGCTGGAAGAACCGTGTCTGTTTTCCAGGGCCTTTTGACGGTCCCTTTGGGTGAGGGAGAGTGTTGAGGTGCTAAGTGGCGTCATCTTTTTGCCTCCCTGTTCTAGGTCACCTACGTTCTTCAGGACTGGTGGCTCTCCTACTGGTGAGTTGCTTCCAGTCTCCTGCTCGGGGCCACAAAGTCAGGCAGCCTCCTTCCCACAGAGCTGGGCAGAAGTGGGCTCATTGAGCGTCCTATCCTGATCCTCCCTTAGATTCCCCAAAGAGAAAGAAAGCTAAAGTTCTTGCTGGTGGACTATGGCCCTCCCCATGAAGGATCCTCAGACAGTTTTGAGAACTGAAAGTTTTTTTTTTTTTTTTTTTTGTAAAGCTTTTATGCATTTATTTGACAGAGAGATACACAGTGAGAGAGGGAACACAAGCGGGGGGAGTGGGAGAGGGAGAAGCAGGCTTCCCGCAGACCAGGGAGACCGAAGTAGGGCTCAATCCCAGGACCCTGGGATCATGACCTGAGCCGAAGGCAAAGGCTTAATGACTGAGCCACCCAGGCGCCCCTGAAAGTTAGATTTTTATAAGGTAGATGTAACCGGGGCAAGGCACGCTTTTCTAGCATAAATCATGTCCCCCAAATTCAGGCTAACTTTTTTGGTTTCTTTTTGTACTTATCTGAATTCCATCTCTAGTTGAATATTTTTTTTTCCCCCTGTTTCCCACAGGGCAAATGAACAAAGTGCCCTGAATGTCACGGTAAATGGAACAGAAAATGTCACTGAGAAGGTCGATCTTGCCTGGTACTTAGGAATTTATTCAGGTAAAGTTTAATCATTCGGTTTATTATCCGGGAGTCTGAGGTGCTTACAATGAGCCTGTGTGAGTAACTAGGGCTTCCAGGAGTAATTCAGTAATGTCTTAACAGATTAAGAGTCTGAGTCGCATTTACTCTGTGAATTAATTAGAATAATTATTTTTAAAATCTACTAGAAGAAAGAGGTTGAATGAAGACTCTTAATTTGCTCTGTACTGGATTTTGGAAGTCAAACCAGGATTGAGCATTCAGAAAATCAGCCACTGGAAATTTGTGGCTATTGTCTATTCTAATGGGTTGCTTTAGCTAAATCTTATATCATTATTTGGATGGGCAAGGGGATTAGAAACGGATCCCCACCCTGTGGTTCGGATTGTTCCAATTCTGTCTGAATAAACCCCTGGCTTTTATTGAACTTGGATGAAATCCTCTGGCAGCAAGGTTCCCCCACATAAAAGCATTATTCCCTCGCAGGTATGCAAAGCTCCCAACCCCACACTGCTCTTCTCTTGGGCTTCACTAATTACTTAAGAGAGAAGCTAAGCAGGGAAAAATCCTGTGTCTGGGAATTAGGATTCCTTCTCTTTCTTACCTTGAGATCACAATGTTATCGCGTCCCCAACTGTGTGATTAATTTAACATTTGGCTTGCCAGACTAATATTAACACAGCACTCTGTTTTCACAAGAGTGCTTAGAATATAGGTGGCATCACATACTTTTTAATGAAAAGCCTCATCTAAAATTTTAAATATTCTCACCGGAAACGCTCGTACAAGCTTTCTGCAAAGATAGAGCGAGTGATCTTTGTGAAAACCTACTCACTGAAATTTGGTATTTATTTCGTTGAGCACTCGCTAAGAAACCCTGAACACATGAGCAGTTTACCTTCCACGTTGGTGAGGCACGAGGGGCCCGGAGGGAGGAAGGAACGGTTTACTGCACATTCAAGTGGGATGGACGCTGGGCGCTGGGGGGTGGGGGGTGCCCGGGAAAACGGGGAGAACATCTGTGGACAGAGTTGAGGCATTTGAGCAGCTCTGAGAGTGTAAACAACAGTGAGGTGTCCGCTGAAGGGGAAAAGTGCACTTGATGGGGTATTTTTCTCAAAAATGACCGCCGTCTGTTTAGCGTTGGGAGTTCAGGGGATAGGTACTCATTTGTGTCCGTAATAAAATCCATAATTTAAATGATTTTGTTCATTTAAAGATGCCTCTTGTTTTTGTATAAAACACTTGGCGGGAGAGATTATTACTCACTGAGACGATTTCACACGAACCCAGAATTTGTATTTTCTTGCGGTTCAGTTGAGAGATTTTCTACTTGTCACTTAATATGGTATTTTCATATTCTGTAGAAACCACCTGGGTATTTGCTACAAAGAGATGGGACATCATTTGCCGCGTTTCCTGTTAATTCACATGCCGGCGTCCGAACGTACCGCAGTTTTAGATTATGATACGTGTAAATAGTAAAACTCGAAATGTGGAGAAGGGCAGATCGACTAGTTTTTATAATTCTCTCTCTTCCTTCTGAGTTTTTAATAGAACTTGTAATTGAATTAGGAAAGCCTAGCCTGAAATTGTGGTTTACACAATTTTTTTTCTTACATATAGTTTCACTTTAATGAGTGAGAAAGAAATTATGTTCTTTACGAACGTATCTTACAAATGCATTGAACTCTTACAGAATCCATGGTGTTTTATGGAATAAAATACTCAATATCTTTCTAAACTGCCAGACGTGCTTTGGCATTGCTGAAGAAAGGAGATGTTCTCTGAGCGATGTTTCTTTCTTTCAGGTTTAACGGTGGCTACCGTCCTTTTCGGCATAGCGAGATCTCTTTTGGTATTCTACGTTCTCGTTCATTCTTCGCAGACTCTGCACAACAAAATGTTCGAGTCCATTCTGAGAGCTCCGGTGTTGTTCTTTGATAGAAACCCAATAGGTAAGTCAGACGTCTACCCAAGTTCCTCAGTCAGTCTGCCTTGTTGACACAGTTAGTGTCTGGCCACATTTCAGCATCTGGAAACCGAGGAGAGGCTTGGAAGAAATGGCTTTGTGTGTTGATTCCTTTTCTACAGAAAGCTCTTCTGACGGTTTGCTTCCTGTCAGACAAAATCTGACTATGGGGGGCCTAGAAGCTTCTGTTCCAGTGTTTGTGGAAAACAAATGAGCGTTCACTTTGCACATAGATCGGCAGCAGTGAGGTCCTTGACATGAGCGCACCCGGAAGTGCCTTAGTAGTTGACCCTCCAGCCCGAGGCCCTTGACTTGTCTTGCTTCTGAAGGCAGCCTCCTGACCTGGCTTCCTGTGAAGAGTCAGTCCCTCCACACGTGTTCCCTCTGTTCAGGCCCAGCGCGGCTTTGTTTCTGCAGGGGACAGTTGACAGGGCTTGTCCAGGCAGGGAGGTGGGCTGGCTGTTCAGTAGCTGTGTGATCCGGCCGAAGCGTGTCGATGCTGCTGGGTGGGCGAATCTCAAAGCGGAATGTTGCAGTGATCAGTGGGGACTGTGGATCCAGCTGCATGGGTTCAGACTTGGTGCCAGCTACTAACTCTAAGAGCTGGTTGTGGTTCTGTTCATCCTCACGTGCTAGTTACTTAATTTCTCTGTGCCTTGGCGTTCTTACCTGTGAAATGGGGATGCTGTGTACTTACACTCCCTTAGCAAGATACCGTGGGACTAAGGGACGCCTGGGTGACTCAGTTGGTTAAGCACCTGCCTTCGGCTCAGGTCTTGATCCTGGGGTCCTGGGATCGAGTCCCACGTCGGGCTCCCTGCTCGGTGGGGAGCCTGCTTCTCCCTCTGCCTGCCGCTCCCCCTGCCTGCCGCTCCCCCTGCTTGCGTGTGTGCACTCTCTCTATCTTACAAATAAATAAAATCTTAAAGAAAAAAGATATTGTGGGAATAAAGCAGATCAGTACATTCACGCACCTCGGAGAGTCAGTGCCTATGGTATCTTAGCTACAGTGACGAAGTGGTGGGTTGCAATTTCTGAGCTGACCTTCGTGCTTCACGAGGCTGTCATGAGGGTTAAATAAGACTGTTCCAGGAAAGCATTCTATGCGGTTCATTCCGCATGTTTGTTTAGTCCGGGCCCCTCGCAGAGCACAGACACCATGACCCGCACAGGCCCCCAAGAGAGAGCAGTCTTGTTGTGGCTGCCGTCAGACAGGGACTTACGAATTGGACACCAGGAGGCCGCTCCACTTTGCCAGTTACTTTGAGAGCTACAGTCATAAAGTTTGGAGCGGTTAAGTGGGGCTGCATCTCTCTTATGACAGCCTCTGAATTCTCATGGCCATGGTTAACTGGGCTCTTCCCGTTCAAGACCTGCAGGCTTTTCCTCATGCTGATTTATATATTATTCAAGGATTTGGGACCGAGCCTCAATCTTCAGGGTCGCTCATCTTAGAGTGGCACACCACTCTTAACCTTGCCCACCTCCCCCCTCCCCCATCTGTTAGCCGGTCCTCATTCCTTCGAGAAAACAGAAGCCCAAGGAAAGACTCCAAAGATAGGTCTCGTTGGCCCAGAACGTTAAGGGACCCTGAATTATTTATTCTTTTTGGTGGTAGAGTAAAAAAAAATTTTTTTTAATTAAAAATATCTTAAGTGGTAGACTTTACCATAGGGTTAAAATTTTTGTAGGTTTTTTTTTTTTTTTTTTTTTTTAAAGATTTTATTTATTCATTCGACAGAGCGCAAGTAGGCCGAGGCAGGCAGAGAGAGAGGAGGAAGCAGGCTCCCTGCTGAGCAGAGAGCCTGATGCGGGGCTCAATCCCAGGGACCCTGAGATCATGACCTGAGCCGAAGGCAGTGGCTCAACCCACTGAGCCACCCAGGATCCCAATTTTTGTAGTTTTTAACCTAAGGGGAAGAACAAGCCAAAGGCTTGAATTATGGTTCGTAGTAGACATCATTGATGGTATGTGCTTTAATGGTTATATAATATTAAAAAATAATTCTCCTCTAGAGTTGAGGGGGTGGCGGGGCTCAATTGTTAAGTTCCTTTAAGTATCCACGTGAAATGGTTACAAGTGCTCGTGTGATGTCGTGGGTCCCCCTACCCCCCCACCCCCGAGTTACAGAGTGTCCTCTGAGCAGCTTGGAGAGATCAGGAAGCACCTCGTTTTCTTCTCAGTACTTTGTCATTCAGAGCACCCTCTCAGGAAGAAGTCAGTCCATCTCATGGTCTTGAGAGTGTCCTGGAGTTTGGAAAAGAGAAGGTATAGGAAGGACTTTCCCCCGGGGGTAGTTTTCAGCCAGCGAGACTGGGAGTGGTGACGGGCTGCCGACACCATAGCCTCGCCTGGATTTGCAGGTGTCCTGCTAGAGTTGCCTTCCAGGGTCACTTTCAGTTCCACCTGTTCTGGAATATTCTCAGTGACCCTGATCCAGACTGTGGAAATGTCTTTTTCCCTTTGTTCACGGGTGCTCCCACCCGAGATGTGCTGTCTCCCTTCTCATTATCGCTCCCATTGTGTTCATCAGTGGGAGATCCTTCAAACTCACCACTTCAGAGCTCTAAATTTTTTTTATATGATTTTTTTTTAAAGATTTTTTATTTATTTGACAGACAGAGATCACAAGTAGGCAGAGAGACAGGCAGAGATGGAGGCAGAGAGAGAGGGGGAAGCAGGCTCCCCACTGAGCAGAGAGCCCGATGCGGGGCTCTATCCCAGGACCCTGGGATCATGACCTGGGCTGAAGGCAGAGGCTTCACCCACTGAGCCACCCAGGCGCCCCTTCAGAGCTCTAATTTTTGACAAGATTCCATCTCTTCAACCTCCACGGCCAGTTTCTCTCCATTTTGAACCTATATGTGCTCGCATGAAGTTTATATACCTTATTTGCTTCTGTAATGCACTATCTTATTACCCACTGATTTTTCATAAACCAATCGATCTTAAGCTGTTTGGGTAAAATTTGAGTCAGCTAGTATATCTTCTCAGAAGGGCAAAAGCCAGTTTTCTTCTTTTTCTCTTCCCTTTTTTTTTTTTTTAAACAACCGTTTCCTCCTCTGTGGATTTTGGTAATGTTGTTGTGTTTGTTTATGAAAGAGCTGCGCGTTCTCAGCTGTCCCAGCATTTCCAGCACTTTCTGCTTGCACCTGGAGTTGAGGTGTGGCTTTGTGGATGTGATCTGTGTCCCCGTGCTGTGGGCTGCACCTGTCTCTTCCCTGATCAACTTCTGTCTTCCTCCATCTCTGTTCTGTCAGATCTAAGACACAGGTAACACAAATCCCAGGTCAAAAGGAGGATCATTCAGACATTAAGAGAGAATTCCTGTATGCAGTGTAAACCATGTTTTCCTTGGTCGGCCTGAGTTTGTTTTATTTTTTATGTCTGGCACAAGAGGGCAGCATGATCTACGGTATTTCAGGGATATAATCTGGGCACTTTATTGCAAAAACCTGTTTTATTTATATTTTATTTTATCTATTTGATTTTTATCTTTTTAAATTTAAAACTTAGAAATTCCATTTTTTTATGGCTTGAGTCTGTATTTTGTAACTGTTGATACAGAATTTTAAAGCCATTGTTGTAGGTCCTTATGTTTGAGACATAATGATGGATGAATTACAGTGTTGTCCCAGAATATCCGACATTTCTAACAGGGTCGCTTGGATTTCTTAACTGACACCTTCTCGCCTCGTAACTGGAATAGGCAGCCGCTGACATCTTGACTGGATATATTTTAATTCCTAAGGGTAAGACTATGGTCGCTCGTATGACATGAGTTTAGGGAGAACTAGGACCAGTTTCTTCAGTTTCCTTCCATGCCAGCAGAGTCCGTAGAGATGTCCTATTCCTACCCAGTCTCTAGAGTTTCACCCTTCATTTTGGAGACGAGATGGACAGTTGTCCTGTTTCTTCGTGCCTGGAAACGGCGACAATACTTGGCTGAGTGCATCAACCGTAATGGATTCCAGATAAATATTTGTTTGTTTGCATCCCGTTTGTTAATTTGGCTTTAAGAAAGGGAGCCGCTGTAATGTTGGTGTTTGTTTATTCTCTCGGGGAAGTGCAAAGTTAACACTGGGCTGTGGCCAGCGCATTTGTGTCACAGGACTGATTTTTTTACAGCGGTGTGTGAGTTCTCTTATTTAGGTCTCCAGCCTAAGAAGAGCGCACACATATATCCCCTTCCCTTACAGATTAAGTTAGGGCTAAAGTAATATAAAAGGAAAAAAAATAGAGTAATTTCTTCTTCTCTCACTTTAATTCTCCTGGTGGAAGGTGCTTGTGCCCAGGAAATGTATGGACCGTGAATTGTGAGAGACCTATTTGTGTCTCCTCCTAATCCAAAGTCTTGAATTACCCAAAGGATTAAGATTTCTAATTTGGGTTGGAAATGAGCCTCTGGAGATGCCTTCACAAATCTGAGCTATCCTGAATTTGGGGGTATGCATGGATAGGAGTTGAGCGTTGGGGGGAGGTGAGTGGTGGAGGGTTGAACCATTGTTCTGTTTCTTGAACCTGGAAAGGGACACTTTAGCATCCACTACAAGCTGCTACTAAATATCTCGAGGAGAAGTGAAAAGTGACCCGAGAGCCGCGTGGCAAGGTTCTTGTCCTATCAGAAGAACTGTCTTGCCGGAGTCTTTATAAAATCACTTGTCAACATTGTGCTGCCTTGCTCGAAAAAGAGTCATCAGTGGAGAAGCAAGATAATTGTAGGGATACCTCTCTGTTTATTCTGTTCAAATGGCCACTGGAGTTAGTGCTAAATGCATATTTTTAACAAGTATAATATTTCAGCACTGTCAAAATTACCTTGACGATAATAGGCCTGTTAAATTATAGCTCTATAAGTTAGGAGGGAAGATGGCTGTGCTTAGCACACATTAATCTATGCCTGTTCACACAAGTGATTCTGCTGAGCAGGTAGCATGTTAGAACAAGAAATACTGGTCCTAAAACCTCTGATTTATGGTAGGTGTTGTTTTGACACAGCATTGAGACGATTTACAAGGCAAGGCTTCGTGTTAAAATATTTCACCGGTGTCATCATTCGTCACCGACATAAATATTCAGTAGTGATGCCGGAAAATTGGTAATGTGCCCATTCATGCCAGATCACTGGCTGTGTTTCCTTTCAAGTGAGATCTGTTGTGGATATGGCTAAAAGAAACTATGGTTTTTCTTCCTTGAGAGCAGATGAGCTGGAAGAAATTGAGAGTAAGAATAACATCTATCCTGACAGCTTTCTTGTACTCATCTTGCCTAGGTTGCTTTTAATTCTGGCTTAAGTCCTACAGGCTTGCCCCTGCCCCCCCTTCCTTGCTTGTGCACATTGTAAAGAACATATTTATATGTACATTAGTTAAAGAGGCTTTTCGTGTTCAAAGGAAGAAGTTAGTCATCATCTGAAAGGCTTTGTTGCAAAACAGAAACACACATTTCCCTTTTCTTTTTTTCCTTGTTAATAATAACAAATGCAAGTGACTCTAAAGGGAATGACACAAAAGATTGCATCAATCATAATGATTCTCAATAGCCGTATAAATATTGTTTTTTCAGGTTTGAATGAAACAGCTAATAGTTTTGAAGTAGGTGTGGTAATTAAATCCTGTCGGCTTGTCACATATTAAAAATAATGTTTTTTCACATAACAATAGTTATATGTACTTAAACTCTTTATCAGGGTGATATTAAGTCATATTTTATGGGAGTTGCTTGTTTACTGCTAATAGTATCATAAAAGCCTTTGTTAGGGGTTTAAATAGTTACATAGTTACATATATTTGATTACTATTGTTATTTTGTCAGTAATCTCTGTAAAGATGATTATTATAGCTCTTGTCCAGAGTTGGTAAATATTGCACCATTTTGATATATATTTTTAATCTATTAGAATGTAGTCTTTAGTCCTGTTTTTTTTTTTTCCCCCTCCACAATCATTGTACATGGAAATACTGACAGCTTAGCAACAGAGAAAGCACTGTTTGTGGTTGTCCAATAAAATGGCAGAAAGATAAGATTTGGGAAACCTGTGCCTTGTTCAAAGTGGGAATCCCGTAATATCTCAGGAATTTGTTAAGTATGTTATTTTACTTGTGTTCTTTTATTTCCCAGGAGAGTCCCCATTAAGTGACATATGTATCATAATATAGAAGTTCTTCACTTCACTCTAATATTTGTAGCTATGATCGTAAGACTCCCCAAACTCCCCTGTTTTCATTAGTTTTGTGTTTGTGTTGCCTCAGTGTTCAGCCAGTTTGGAGCTAGGCAGATTTTGGTACTCAGGACCTCACTAGTGTATTCCAGTTTCTCGTGTTAGTGTGCTTAGTGCTCTGGCATTACCCTCTGGAGTGTGTGATTTAAAGTAATTCAAATACTATTATTTAACCAACCCCCCAAAATCATAGGCCGATGATTACTTCAACGTTGTAGTTCTTTGTGACAGAAAACACATCAAAGTATCTTTACGACATAGTTTATCACTTTTGTGCAACCATTCAAGAGAATTTGGAGTAGTATTTCTGGGCTGGTTTCAACCCAAATAAATATCGATAAATATATATAAAAGCACCGTGCTCTGACATGTGGTGTGAGTGGATGGAAATTTGCGGGATCGAAATTCTATATGGTTTTGGTCTACGGTCAGTTGTCCCTGTCCACAGTTTGACTTTGTAGCTCTACTGAACTTTGATTTTCATTTTATAACGGAAATCTTCATCTTCTCATCATTTGCTCCCTGGCCCCTTTCCTTTATTTTTTAATTTTTATTTATTTATTTTTTAAAGATTTTATTTATTTATTTGACAGAGATCACAAGTAGGCAGAGAAGCAGGCGGGGGCTGGGGAGCAGGCTCCCTGATGAGCAGAGCTTGCAGGGCTTGATCCCAGGACCCCAGGATCATGATCATGACCAGAGCCGAAGGTGGAGGCTTTAACCCAGGAGCTCCCTTCCTTTAAACATTATCATTTATTTTGATGTGAAGAAAATGGAAAAAAAGAAAGAAAGAAAGAAAGAAAAAAACCCAGACATTTACAGCAACGAACCTGTGACATTATATTTCACATAAAGTTTTAAAATTTGGTTGTTTGAAATCACATCTTTATAGTACTTGTCCCAATTATGGTTAAATTGTAATTTAGGTAATTACATGTTGACTGCCTGTCTCTTCTCTTAGCCTTGGGGCCACAGTCCTCATAGAGCCCATCTATTATGTTATTGCAAAAGCCTCTGAACGCAGGATTGGACACTTTGTAGCCGATTAGTATTTGTTGGCTGCATAGAAGAAGTTGGGATAGAAGGGGTGGTTTCAGGAGTGAATTTGCATCTCCCTGTGCCACGCCCTTTGAGAACAATGCAACTATAGAGTGTCGAAATAGAATTAGAGCCTTTTTGTCTTGACACTCGGTGTTGACATTAAATTGAACACTTCCCTATTTATTTTCTAAAGTAGAATTTGTAATAGATTATTTATGGTGGACCGTGTTTCTGGTATGTGATGGCCCGAAGAGAAGACCTATATACATGGTTCGTTGTGTGGTTCATGGAAGGCACCGTACAAAGGTTCCAGCTTCTCCTGTTATCTACCAGTCCAGGAAATGATATTGCCAAACACCTAATGTATTTCCTGGGGGTTTGGCTGTGCACTGAAGACAGATGTAGGCGCTTCAATATTTGGTACCTGATAGTTTTACTTCATGCATCTTAAAACCTCAGTAGACATTTTGAACTATGAGTAGGGAGTTGAGATGCAGGTTTTGATGTGGGGAAGACCCCATTCTGTTGAAACGTAGCTTTGGGGTAGCTGTGCCCGTCACTTTTCTGCCTCGGGTTTCACAGGTGAAAAGAGGGAAGTGTTTTTCACTCCTCAAGCATTTCCTAGTCCTCTCCTGGGTGTAAGTTGTGGTCCCAAGCATTGGAACAAAAAGTTCCTATTTTTAAAGGCATTTGCAAACTTAAATATTTGCAGACAATGGATGATTTCTAAAACAACCAACTCCCTGCCGCCCTCACCCAACCAAAAATGCTATCCAGTGTCAGTATTTGATGATTCCATGTAGGGAAGATACCAATTCCAAGACTGAATACACTTGTAGGCCAGATAATCTTAATTCACATGTACACACAAGACACACTTACACACCTGGCCCTGTGGTATATTTCTTTTTCATAATCAATTACCTAAGTCGTTGGCCTTGAGTTCATAAAATTTCCAAAACTGTTTTCCTGGAACTTCAAGACCAATTGTTTCAAAATGAAAAATCACACCAGTTGGAGAGAGGGGGGGGAATTTAGGAAACAAAAGTAAGTGATTGACTTAAGATAATAACCTCTAAGCTTACAGCAAACCCCGCCTGGCTTTTAACCAGACTTTTGATGCTACTCCAATACTCTCCTGACCCATCAGGAACCATCTAGGTGCTTAGAGCTCATCTCTGGAAAGTGCATGAGAAAGAAGCAAGTTAGCCTTGAATAAGTATCCATACATACTTCTCCTGGGCTTTTAGAACCTGCTTACTGATGCTTTTTTTTTTTTTTTTTAAATCTTTATTTTACAGAAAGAGAGAGAGAGAGAGAGAGAGAACAAGCAGGGGCAGAAGCAGAGGGAGCGGGAGAAGCAGACTCCCTGCTGAGCAGGGAGCCTGATGCAGGACTCAATCCTAGGAACTTGGGATCATGACCTGAGCCAAAGGCAGAGGGTTAACAGACTGAGACACCCAGGCACCCCAAAGTGTGTTACAGTTGCTTTGCCAGATGATAGAGCATAAGCAATGGCAGCTTTCTCCCTGACAATATTGTCATGAAATCCATCCATGATCTGCCCGCTGTTCTTTTCATTCTTAGTAACCAGGATCAACCTTTCAGAAATTTCCCCCTCCTTTAGGTGGAAACGCTTTAACATCTAGAAAAAAAAAAAAGGCAACAGGCTTCAAAGAACACTTTGAATGGAAGTTTATTAAAACACTGTGGTTAAGTGGAAAGCTATCAGAAAATCAAGTTCTCTGTTCTGGAAATATTTTCCTTTCATTTCTTTTTTGCATTTGCATTTTAATAGATTGTATCACATGGGGAAATGTTTCAACCTCTTGAACACCTGGAAAGTCTATTTTAGACTTGTTATGTGTTTAAAAATCTTTATCCAGACGTTATTCCAAATACAGTTGTGCTCTCGTGGTGGGAACATCCTGCCTCCAGGTCGGCTGTTGGTAGAAAGAATACTCTAGAGCAGGCGTTGTTTATACATCAGTAGAAACCAGTGTGTCTGCTCTGGTTGATTTTCAGCTTACGTCCCTGATTTTTAGGATATTGAAATCAATAACTGGTTAATGATTTTGATTGGTCTCTAAATTTTAAGTGGAGGTTTCTGGAAGTATTCTTAGTTTGAGGCATGTAGTCAGAAAGTATGAAAAGTTTCGAGAGTGGTAAGAAAAACATTAAAATTTAAAAACAAATTTTTAATTCCGGTGTGGTTTACACAGTGTTAATGTTTGTTTCGGGCGTACAATGTAGTGAGCACCTAGTTTTGTTATGCATGAAGTATGCGAAAGGATCTTGCAGTGTTTGTGGATTTATCCTGACATATATATTCTCACACATATAATTCCATATGTCTAGATCACAGCGGTGCTTTGAGATGTAAGAATCATGGATTAACTTTTTTTGTTACCGTTAAATATTTAAAAGTAGATGAAGAAGGAAGTGGTGGCGTTTTTGTATATAGTCCTTTCTTGTAGAATTTTTCCTCTTTCTGTTAGTGTCAGAATGACCGGGGCTCATTAAATTTATTTCCTTTGGGGGAACTATAAATTCATTATTTTAGCTTTTTGGAGAATAGAATGGCAGAAATAGCTTGAAATTATATCTCATGCTGATATTAATCTTCTCTCTATTCTCCCTCGTAGCATAAAAACGAACAGGAGTCAGATGTAGTTGAAGGAGTTGCACCTGTAAGCTCTGCGGTGGACGGAAGTATTCGTTAGGGTGCTAACTTCTAAACGTCGGTCTTGACATAGTCCCGTGTAGGAAAGGAAAATAAACGCACATTTCAAGATGATGAGTCATCAGTGTTACTAGAAAATTGTTCTTCTTCCTTGACTTCAAGATTAAATAAATAGTTGTTGACAAAAATAGCCAGAGTACTTTTAAAAGGCAACACCTGTGTCATCCAGACAGTGATTTATCGTACCATCAGATAAGCTGCTGTTTATTAACGAATTGTCAAGTCTTTAGCCCAGGTGAAGAGATTCATCATACGTTAGGAAATTCTAAAAATTGAATCAAGAAGCTTTAATCCTTGATGCCAAATGTTCTGACCACTCGTGTCTTCTTTCACACAAGGTATGCCGTCTTGTCTTTGTTCTTACTCTATCAACGTTAACTAAATCTTCCCTAGATCAGAGGAGGGTGTGACATTTTAGGTGGCAGAATGAGTATCCTCTACATTTGAATAAACATGTTTTTTTTTTTTTTTTTTTTTAAATAGCCCATCTTTTCTCTTCCCTGAATTCTTATGTCCCTACATCAAGGTCCTTTTGACCGAAGCACAGTTGTCTTAAGTAGCACTGGCGAAGGTTGGGGTGGCGTGTGTGTGTGTGTGTGTGTGTGAGAGAGAGAGAGAGAGACTTTTAGTTAGAGCGTCACACCAGAATAAGGTTCATATTGTTAGATTCTATTAAAGAGATGTGAAACTTAACATTTGAAAATCAACCAGCAAATAGAGTGACCTTTCATTTTTAACGACACCCATTTGAACAGTTCTCTTGTCTTTCCCAATAGTGGTTTTGAGCCAGAGTATAATTTGGGCTCCGTGGTAAAGACTTTGGAGGCAGCCTCCCTGAATATGAATCTTAGCTCTGCCACCAACAAACCTTGGCTGCATGACTTCACCTCTTTCTGCTTCAACTCTGTCTTTACAGTGGGGATGGTAAGAGGGTGGTAGACCCAAACTTTTTTAATGTGAGAATTAAGAGATTTAATATATGTAAAGGATTGGAAACGATGCCTATCATATAGCTGACGTCGATTAACTTTGGACTGTTTGACATGTTGACATTTTAGAGGTGGCTTTTTTTTTTTTTTTTTGCCTTTTTTTAAAAAACAAAATCCAAATGCATCTGCTAATTTTGACAAAACAGTGGGGATGGGGAATGGGGTGTGTGTTTTCTCAGATGCAAGGAAAAACAGGTAAATCACCAAACAAGCCACAAAACAACATCTTTTTTTTTTTTTTAATTTTTTTTTGTGTGTGTGTGTGTGTGTTTGTTGTTTTTCACTGGGGGCTTAGCTTCATTCCAGAGTTCATTTTAATTTAATTTGGTTTCACAATGAGAGCTCAATTTTGCATATAAGTACCAAACATCTGGTTTACTTTTTGTTTAAAAATGATATGGCTGAAGTTTATTACAGAAGTCTATTGTATAATTAAGGAAAGACAGTTTGAAATTTATAAAATAAGTTCTATTTAAATGGAACATGGGAATCTTTCCAGGGAAGTGCATATACTTTTTGGGAATAGCAGAACTTACTATTTTTGAAAATGCTCTAACGGGTCAAAATGTAGAACTTCTATGTATTCACCTTTTTCAAAAAGCATGAAAAATGACAAATTTCACAACTGAAAGTTAAAGTTGACCTAAGGCAGTTTTAGATTGTCAAGCCTTCAAATTTTATTCATGGGATGTTTTTAGAGACATTTTGTGGTTTGTTCACTCCAGTTAATTCCAGGCAGTCCTTCTGCATTTCTATCAGATGGACATTCTGATACCTCAAAACTTCTTGCTCACAATATGGTTAAAGCAGCTGGGGAAGAAAATGAGATTCCGGGGGTCGTTCTTATGAACTGTAGATTATATTTTTAAAACATTTAAAGGAATCATAAGCCCGCAGAACAAATACAGCTCTTCTATATATACTGTCCAATTAGCATTAATAAACTGACCATTTAAATGCTGTAATTTACTGGCTGACTTTAATAGCATTGAGGCATGTGAAGAGATGCATGGTTTGGGTGCAGAGACCCAAGTGAAGATAGAAGACTTAACCGGTTGAACACCTGTCTGTAGTTAGTTCTGTTAGTGGTTAGGCGGCAAGCGCCTAACTAGTTCTGAGTCTTCATCTTTATTCAGCCTCATAATGTCTGAGAGGGCCCTTGACTCCGAAAGTCCATGGTTCTGTGGTCTTGCAGAAGTCACTTAGAAACAGTTTGATGGCATGGACAAGCACAACAGGGTTGTCAAGACTCAGAGGGTTTTTATGAGCCTCCTTTCCACGGAAGAGGTGTTGTGTGTTGGCGTTTATTACCCCGTGGCTTATCAAATTGAGGATCAGCCCGAAGTAGGCTACCTCTGGAACACTTCCCTATGTGTTGGCATTTTATAGCAACATCGTAAATTTATTTGACAGTTTCAGCCTCTCAAAATCCCGTCACTTCCATTGTCTCGTTTCATCTTCAGAAGCAACAAGGCACCGAGAAGTCCACACTCTCTTCAGCCTCGAGAGCTTGTACGTAGCAGATGTGCGTTCGTCCTCGCCTCCTTGTTCACTCCTGTTGTTATTGTCCTCACTGGTTATTATGTGGGAATGGAGAGTTCCGATGCCTGTAATTGAAAATTAAGCAGGTGATCGCTCCAAATGATTAATCAGCCCACAGATTATAATCTGCATACAGATTATAACTAAATATTTATTAAACATCTCCATACACCAGTGTGCTGGGAATTTTGCATAAGAGAACCAGAGACTGTGTTCTGAATTCTCCGTGGGCATTTTCTGAAGCCGTGTCATCCATTCCCTATGCATTATAATATTTTTACACAATAATGGTACTCTCCAGGTCAAGGTGAAATTGTCTTGCGTATTAGTTCCTGTGAAATGGATGTGGACATCAAGCTGATCAGAAATATTTTTAAAATTTCAGAAAATTTGCATGTCCTGGACAGTCCAGCACGTAATACACATGTTATGAGGTGTATGCAATCGTTGTATTTGCAGTCAGGGTGTGTGTGTGTGTCTGTGTGTGTGTGTGTGTATAAATACAAGAGTAAGAAATACTTCAAAATTTGCGGTCTTTACCTTCCTCATTCTGTTGATTCAGCTTTTTTTACGCTCTTTCTTGCTTTTATCCATTTTCAGGGGGATTTAGCATTTGGAAGTGAATTAGTCCCAAGGTGGGGGAGGAGGGGGTGGATGTTCGGAAAGTGACTGTTTCTGAAAACCAGATGATCACTTTAACCCCTTCTCACGGCTCTGCATTTTTTAGAGAGTTTCAACTAGTACCTTCTCATGACTTTATGATGGTTTTGTTTATTTGTTTGTCTGTTTTCGTGACCCGTCTGGCATACAACAATGCCTGAGTTTAAGGCATACAGCGTACATCTAGTCGATATATTTATATTGCAGTGTGATTGGTGTGGTGGTGTTAGCCAACCCCACTATTATGTCACATGGTTATTCTTGTGTCATAAACAATTAAGGTCTAGTCTCTGAGCAGGTTTACTGTTTATAATACCCTTTTGTTGTCTGTAATCACCGTCCTGTGTATTAGATCTCTAGGACTTACAAGTGTGAACGCCTAGATCGTGCCCCCCCCCCGGGCCCCCCCCCCCCCCACCTACCATTTTACTCCCTGCTTGTATGAGTTCAGTGTTTTCAGATTCCACATCTAAGAGATGTCACACAGTGTTTGTCTTTCTCTGTCTGGCTTATCTCACTTAGCGGGATGTCCTCAAGGTCCGTGAATGTGGTTGCAAATGCACGATTTCCTTCTGTTCTGAGTAGTAGTAAGGTGGGTAGTGCTTGTGTGCGTGTGTGTGTGTGTGTGTGTGTGTGTGTGTGAGACATCATCATACATTCACCCTTTGAGGAACGCTTAGGTTGTTTGTAGACTTTGTTGAGAATAAGGCTGTAATGAAATGGGAGTGCAGATATTTCCACGACAGTCCGCTTCATTTCTGTCACACCTTCACGTTTTGCTAATTTTAAAGCTGATCATGTTTTAGGAAAATGTTAGCTCTGACATTTATAGTATTTGGTTTTATAAGACACAGCTTGGGATCATGGGATTGTAGTAGGCCCTTCCTTGCCATTCGGGTCCTCAAAGGGGAGTGAAAACAACACAGCATTTGGTATGAGCTTTTTAAAATAACTTAAAAAGGACTCAGAGAGAAAGAGTAGTAGTTCTTAAATCCTATCATATTAGGAGTACTGCTCACCATTCCAAAACGTGTGCAGTCACGAAGACAGAAGTACCTTTACGTAGGCTGTGTTGGAAATGCAGTTCAGTGTTTAGTAGGGCTCATCTTGACTTTGAATGGGGGAATAATATGGTTGGAGGTATTGGTTCATGGGGTGGATAGAATGGAGTTCTGGGAAGTTTCCTACAGAGAGAACCAGAGCAAAATGTCTTCGATATTGTAGGAATCCTATCCAGTGGTCCTATAGATAAAAAGAAGCATGGGGGTGTGGGGTGTAATAGAAGACTGGATAAATTCTCCTGTTGGATATTTTCAGACAAACCGTCCTGCTAAGCTTTGTGGTGCAGTACCACACTTGTCGTGGTGGGCTTAGAACTTAGGTTAACAGCCTGGAGCCCCGGATGTATCAACTCCTGTGAATCCTACTTACAGATACATTTTATTGATTCATTCAGGCTTTGGTCTGTAGATCGCTTTTTAGATACTTAAGCTCCTCCATTCACAAATCATGGTAACGAGAAAGACAAAAAAAATTCTTCATTGTGTTTTGCTGCCTCTGTCTTAAATCTTTCTCAATAACGTAGAGTTTTGCTTTCTTAGTTGTTCTCCACCGAAGTTAAGTGATATTTGGAAATTCGCAGGAAAATAGTGTCTAGGAAATCTTACCACATCACCAGGTCAGTGTTTTATAGTGAGATACTTTAAGGGTGCTCATTCGCTTTATTTCAAATAGTGTAAGGACAGGATCTAATCCTAATTTTATCCATCTTTCAGATTTTTATCGTTGTCGTCAACTTGGGTGTATAATGTTGATGCATCACTATTTCCTCTTCTTCTGGGAGAACCTGTTTCCAGTGTCCTTTATGTTTTGATAGTTTTTTGAAAAACTCAGAAATGCGGGAATAGGTATCCTGCATTAAAGCACCATTTGCTGTTGTGGGCGAGGCTGGCTCCCTGGGCCGATTGGACCAGCTTCACCTTGCTTGGGTTCAAGTAACACAAGGTTGTGGTCTCTTTACTCCTGGCCCTGTAAGGTTCTTTTCAAATACTGGCTCAAACATATAAAAAATGTCATTAGAACCCCCCCCGCCCCCATCAGCACCCTGTATAAATAGGCAGTTTCGTCAGGAGAGATGGTAATATGGGGCTTTATAGTCATGGTATCCTGTGTTCTGTCTTCATTTTGCATTTCTGGAGGCGTCTGGCATTCTTCAACTTTTGTACCTTCTTGTTTCTGTTGTGGAGTTTTGAGGACGCATGCCAGGCAAAAGCAACTGGCTGATAAAGCACGGATCCAGACAAAATGCTCGAGAGACAAAGTGAGAGACCTAGGTGAAAAGCAAACTGACCTGGGAAGTCCGAGGGTAAGGAACACTGTGTTTTGATCCGAGGAAAGAAAATTGCTCCCCTGGGCTCTCCTCCATTCCTGTCTCGATGACTTCTCACGCGTTCGACGGCTCGACCCGTTCAGCCTTGAGCCGCCTGCTGCCTCCACGTCGTAGCGTCTTGGTGAATTAAAGCTCTCTTCTTCCTTTCTGATGAAAATACTAGCAATTTCAGATTTGTGACTAGTGGCTCTGTTCAGCTAGAAGGAAACCTTTCAGCGATGAGCCACTTGCCTTTCTGTCTGCAGCCTGTGGAGTGGGTGCCCGTCGGAGAGACTGGGATCCAGCAGTGAGTTTTCTTCGTTACAAGCCTATACAGGTGTTATTTAATGCAGGCGAGTGTCGAATGCTGGTAAGAACACCGTAAGGTCATGGTCTGAAAGGACTTTGATGTCTTGCAGAAGCCTGATTTTCCCCTAATATGCATGAAAAACTTGTGCCGTATAGCTCTTAGGAGATGAATATTTGTTCGTGTAGGTTACAATAGCACACGTAACCCGAGAGGGATGGGAATGGTGGGCAGAATGTGCATTTGGAGGGAAAAGGGGAGAAGAAGTAGCATGCAGAAATTAGCCATGGAAATCCATAAACGGCAGGCCGAGAATATTCTGCAATTGTTTTAGCTGGGTTTTACCAGGTACAATGGGCAGACACCAGATCCTGCCCGTGGAGAATTTCTGATTTTTTTCTTCAAAGTTAAATGATTTCCTTAGAGATTTCAAACCCTCTGTCCAGCCTTTCCCCCTTAGATAGAAATTTCTACTCTCCTTAGTTCCTGGATGTTTAACGAATGTGTGAAAGGCCATTATTCGATATGCATCTTTTTAAACTGTCCACAAAGAGAAAGGCATATTGGTCCTTCAGGGACAACATCCTGGTGCAGCCTTTGGTAGCCTGGATTACTGAGACGGTTTGCTGTTCATTTTGCTTACCTGTGCAGGAGAGACATTTTAATTCCATATTGGGTTTTATACACCAGGCATATCCCATGGGCAGTCTATATTAGACCATTAGACGGTCTGTGGTGCTTCTCATCTAGAGGCTGTGGAAGATCCATGGACGGGTCTGTCCTCCAAGGGAGCCTGGAGAACAAATACCATCCCAACCCAAAGCTGGGAAAATATCGAAAGGAGTGGGTGTGTCCATGAGGCAGGCTGGTGGGACCGTGCTGGTCTAGTGATGGTGTGTTAGAGTTCTAGCAGTTAACGTCCTGCTAAGGAGACACTTGGGAGGCAGAACCTGAGGCAGGGCTGAGGAAGTGGGGCTTTTTGAGTGGAGCCAGGAGAAGTGGGGGTGGGGAGATAGTTGAGGAAACACTCAGAATCAGAATCCAGTGGCGGGTCACAGAACAGATCAGAATGGGTGCTAGAGGCCCGGAGGTCAGCCTGAAGTCCATGAAAACTTCTCCCTCTGGCTTGCTGCCAGCCTCTTACCAGGGGGCGCCATGACACTTAGGGAAGCGTGGGTTGGTATCGATGTGATTAACCTGTCAGCCACTCGGCGCAGAAACCTTTTCCTCTCAAGCAGCTACCACGATGGGGAGTTGTGTGGGTATACAGTGAGGGGGGAAATGCAATTCGGGATGATGCTGGCCCGTTAAATATCTGGAAGCTGCAAAGAAGGGGTTTAGATTGCAGAACCCGATGAGTTCTTTTATCTGTTGGGTATAGACCGTTTCTGTAGGTGGGGCCTGCCTCAAGGTGGAGGCACTAAAACTGTCCGAATGGGCGAGTTGTTTCATGGAGCTCGCTGCCCCCGCCAGGCCTGGTGGGGGGCCCCGGGAGCTGGAAGGTTTCCTGACTACCCCAACCCCCCCCCCACAGTTTGCCCTCATGCTTTTGTGCCGGGGCCAAGTTCCTGGGCTGCAGCTGCCACAGGAACAAGCTTGAACCATCTTTCTTGTCTTGAATTTGACCAGTGGTTATTCCCCCCGCCCCCACCGTTTATGGGCAGCTGGCCCTTGGAGGCCCCTTCCATCGTTCCACTGGACACGATGCCTGCTTGTCTCAGCGTTGGCCTCCGTTCTCACAGTCACAGTCTCTCTCGTTTCCCAACAAGGCAAATGCTGAAGAGGCGGCTTTCTGAGCACACGCGCTTACCCTTCCGTCCGTCTGTGGAGAAACACTTACTGAGCCCTGAATCATAGATTGAGCACAGCATCCCCAAACCCTGTGTGTCTTCTGCTAGATACCGCGTTAGTCGCCATGTTAGCATGGCTGTGGTCTGCATAGCGGAGAAGGGGGCCCCGGGGACCGTGTGGGTGTCTGAGGAGGCCTGAGCAGCTTTGAGGAGGGGCTGGTGTGTGGCGTCTCTGGAGGAACCGGCTAGAGAGGGAGTTGGAGTCATCCAGACGTGGGAATGCGAGGTGGGGGTGCTGGGGGTGACCCGGGCCCTCCTGGCTGGTGTGCAGTGAGCGTGGGCAGGAGTGATGGCGGGGCCCAGCAGCCCCAGGCCAGCGGGGGATCAAGCAGTGTGTGTGGAGTTTTTTAACCCCCTTTCTAGAGCTATGAGAAGTGTTTCTCCTGGTCAGATGCCTTCTTGCCTTTCTGTGCTTGCCAAAGCTCTGTCTCATCAGGGGACCTCATGACGGCGTAGGACAAGATACTCCCAGGATTTTTCTCGAAGGTATTTTAACATGCCGCCATTTCTATTACTATCTGAGTCCTGGTTCACACTTGAAGCACAGGGTCTGTGGCCAGTTTGATTTCTTGGGGGTTTTAATTTGATCGTGTTGAGTATAACGTGTCTTCTCACCGTTAATTACTGTTCATCGTGCCTCATTAAAAGGCAGAAACTAACTTTTTCTGCTCTATGTGTGAGCAGGAAACACTTGGGTGATGACTGAGGGTCGGTCCTTGTGCGCGGAGTTTGCTCCAGAACAGGTTAACCTGTCGTCCAGTTATTTTTGTCATAGAACTAATGACTCCCACATCACAGATACTCCTCGACCATGGGTTATTTAAAAAGTGAGTTGCAGTAACGTCTTGGTTCTAGAATGGCCTTTATGTGGTGTCTTTGTGGGGAGGTAACTACAGGACACCATCAGCTCCCTTTTCCTCCGGACTTACAGATGGCGGCTTTTTACACATTGTCTTCGTGTCAAAGGGGGTTTATCACGAGGAAAGAGTAGGACATTTTTTCATAAAAATAAAAATGCCGTTCAGGGGTGGTTGTCCTCTGCCCGCCCCCCACCCCCGTCCTTGAAAAAAGCAAAAGAAGAAAACTATAGTGCTTAATCAGGGTTCCAGATGTTTGTATGTATTTATTTATTCGGATATTTATAGTGTTTTCTGTCAAGCAGTTTGCCTCCCTGGGTGCATTCCAGAAATTTTAAAAACATACATGGCAAAGCCACAAAGATCAAAGACCTGTGTCTTATGAACTCTTCCCAGCACTTTGGGCCAGTCCCTAGAATGATTTATATTAAAAGAACTGAGTCAGAGTGGTTACCAGCCACATCATGTTTGGAGGAATGTTTCAGACCGGGCCTGAAGAACCAGGTGAAGAACCCGTCCAAACTGGGGGCGCTTCCTCTCTCCTCCGCTGAGCATGGGATTGTTTGCCTGCGGCCCTCCTCCAGCCCGGGAATTCCAGTCCGCTCTCTGGGATGCCTCTGGGCTCTTGTGTCTCCCCATCTTATTGCTGAAGTTTCTGTTCTTCCTCTAAAACATGGGAGTAAATTACTGCTCTCCTTTTTCTTCGAATAGTGTTAATTCTGTTCTATAGGATTTTTAAAGACTGCCATTAAAAGCATGGGTCTCATTTTCTAGATTTTAGAAGTCCGTACTAACTGCCATCTACATGGAAAATAGCACGATCTTTTGTGGTGACACATTAGTGCCACTGTGACTAATGTCTCTGAAAGAGGAAGCATCTGGAGCCATCGAGGCCTGATGGAGACTCAGCCTCAGGTGGGACCGTGTGGCGGCATTCTTGTGCTCTGAGCAGGAAAGTCTCAAACTCCCCATGGCCGTCTTTGATAAAATTCTTACCTGAATGTTTCAAGGATCATGGATTTGGTTTATCGAATCTTTGGTTAACCAGCAGGCTGGTTCCTTGCTTCTTCTCTGGGGGGGGCAGGAGTCGGGGGAGGGCAGGGTGGGTGGGTGTGTGAAGGACCGCTTTGGAAGGAAGGTCTTGCCCACGTTCATGCCAGTCCTGAGTGATGCCTGCGGTGTTCTCTGCAGAGCCAACCATGCCGAGTCGAACCCCGACCCTCCTGTTGCTCACCCCTGGCCCAGCTCTCAGTTTCGTCTTTCCAGAAGTATGTGGTGCTTTCCGTCCTACCTCAGGAGCCCTTTCTGCAGTAGTCTCATGTAGTTCTGCTGTCGGATGGTGCTGACCTGGGGAGGTGTTCGCAGGTCAGGCACCTGGCAGCCTTACTCCTGGGCACTCCCCGTGACTCATTGCATCTCCGGGTGTGTGATTTTCCATCCTTTCTTTTCTCCCTGGCATATCGACCACCCTGAGGTTTGACAGTCGGAAGGACTTTCACTCAGGGTAGGTGAATTTAGCTCGGAGGCCTATAGAATTCTCTGTCTTCTCCAAGTTAGTGTATTTGGAGAGGAACCTTTTGCCTTCGGTTAGGGGCTGGCTCTCTCCTCTGAGGAATCGGCCTTATAATCAGTGACTTTAATAATAGAACTTGGCTCAGACTCCCGATGCTGCCAATTCTTGCTGGCTGTACCCTCAGAAATGCTACCGTCTGCCTAAACCATGGTTATCCAGCCTTTTTTGTTTTTTAATTAGAGCTCTCCTTTTTCAATAAGAAAAGCCTTACTATAAAATCAGAGAATCATTTTTCCACTTAATGAATTTTGCACTAAATTGCATCTGAAAAATCACAATATGCTGACATATACTTGTCCATATATATTTAAAGATTTTGTTCTGAAGTAGCCTACACCTGACATCGGCCTCGAACTCACAACCCCAAGATCAGGAGTTGCTCGTTCGACTGACTGAGCCAGCCAGGCGCCCCATGATATACCAACATCTAAAAATCCATCGTTTTCGATTTTGGCAGAATGTATTTCTTTCTTTCTTTTTTTTTTTTTTTTAATTTTATTTGACAGAGATCGCAAGTAGACAGAGAGGCAGGCAGGGCGGGGGTGGGTGGGAAGAAGGCTCCCTGCTGAGCAGAGAGCCTGATGCAGGGCTCCATCCCAGGACCCCGGGATCATGACCTGAGCCGAAGGCAGAAGCCTTAACCCACTGAGCCACCCAGGAGCCCCGGCAAAATGTATTCTAAAACACAGGTTGATTATTTAACTAAAATAGAAGCTACTTTTGTGATCTAATGTTTAAAAATCTTTCAATCCTGAAAACTAGTAGGGTATTTTTTTTTTTTTTAAGATTTTATTTATTTAGGGGCACCTGGGTGGCTCATTGGGTTAAGCCGCTGCCTTCCGCTCAGGTCATGATCTCAGGGTCCTGGGATCGAGTCCCGCATCGGGCTCTCTGCTCAGCAGGGAGCCTGCTTCCTTCTCTCTCTCTCTCTCTGCCTGCCTCTCAGTGTACTTGTAATTTCTCTCTGTCAAATAAATAAATAAAATCTTTTTTTTTTAAAGATTTTATTTATTTATTTG